>NC_082381.1:82285389-82605389 GCF_027477595.1 Haemorhous mexicanus | reverse complement strand
GTTTAATTTGATCTGAAATGTCGTCCCAGCTCCTGCAAGAAAAAATATGTCCTTCCCACCCCCCCTCCTGCCCATGCCAACGCTGTTTCAATAGTCCTCGGTGCTCAAGGCTGGAGTGCTACCACAGATTAATGTCTTGGCCTTCTAGGCTTCTGGAAAGGGTTTCAAAGCTTCGACAGGTCACCAGTGAGATGAGTTTAGGAACCGAAACTTATTTTCCTGACATACCAGTCTTGACACCACTGACCCTGCGGAGTTTGTCAAGAAGCTTCTAAGCTTTGCTCTGAATGGGTGTGAAAACCAAACGGCCCCTCAGGCTCAGCCTCAACCTTGTGTGGCCACAGAGTGAAAAGGGGATGTTACACATAGGAATTAAGATCTGTTAAATTCCCCAGAACCAAAGGCAACAGGAGTGGTATTCAAATCTGAGCTGCCTCTGAAAGATGAGTGCAAAAGCATAAATCAGTGTTCATCTGAGGTGTCATTTGATAGTACAAGACAGTCTTCTCCTTTACCCCCCTTCTTCTTCTGGAAGTCCATCAAACTGGGCCAACATAATATTTGTGGATTCACAAGAGGAAGGAGCCTAAACAGAAAATTGCAAATTTGCAAATTCCTGTGAAGTTTAGTCATAGCACAGCTGGACACATCCGCTCTTCCATGCTGAGTCTCCTTAGGTGCTTTCTCCCAAGAATGTTTCCAGGGTTGTTCCTGGGAAATGGGAACTGTAAGAACAGGCTGCCAACAGCTATGGAAAGAGGTCTAATTTTACCTTTTTTCATGATTGAAAGTTTGATTTAAATTCAGATATTCTTCCTGTTGTGGCAGGATTGTGAAAAGAAAGTGTGTGTTTAGGCTATAGGTTGAGTTTAGAAAGATCAGATTTTGACTCCCAAGTATTTTCCTAAAAAGCATTGCCTCAGGAACAATTCTCAAAAATATTCCAGTTGTGTGTTTCAGATAATGACTAAGAAGAATCATGAGGCACAGTTCAGAGGCAGAGGCTTTATGCTTTGCCTGGCACAGGGTTTTAGACTTTTCTCAGCAGCAGATTTCCAAAGCAGGGGCTACAAACAAAATGGATCTTTTCAAGTTGTTTTCCCAGCTCGTTATCAAACTCCATAAAACCTGTCATTTTAGATCTGCACAGAGAATCTGCACATCTCTTGGCAATGGACACTTGTGATGGTGCTGTTCAGCAAGTCTACAGATATTTGTCTTGGGGTTATAATATTTGCATCTGTACAAAAAGAGTCTGCTGTTGGGATTTTTTAGGCTATGTCTTCATGGCAGGGTTTGCTTGGCCCATGGCCAAAGTTTTGTCCATACCCTATGTGCACAGAGGAAGCCTGAGTGTATTTTCATCTGAACTGCCCAGATGAATCTCTTGGTTTGCAGCTGGGTTTCATTTCAGTGCTGGTGCACAGAGGGTGTTGCTACAGCAGCACAGACCAGACAAACCCAGACCACACCCACCCTCCTGCTCTGAACAGTCCCCTACATCTCCTTCCAATTTTCATTATGGCTCTACACTTTTTCCATCCTGCTCCTACCCTTGCTCTCCCAGACAATACCTGGATGGGGTTTGCAGCTGCTGCACATTAAGGACCTCTCCCAGTTCCTTGTATAGCAGGTCTTTCCTCAGGAAAGTAGGACTGTAATATAGACTAGGACACTGAAAGAAGAGAATAGACCCAGTCATGTTTAATTAAAAGCATCACCTTAGACATGGGGTTCAACATCTGGCAAGAAGGTAAATTTCTTTCCAGTTTCTCACAGGGCCAGCGCCTGTGTTCTCCTGGACAGAAGCACCTTGATCATGGCTTCACTGTCTTTAGGAGTCACACTACTGCACGACATGAAAATCTCTCTCTGAAAGATAACTTCAAGATCCACAGTCTTTGTAATTTACCCAAGTAGACTTTTATTGAGGACTAAACCCTGCCTTGACTTACCCCCATGCTCCTGTGTGAAAAGGAGCAGGGAAAGCTCCAGCCACTTAAATCTGATAGAAGCCATTGTAGGGTTCAGCTCAGCTCTGACTCCCAGCCTGCCAGGTACATTTCACTGTTTCTGCCAGGGCTACCTGTGCTCCTGGAATATGGCAAACCTCACCAATGCCTTGAGGCTGCCTTTTTCACTGGGTAATTTACGTAGCCCATATTTCCACTGAGGCCAGTGTCCTTGGCAAAGATAGAAGTTTTAATAACAGTAACTGCACAGTCATCCATCTCTTTGGTACCAGGAATAACAAATTACTCTAAGAGAAAAGTGGTTTTGCTTTCCCTAGTTTGCAAAGCATGGCTTAAGATGGGACTCAGGAGTCCCAAAAACCAGTCTGAAACATATAGAAAAGAGCTTCAGCCAAGCTCTTGAATATCCTCATAGGTCCACTCTTCCATAACTGGATCAGGAATGATTTCCACTCTTTCCCAAAGCAAGATCTAGGTTCTGCCTATTGAAAATAGTTTCTGGAATGTTGAAAATAAGCAGAAGGAAGAAGTTTCTGACTCAGTGCATGCTTAAGCTGGAGAATGTCTCCCTGCAGGATGTGCTGGATGCTCGCGAGCACACATGGGTTCAAAAGTCCACTGAACAATTACATCAAAGAAAGACACTTCAGAAACTACTACATATGAAAAAACAAAACAAAACAAAAGCCCCAAAACAAGTTAAAAAACCAAACAAAAAACCCAAACCAAAACAAACAAACAAACAAAAACAAAACCACCACACTGCAGACTCCAGAATTCCCTGAATTGCAGAACACTGAATTCTAGGAGAATATCAACAAAATTCCCCAATCTTTTACTCTTCTCTAGACATCCAAACTGGCTGTTGCCAGAGACAGCAAACAGAATCAGACAGACCCTGTGTCTCTTGTTCAGCTGCTCTTTCACTCTGTTTACAGGATCCATGTCCAAGTCAAGGCTCAGAGTGCAGCCAAGCAATTAAGTAAGAGAAATCCTTCAAACTAAGTTTTTGACATGCAACAGTGGAGATTAACACACCTGTGGGATGAAGCTTCCTTCTTTGCATGGGAGAATTACGTTCCCACACCTGGGCTTATATTCATTTGCGCTTGTCCCCATCACACAGCTGTTCAGATTAGTGTTATTCTCTCTAGCCCGGGTGTCTCAAAGCCTCTGTCTCCAGCAGTTGGAGACCAGCAGCTGTGCAATCATATCTGCTAACGTATGGGATATAAAGGATCTGTTAAGTAAAACCAAACCAGGGAGGGAGGAGGGGGAGAGATCAGTGCAAAGAAATCAGTCCTGCTAAGATGTGATTAGGGATGCCCCACAACACCCAGCTGCAAGGAAGAGGTGAACTCAGCAAACATTTTAAAACCTGCAGCAGAATTAGCCCCTTGAGGGTGTTGTTTGATGTGGGGAGGAGGGGGGAAAAGGGGCCAAACAGGAGCTGCAGGTGGAAGGAGGGTCCATTTGCTATTGTTTGGAGTTAGGTGGCACTATGCTTTTGTTGTTTGGGCTTTTGCATCTTGTTGGATTTTTCCCCCATCCTAATTTTTGAAGCACCTCTATTTTACAAGGTTCATGTATTTTCCAGCAAGGTACCACGGAGAAGATAATTAGCTAATTTACAATTAGCTACAACAGTATTCATAATCACTTCCCCTGTGGAAAGGGTGGTAATCATCATCACGTAGCTGTAGGACTGCTGTGAAAATGGCAATAGGAGTGTGAAACCCAGGCCCTGGGAAATGACCTGCTTTTAGCCTATTGATCACCTGATTAGCACAGGTTAAGGGGAGTGTTGGGGCACTCTGGCTCAAGAGAATGACAGGTCTGAGCTTGCAGATTTGAGTTCAGAGTTCAAACCAAACTTTCATAACATTCAGGGCATCTGCAGCCTGCCCTTCTTCTCTCAAGCTCATTTTTTCTTCTTGGACTGTGGAGGATTCCTTGGTCATGACTGTTCTGAAGGAAACCCAGGTTTAAAGCTCTTTTTCACCACCGTGACTTTGGCAGATGCCTGATCCCACTGCTTGGGGTTGGGAGTTCTGGGGGATGAAAGGCTGGACATGAGTCAGCAAGGGGCTCTTGCAGGCCAGAAACCAGCCTTGTCCTGAGCTGCATCAAAGGAAAGCTGAGGCAGGTGATTCTGTCCCTCTGTTCCATTTTTGTGAGGCTGTTTCTGTGTTTTTGAGACTGCTACACCCAGCTCTGGGGCCCCTGCCATAAGAAGGGTGTGGACCTGTTGTGGAGTATCCTGAGGAGGCTGCACACAGGGGGCTGGAGCAGCTCTGCTGTGAAGACAAGCTGAGAGAAGGCTTCAAGCAGACCTTATTGGGGTCTCTAAATACTTTAGGATGCTTATGAGAGGTGGGACAGACTTCTGAATATCACCAGTACCATTAGGATAAGGGCTCCTGCTTATCAAACAAAAGAGAGCACATTCACTCTAGGTACCAGGAATAATTTTTACACCACAAAGTTGGTGAAACACTGGTATAGACTGCCCAGAGGGGAGTTTCTCCTTCCTGAAAACTTTCGAGATTCTGGTAGACAAGTCTCTGAGCAATCTGCTCTAGTTGAGGATGTCCCTCCTCACTGCCAGGGGCTTGGACCAAATCACCTTTAAAGGTCCCTCCCAACCCAAACCACTCTGATTCTGTGCATGTCAGGAACACTCTTAGTGCAACCTCCTCTTCCTTCTCTGCCAAGGACGAATCAGGAGAGTGGGCAAGCAAGATCAACTCTGCTTCTTGCATCCTCTCTGGTAAATGTGCCACTTGGTCTTGTGCACCGGCTTTTCTTCTTGCCCACACCTGCATAGAAAACTTCTCCAGTTGCTTGTTTGTTGTGTCGTGGTGCCAAGAAGATAAACTTAAAGGCCTTCCCAGTGCCAGCACCAAGGCACTGCAGCTGCTCCCCCTCTGTGCAAGCATGTTTGGGAAGGAGGGGAGCAGCAGCAGGAACAAATTGTTATTAGCAATACAAATTAGCCTGGGACACAGAGATGGTGAATCTGTCCCTCTTTATTTCCGAGGCCTCGGAAGTTCTAGATGGTAAAGCCAGTTTGTGCTTTCCCGATACAAGGATTCTACCTCTTTGTTTTGCATGAGGAATACAAGAACACAAGTGTATTTATATACTCTTATCTAAATGTACCCCCACGCACACACATACATTAGCGAGAGCTATCTGGATAAACACAATCCCGTGTCATGTCTCCCTGCGAGTGACCCTAATTTTCCCCCAGTCCCTCCACAATTGCTGTGATTCTTGTTCTTGTCCTCTTGCTCCACAGAGGGTCAAACATCCTGCATCTCATTGTCCCTTCTGTCTCTTTAATTAGTGCCCATCCTCCCCTCTTCTCCCCCTCGCCCCAGTGTCCCCCCTTCCCATCTCCTTTCAGCACTTGGTTTGCAGCTCTCTATTATTTCACCTTTCACGTGTGCCGCCTCCTTCGCCCGGGCCCTCTGACACCTCTGCCTTACGCTCATCATGGAAACATAACATTTAAATACAAATAGAACAGGGAATAATTTAACCCCTATTTACACTGGGGAAGGTGCCAAGGCTGCATATAAACGCTGCAGGGAGGTCTATAGATGTTGTATATTTATCTGACAAGTTGCGTTTCTACACCACGGTGCCTTGCAGCCAGCTTTTCCTGACAGGCACGAGCCTCCACTCCTGGCAGAGTGGTCAAGAAGAGGAAAGCCTGGTTCCACCGGGGTATTGGGAATGTGACTAAAGGGACATCTCTGGGAACCCTGATTTGCCATTGCAGTGGTCTTTCTTTCCCTTCCTGTCCTCCTGTGAGGATCTTGGAGTGATATCTTCTGTCATTGTTGTGATTTATTTACGACAAAATGGGGCAGACATGAGCAAAACCTAATTTTCAGTATTATCAGAATTCACCAGCAAAAAACTCCTTGTCTCTCCTTTGTGCCACCACACACAAAAATATCCACACATGGTTGGACATCTCCATGGCAAAGAGGGCACAATGGACTCAGCTTGTAGAAAAAGACTGATAATGGGGTGGACAATAATGTGGGAAGACAAAAACACGAGGAGAAGAGGCTCACCTGGACACCATATTCATTTGCAATGTTGCAGGGCAGGGTCACTGCTCATAGTGGTGCCAGTTTTAGAGATGTTGCTGCAGCACGATTAGTGGGGAGCCCTCAGATGAGACAGAAACTGAAATTGTGACTTGGGAGAATGTAATGGACAGGTTGTTCCTCAAAAAAGCAAAGGGAAGAGGCTCAGATATGAATGAACACTTGATGCACAGACATGTGTGGCCTTGGGGAGGCTACATGGAATAGGCCTCTTTATCACACCTGTTCTTAGACACACTAAGCTCACTGTCTTCATTCCCTTTGTGGGGAGGAGATGGAGGATGCTCCTCCTGGGTGCCCATCTCTGTTGAGCAAGACTGTGTGCTGCTGCAAGGTACAGCTTCCTCTCTGGTCACAGACCAGTTTAGGTTGGAGCACAAGGTCATGTCCACAGCTCATGCTGGGGACATCCCAGGCTCATTCCTGGCTTCTTTTTATTCTTCTCTTCTGCCCTGGACAGTGATATTTCTGTTCTCCTTGACTGTGTCTTCACTTTGGTCTTGGACTCATGTCTTAGGAAATCTGGTCTGAAGATTTTTTGCCCCTCCTGAAATGGAGGACACAGGGGACTGAGTCTGCCCAGTGCTCTGAAATTTAGGTGTGTATCCTGAGACACATGGAGTGAGATTCAGGATGGTGATATGGGTGGATTATTTTTGGTAAGGACAGACACTACAGGCAGGAAAAGCTTAGGGACAGCATCATCTAGAACTGCTCCAGGCTGGTGTGCAGCCTAAACCTCAGATTTTTATAAGATGTAGCAGCCTCAAACCTCACTAGAGGACACTGGAAACACTTGGTGAGGAGCACCAGTGGTGTGCACATATTGTCAAGACACACCTTGATGACATCAGCACATCCCCTCTTCATTTTATTCTTGCAAACTCGTGGCCTTTTTTTAGACCTATTTACAAAACAGAAGTTTTCTTTGTGCTTGGCATGCCAGTTTTTTGTCTGGGATGTGGAAGAGTAGTGTATGATGATGCCTTGGGTGTAAGAGGCTCATAAAAGACCATTAAAGGATAAACTCATTAGCCAAGACCTGGAAAACATTAAAGCTCCCTTCTTCTGGACTCTTCCCTCCCTTTTTCTATTCATGATATGTGATGAGTGTTGTTAAAACACAGTGTTGAGTTTCCTGAAAGAGCTGGGATGTGAGAGGCAGCGCTTTGTTATGGAAACTCCTGAAAGTAAAAAAAAACTTGTTAAATCAACTCATTTTTTATCAGTCCAGAGTGTGATTGTGCAGAGTTCTGAGATGGCAGATTTAACAAATTATTCCCCTGACTACACAGGAGGGAGACAGGATGCTGGTATGGAGATGGGGTTGTAGATGATGTCCAAGCAGTGGCTGTCCATGGGGATCCCCTTCAGGCCATCTCCCCCGGAACAGCAGCTCCCGGGGAGAGACAGAGCCTGCCCCTGCAGGTCAGATGACCATCTCATGGGCAGCTCACCAAAGCACCACATCATCTACCAGCCTGCAGTCCCAGTACACTGCAAAGATTCGGGGTGGGGAGATGTAAAAATAATAATTTGAGCAGTTCCTGGTTTCAGCTTTGCATAAACTAGACCAGACAAGGCAGTTTCAGGCCAGTTCCACACTAGAGAGTTTTGCTGACAGAGGAGGGATGTGATTTGTTTTTTTTTTTTAATGATACATTTATATTAGCAAAAAGTCTGGTGAAAACAGTTACACAGCTAGAGGAGTGCTTTTGCTGATGCAGCTTATTTAAACAGGGGAAGCTGTATGAAGTACAATATAGCACCATTCTGTTGTGCTGGAAGTATTTAACAGACACAAAGTTTCTAGACAAAGCCTTTTGCCAATCATGTTCCTAGCTCTTTCCAGCTTATCTGCCCCCTTCCTAAAGTATCTTGCAGGAAGCTGGTTCTATTTCCTAGGTAGGTTTTTCCAACACCTTTGGAAGAAACCTTTGGACTTTGCACTGGACTCGTTTCCTAAGGTTCTACTATGCCCTAGACTGAAAGATGCTCCCCAGTGCACACCGTGAACTTCAGCAGCTGCTTCTCTGAGGCTTGTCACATCTTGGAGTCTCTTTGGCAGGAGACTTTGGCCATTGGGAAAACAAGCCTTTCACATGTCCAAATCACCTTCTTGTGAGGTGGGGACAACCTACAAGCTGTGTAGGTGTTAGGAGGAGTTCTGTGCACCACTGCAACCTGAACTTTTTGTTGCCAGCAAAGACCTCAAAACACCTCTCTGCATATTAAATTCCAGCATAAAGTAGGAATATTTCTTGCTTTAATAGGTCTATCAGAAGGCTATTTCTGTTTTTCTCACCTATCAGAAGTGTACCTGTATCTCCCTAAACCTATTTTTCCTACCAGTTCAGCAGCCCAGCTGAAGGCAACATAATTCCTGCTTTTCTGTGGGCAGTACACTTTTCATTGTGGTGGATAACTCGACTGCAGGGTTGAAAGCTCCTAATATCCTCATTCAATAGCCACTGCATGAAAAATTATTCACATCCAAGGCTGTAAAGTAATTTGCCAATGTGCAGGTGCATCTTGGAGAGGGGAATTTTGATCAAACACTGGTTTGAAGCAGAACAGATTGCCTACTCCAGTGATTTCTCAGTGAACAAAAGTGACATGAATTGCCCAATTAGTCAGCCAGAAAAGGGTTATTGCAAACCAGTGTTTTGTTCAGCTTTAAGTTAACCTGTACACTAAAAAAATAAATTAAACTTTAGGAAATTATTTTGATATTTACATATATTTATTCAAATTAGTTACATCTGCTCTGTAACATGCTCTGAAAAAACCCTCTTGGTTAACACATTTACATAGTGTTTAATGAATCATAAATAAGACATTTATGAATCATGTGCAAATGGCCTGTTTACATACACAAAGTAAACAATGTAAATTTCCTTTTTTTTCTGGTGTAATGGTAGCAGTCTTTGAACAGGAACCTGATCGAGAGGCATCACTCAGCCCCCTCTGAGATCTTTCTGACAATCTTTTTCTTTTCACCAATATTTTCTGGAAGTGTCCCATGAAGATTCCCCAAAATTGGTTTTAAGTCCAAGCATAAATCATAGAATCATTTGGGTTGGGAGGGACCCTGAAGATCATCCAGTTCCAGTTCCTGCTCTGGGCTGACTCCAGCAGGTCCCTGTCCCTCCTGTGCTGGGAGCCCAGAGCTGGATGCAGTGCTCCAGGTGGGTCTCAGCAGAGCAGAGCAGAGGGGCAGAATCCCCTCCCTGCCCTGCTGCCCACGGGGCTCTGGATGCAGCTCAGGACACGTTTGGTCCTGTGACTGCACAGTGCTGGGTCACACTGAGCATCCTTGTTCAAAATACAATTATCCACCAGCAGAAAACGTCCTGCTTTGGCATGAAATACCACCTGCCTGAGCTATCTCAGATATATCATATAAGCTAACGTTACATTTCAAAAAACAATTTAAGTTTCAAAAACTTTGGGCTTATTTCAAATGAACTTTATAAATATATTAAAAATCTCATCCAAGCTCGTAGATACAGATCTCTGAGTGGGCATGAATGACAAATCTCCAGTTTACAGGCTGTGACTTCCGTTATATCCTGATTTTAAAAAGCTTATGTTAAACATTTTTTTCCTGCAACTTATTTAGTATTGCGAGGGTTACTAACTTATGTTATTTTTCATTTGGACTTGGTTCCAATATACTATATTTATCACATTCCTCTTGGATTGCAGTCTGAGCAATGTTGTCATTTCAGTTACTGCAAACTGACTGCAAAAATTGATCAGGAGAAGCTGATTTGGAAGACTTTGGTGCCTAGATTTTAAGAGGCAGATAAAGGCAAATCATTTTTGTTCATTGTTTGGTGGTTTGGTTTTTCCAAAATTTGCTGGATTATTTCACTCCTGTGAAGTCAGAGGCTGTAAAGTTTTTTTTGAGCCAGCCACCTGAAAAGACTAGCAGCTTCTGAGATGTGTCACCTCGGTGAAGTCACCGTTTGTGTTGCATGTGATACTGAGCCATCTTGGCTTTCACATCCCTCCTGAAATATGGTAAGCATCTCTTTATTTTGTTCCAGAAGACAGAAAACTCTTTGTGGGCATGCTCAATAAGCAGCAGTCGGAAGACGATGTGCGCAGGCTATTCGAGGCGTTTGGCAACATCGAGGAGTGCACAATCCTTCGGGGACCCGATGGCAACAGCAAAGGTAAGGGATGCCTTGTGCTGAGCTAGACCCTTTTCTTCATGTATATATCATTTTCTGGTGTGATAAAAGAATCATGCAGTCCCCAGAACAACACCTCTTATTTAGGAGGGGGCACATTTTTACTCTGCTGGTCACTCTCTCTTGTGTGTCAGAGGAAAAAGCTGATCACGTTGTAAAACACTCATCTCCAGTGGGCTATGGGTCATCACTTGCAAACTGATGCCTCCCCTTTGAACAGAGCCTTTACATCCACTCAAGATGTGCTCTCCCCACCCCATTGAACAGCATGAATCTTTCTTTAAAAAAAGCCAATATTGGTACTTTACATGTTGGCTTAGCGGCTCCATCATCCCTCTGTTTGTCTCTCATCCATCAGCCCCAGGTCTTTCCCTTCTTCACCTGCTCTTTGCATGGACTCATACCAGTTACTGCAGCTGCAAGCGTACAGGTGCCAGTTTAAATGTTACACTCACTACACATTTACTGTTGGAATCATGCAAATACCTCATTGCAAAACTAGGTGCCTTTCCTTCTTTCTGCCAATTTTTTTACCTGGATAGCACAAAAGATCTTCTGCTACAGTCCAGGCATGAGAGTGAGCCTTCTTTCTTGTGCAGGAAGGTCATCTTTTTCCCCAAAAGTCTCTAGACAAAGTAACTTCAATCTGAATAGGAAACCCTCTCCTCCTGGCAGTTAATGTGTCTATTAAATATTGATCTGCAAATAATATAGCATAAACTGTGTTGGCATGTGCAACACCAGAGAAGAGGCCAGTCCTGCCAACACAGTTCTTATTTCACTGGATATTTTGACAAATGACAACATCAACCAGCACATTTTTGCAACAGCGAAGCAAAAAAATCCAAATGGCAGTGATGCACTGGAAAAAGATATTGTTATTCTATAAAATCAGTGGTGGCCACAAAAATTACTTTACACCAGCCTCATAGCTGTTCAACACACATCAGCACAGATCAGCCTTCTTGATATAAATAGCTGAAAATAAGCTCTGGGCACCTTTTTTCAGCTTTGGGGTTACTTCATTTCCACCACACCCAAAGATGGGGGCTGGATGTCCTAAAGAAGCTCCAACCATCATAACAGCGGACAGTTAAGCATGTCATTCACCAAACAAATCAGTAAATTGAGAAAAAGAAAAAAAAATGCCTGGCTGCTTCCACCTGGAATGAAATCTAATGACAAAGGAGCTAAACAGAGTAATAATAAAGGCAATAAAGTCTGAGTTCTCTAAGAAACAAATTCCAGAGGACATCCAACCCACAGACTTGTCTTCATACTTGCTCTATCTTTTTTTTCTTTTCCTTCTAAAACAATTTCATTAGAAGACAGAATCTGAGTGGCAGCTCCATATTGCTAACCAGTTTAATTATTAGTGCTAGCAGACTGCAGTCTCAGGCTGACGTTTCACTGAGCTGCTCAGGATCAATACTGAGCCTTGACAGAGTTAATATTACCAGCTTCCATTTGCTGGTGCTATTTACTGAGAATGTGAAGCTCCTAATTTACACACACACGGTTTCGTGCATGCACACATGCACACAGAGCAGTCAATCCAATGGAAAACTTAAGGCTAGTGCCCTTATCTTAGGAGACAGTCAGGCAAGCCACAACTCCCACAAAGTTATTCCCAGTCTGTAATGTTTTCCATCTGCTAGAAACCAATATGTGACACACATTGCTTGTGAGCTACTTATTTTGAGTAAAACCCATAAGGTTTAAATTCTACGTAAGTTGAGATTTAAGCAGATTGTCTAAATTCCTGATAGCAGTCAGATCTCATGCACTTAGATCTCATCCTGCCCAGCCCCACCAGGTATCCCTGTGCTAAGCCTCTACACCCTTCAGGTAGCTCAGTGCAAGCACTGCTCTTAGAAGCTGGGCAGCAGCTCCCCAGTTTAATCCCATCACAGTCCAGGCATAGCCAAAAACCTGCCTAAGCCTTTCCTGAAGCCGTGGATGCTCTCCTGAGCCATGGGCCATGGCCTTCAGAGTCTGCAGAAATATCTCCTGAATGAGTTGCTGTGCTAGGAACAGTGGCTGGAGCAAGTAACCAAGTGGCAGAAGAGCTGAGACTGAGGAATTTCTCACCCTGAGGGGAAGGCAGCACCTGTGTTCCCTGGGAGAGGATGGAGTGCTTCTGCACCACTCCAGGTAAAGCTCACCAGAGTCCATGCAGGAGTACAGGAGTTCTCAGATGAGGGACCTGAAGTGGATCCAGAAGGACCCACAGAGTCTTCATTGCTGCTGCTCTCTGTGCAGCTATTCTTTTTCCCATTCAGCAGTCTGCCTCAATAACTCAAAAAGTAAAAACTTCCAACAGCACCCTCCACAAGAAGAGCCTTACCCTGTGCAATTACAATCCTAGGGCCTGATTCTGCAGTCTCCTCCAAGCCGACAAAACAATCAGGGCAGCCCTTCCAGCCCTAGTCTGGAAGCAAAGGAACAAGAAAACCTTGAGCACATGTATCACCCTGTTCAGCAGAGGTTATATCTGTGTGTGTGTCAAAACCCCTTCACATTCCAGAGCTGCTCCTGTCAAAAGGACACCATTGTTCTGAGAAGAGTGACATGACTCACATCCTCAGCTCCCGCGCTCCTGGAGGCAGTTCTGGTGACAATGGGAAGGCAGATTATGTGCACTTCTGGTGGTGTGTACAGAAGCCATCTGATTGAGTGCACAAACAAAAAGGACAAAATGTTGGGATCTGTGCTATTGCCTTGCCATTTACACCAGTAAAAGCTGAGTTTTCACTCGTCCTGCTACCTCAAAACCTACTGGAAGCAGTTAATAGAAAGCAGTAGGAGGGATCCCATTAGCATCCTGAGCATTAAACAAGATAAATGCCTGCTACTCCCTTTATTCCCACCTTTATCCAGCTCCACTGATCCATCAGGACCCTCAGCACAGGGGTGAATTTCACCTGACAAGAGTGAAGCCTTCAACATGACAGCAGCACCACAGCCAAAAATCCTGCTCTAAATTAAATTGGTGACTGGAACAGGAAAGCTTTTGTATATTTGCTAATCAGCATCTTCTTTTTAGAGGCAGAAAGTACAAAAGAATCTCTGCAAATAATTAAACACCCTAATTCTGGATTATCTCTGATTAATGAAGAGGAAGACGCAGTATCTCAGGAGCCTGGGAAAGCTGGGCTGGGATTATGTCATAATTGATCCCTATTGTTTCCAGCTAAAGTTTATCTATCTCATTTTCTCATGATTGTCTCTTCTCAGCTCCTTATAAATTAGATCCAACTATTAGCAATAATCATTGGGCCTTTCCTGAAATACAGCCTGAGCACAGTGCTGAGAGGGTGACGCAAAGTGAACAGCCCTCAAAGTGAACTGTAAGATATTTTATATGTGTATATTATTTTTAGAGCAGGCTATCACTACTTTCTTCAATCTCACTTCTATCAGCCTGCAGTGATGATTTTAGGGACCTATGGGGTTCATTCTTCTGCTTTGCATCTCTTCTACTTTCATCCTGCACTGCAGGGATCCAAAAGGGTGTGAAGACTTTCTAAACTTGCTGCAAAGGGGCTGAAGGAGAGCCATCCCACTGTCAGGACTGGCATCCTGTGCCCTGCAATCTGCACCCCTTCAGGGAAACCAAGAGGGCTTTGCAAATTGATTAAAAGCTCAAAAGTCGTTGGTAGCAATAGAAGGGGATGGAAGCCAAAACTTCTCAGATCTCTCCCAATCTGTTCCAGAAACTGCCTTAGCATATGGAAATTACCCTTCCCATCTCTGAGTCAGTTTGCTTGTAGTTGGGAGTGTTGGCAATACTTTCCCCCACCCTAGAAGTGCATGTAACCCTTTGAAGTGTTGATCATTTTTGCACTCCAGCACACACCCATAAATGCACCTTTCTCCCCTAAAACCTTACGTAAGAGTTCGGTGTGAGATTCCCCACACAGCAATACAGGCCAGAGAAACACTGCCCACATTTCTCTAATGTCCAGAAGAGAACACCTACACAGGCACAGACTTTGCAGCTATGAAAAACTAAGATTCAAGGCAGGATGGTAATCAACACATGGGTACCTCTCCCACCCCTGCTACTTCACCAGAAGGTGTCTCATGCTTTGCCAGACCTAAGTGGCTTGGAGCCAAGACAAGCTCTGGGCAGTCTGTCACAGAGCTCTACCAAGCAGTGAAATCATAAGGTACCTTGTGGGTTTGGAGTGACTTGGATACCTTCTGTACATTTGTCCTGTGGTTGCTTGTGTCAAGAATTTGCAGCTTTCCAGTAACTTGCACATGCTTCCATGCTGTTTCTCACAACCACTGAGGGAGGAACGCTCATCATTAGGTCTAATATAAACAAAAGAAATAGCTTTTTCTCTCAATAAATTGTAAAACTGTGCAAGATTCTGCCATGAAAAGCTGTGGATGTCAAAACATGACTGGATTCAAGACATTCTTGCTAAGTTTGTGTCTGTCAGTACTTACTACAAGTAACGTGGGAATTCTGGAAGCAGCTTAGCCTTAAGAGGTCCCCAGGCTGCTGATGTCTGGACTCTGGAAAAGAACCAGGACACTTTTTTTTTTTGTTATACCTTCTTCACAGCCATATTGGTCAGTTCTGAGGACAGGATACTTAGCTAGATGAAATTTCACGGTACCCATGCAAACTTTCTTACGCTCTTCTTTTTCCTCTTCCAGGGTGTGCATTTGTGAAATACTCTTCACATGCAGAGGCCCAGGCTGCCATCAATGCCTTGCATGGCAGCCAGACAATGCCGGTGAGTAGCTCTGTAACACAGGCAAGTGACAAGTGGGCCAGCCTGGCTGCCCTGTGGCCTGATTCAGGAGGAGAAATTATTTATCTATACTCTGCAGCTCATCATCCAGGAAGGCCCAGGGCCTTGGGTGTGCTTAACTCATCAGAGGAAAGTCTGGATGGCTCTGTCATTCCTCACAGGCACAGAACCCCAATGGCTGCTGTGTTCTGTCACCAGCAGTTTTGATGGCCTGAAAAAAAGACATATGGTTCACATATGACAAAAAGTTTGGGTCAGACTTGCCATGGGCACAACCTTTCAATTTTCAGAGAGATGAATCAGGTAAAAACTGGTGTCTAAGGTTTTTTTTCATTCTCCCTCCTCTGAGAGTCCCTGTCTCTAGGCAAAGGATAAAGAACTTTTTGCCAGCTCTCAGGAGAGAGAAGCATGTTCACATCACAGTATTTGGGGCTAGAGACAAATCACAGCAGTGATGGGTGCCTGTCTCTGTTACCACAAAAGTACCAACCTAGGCATAAGTCTGGTCTCCTACACCTGCCCCTTGAAAGGTGTCAGACCTTGGTGTCAGACCAATTACTGGATCTTCCAGGAAATATCTGAGGGCTCAGTGCACTTGCACAAATTTCTAGTCATATGGGGTTTCAGGACTGATTGTTCTATCAAATAGAAATGGGGTTGTATTTCTATGCATATTCTATAGATATTTGTGCACCACCATCAGACAGAGAAGGATATAAGGCATTTCACTGTCAGTAGGAGATGAAAATCTGGTACAAGTTGTTTTGGTTTATTATAATAGTGTATTATTTTTATTACTAATTATTCACAGTGTAAATCATAGAAGCCTAAGAAGCATGTTGACAACTTGGAAAGGATACAAGAAAGCTCAATTAAAAATATTTGAGAGTGTAAAATCTCCCTTTCAGTAAGAGACTCTAATGTAAATTCATGAATTTATCCAAATAAGTTTAAAGTGGGCCTGACAGATTTTCTCTAGATCTTTGCAGGGATGAAAAAGGAAAATTCTTTACAAGCAAAAAGATTTCTAAAACTAGCAAACTATCAAGATCTCATTTTTTGGAGCCCCATCTTAGACAAATCAGTTTAAAAATGGTACATGTTTACCAGTGATGGTACCAAAAAAAGTCTCCTCAAATATGGGGTCTCCATTTTTTGAAGTACTTAAATACTTTTAAGAGTCTCTTCCTAAAAGGCTCCTCCTAAAAAAAAAAAAAAAACAAAGCAGACGTTGGCAGACGTTGGGCTTGATGCTGACATCCCATACTGACATATTGTGGACATCTTTCCTGAGACAGGTTAAAGAGGTACTTGTAGTGACTTTCTTTCAAACTTTGACCCAAAGTGATAGAGTCTATAAGCTGATATCAAGAATTTCAATTCAGTAGGGTGTGGTACAACAAAAAGGTTTAGTAAAAAGTCAGTCCTCATCCCAAAAACCCTGCAAATTCCTGTGACAAAGGCAAGCAGAAGACATGAAAAAAACAGACAAAACCCAAGGAGAGTTAAAGATTTGTATAAATATAGTATACCCAAAATATCATTATTCCTCCCCAGGCCTTTCCCTTCCTACTTTCAGAACACTTTGGATTAGAAAAACATACTCATCTCACAGCCATCTGGAAACAACTTATGACTCCATCCTGGTGGTATCACCTGAGCTTAGGATATAAAAAACACCTGAGAATTTGGCCACTTCATGGATCAATTTTATGGGACCATTTGTCCTCTTGACTTATCTGACTCAAACACCTGTTTTGGAAACATTCTTTAATAACCAGAGCTGGGCATCTGAAAAAGCAACACAATTTATCCTTTACTAGATGGCCATCCCAGACTCAGAATCAAGTTTCCACAGCTTCACAAGTTTCCATGGACTGGCTGAACCTCACAGTACATACTCAGAGGTCACAGAAAAAGCAAGGAGGAATTAATTTCATTATAAGATAAGTTACATGGCATTTCCTTGTGTCTCCCATGAGCTACAAGCAGCCACAACAATGCCACCATATCTTTGCAGACCTGTGAGGACCGGCAGAGTGACCCACACTCAGTGAAGACATGGAGCACAACAGGTTTTTCCCCACAGTGGCTCAAAATTTCTGAGGCTCTTTGAAGGAGTTAGGCCAAATCCTGCCAGGATCTCAGTGCCCATTCTTGTTTTCATGGTACTTCGGGGCCTGCAGCATCACTCAGGACTTACTTGGATGTTCACAGGGAAATGCAGCCACCTCGTGGTGAGATGCAGACGCAGCCCATCATGCTTGGGAAGGAGGGGGGCATTTCTGCCATCTTCCTTCAGCCCCCTTCCATTCCTCTCTCCACCAGGACTGACCTCATTTGCCCAGCTGCGATGCCAGCTCAACATTGTTCCTGTGGCTCAGCCAATTTCAGCATCTCCTGGTTTGTCCTCGTGTACCACCAGCAGGGCATCCATCATCATTCCTGTCAGGTCTCGGGCCGTTCGTTCCTGCAGCAGACTCCTGTTTCTCCACAGCTGTCAGGATTATTGCTCTACTGTGACTTCCAGTTCACACAACATATGTTGCCTAATAGTTTCAAAAGGCAACTTTCTTTTATGAAAGTTCCCTTCTTTTTTTCTTTTTTTTTTTTTTAATTAACCTTACCTTGGACAAGTGCCTGACCATCAGCCTTTACAAACCAATTTCTCTATGCAAGGCACTTGTTTCTCCTAAGGGTCCACCAAGTCTAAATCTTTCCAATTTTTACACAATCAATTTCTTTTAGAAATGAGCTACCCAAAATCCCCTACTTTTGAGCAGGCACCAAGTTCCTTTTATACCTACCTGTCAAGAGAGTTTCCTTTTTGTCTTTTTAGATCATATTTTCTATTAGTTCATCAACTTTATGAGACTGTTTTACTGGATTTCTGTATCATCCTTTATAAGAGTTCATAATCTTCAAGTACTTTTGCTTGCATTTATAATATATTTACAGTAATTATATGTCCTGTACTTTTAATTTTGATTACTCTATCCCTCCTGTCTCTGTTTCCAATCCATATGGGGACACAAGCAGGTCCCTTCCTATCATTCTCTTCTCTTCCTATTCCAAGTCTTGTCCCTAACAGCCTTTTCCACCAACACAAGTTCAGCTGCTATTGCTGTAGTGACAGCTTGCAGAACTAATTTCTCTGCTTCAGGACTGACTCCTGTCCAACCCAAAATCTTGGTCTGTCTTTCCATCTCCTGGTGGACGTTTAGCTGTCAGAACAAGCTCAACATGTATAAAACTGAGCTCTTGAACTTTTCCACCCAAAACCTGTCTTTTCTATCATCTACCTTCGTTCTCAATCACTGTGGACAATATTATCATTCTACCTGTCAGTCATGCTCTTCCTAGGCATCATCCTCAGCTTGGTTTTCTCCTTCTCCCTGTGTCTTCATATCTGGACAACAGCCAAATTGCAGAGGAGTCATTCTGCAGAACACATCTTACTAATCTAAGAAATGGCCTTGTCCATCCACGCGCACAGAACAAACTCTTCCCAAAACTTCATTGAACTATCACAAAATGGCTTGGATTTGGAAAGGGAACCTTAAAGATCATCTATATGTCCATTAGCAGGAGTAGAGACACTTCCAACTGCACCAGGTTGGTCAAGGCCTTATCCAAGCAGGCCTTGGTCACTACCAGGGATGGAGAACCCACAGCTTCTCTGGGCAGCAGGCTCCACTGCCTCACCACCCTCACAGTAACAATTCTTTTCCTAACAGCTGACCTAAGCCTGCCCTCTTTCAGTCTGAAGCTATTGCCCTTCCTCCTTGTCACTCCAGACCCTTGTCAAAAGCCCCTCTTCAGCTGTCTTGTAGCCCTTTAGGCACAGGAAGGTGCTATAAAGTCTCCTTGGAGCTTTCTCTTCTCCATCCTGAACAACACCAACTCTCTCAGCCTGTCTTGGTGCCCCAGCCCTCTGAGCAGCTTTGTGGTCTCCTCTGGACTCGATCCAACAGGTCCATGTCCTTCTTATGTTTGGGACCCCAGAGCAGGATGCAGCACTGCAGGAGGGATCTCAAGAGAGTGGAGCAGAGGGCAGAATCACACACATTTCAGTCACAGCAGCTATCCTACCCAGAAGCTACACAGGGTTAAAAAACAGAGTAGTTTTGCACCCTTTTTACCATCTTGCCCACTGTGGCAACTCGGAATTTCTTTGATTATAGATTCATTCCTGGAAGGGGTGGAACGGCAGTGTTACTGTGTACATTTCCTGCACAGGGGTGAGAAGAAGCGAAGAGTGTGATGTGCTTGGCTTATCTTTAACAGTCAGAAAGTTTGTGACCTATACTAAATATCTTCTAGGATTCCTGCAGAAAGGAGAGAGAGACATTTCCAGAGATTTGTGCATTCTTCACCTTTTCTGTGCTAGGATGGGCAATATCCCCTTCTGGGCATGCCTGTCCCATTATAATGGATAACTCAATAATAGACTTAGACTGAATACCTGAGGTGGGACTCATGTAACCTAATTTAAGACTTCCAAAAGTTAAGAAACTCATGTCTGAGGTTGTCAGCTAAGTTTGTCATCTAAGTTTCTCTTATAATCAATAGAGGTAAATAGATACCTCTGGAGAAATTTTATTTTACAGAAATAGATTTTGAAATCTGTCAAACTAATAGGCAAGCCCAAATAGAAGTGTGCTTTTTAGCTAATTTTAGGCATCAATTTGCTATGGTACTCCAGCTCCAAAATAGTGGTTCTTCATCCAAAGTGCAACTTAGAATGAAAAAAGGACCAGAATGCAAAAAAGGACCAGTGCTTAAAAACTAAAGATTAAGCCAGTGCAGCTTAAAGTGAACACTTCACATTCAATGCGGGGAGACCTGAAAACTGTCCTGGATGTTTGTTGCCCAGATAAAGCAATTTGGGATTCAGAAACCAGGCATCCTGCAGCAGTTTCCTGACTCCTGTTCCATTAGAGTGCTGAGAACTTGCTTAACACACTAATTGTCAGCACAATCTTCAGTCTGAATCTTTCTTTAATTAATGCTGTTTAAGGCCATCAAGGCCTCAAACTTCTTGTGGCTTCTCCGGCCATACAGACCAAATCCTCTCTTTGTTTTACTACAGAAGCCTGCAGCAGCTTGGTCAAATCACAGCCTTTCCTCTGCATCCAGGCAATAGCATTCCAAGTCTAGCTACGTCTGGCTGAACCTTTTCCATGAAAATTACTTTTCAGATGGAATCCTTGGTTTTGTGAAAAGGGAGAATGTGAGATTTGGATACAAGCACTGAACAGACGTCTGCCTTTCAGAGAAAGATTCAGTTTAGCTGAACTTTGAAAAAACACTCGTGTTGCAATGCACAACTTCGTTAACTTGGAGGCTTTCATTTAAATATTTTTCTGTGCAGCTCTTATCAACACAAATGACAAAACCAAATTCAAATCTCTGTCCAGCAACCACCGATATCAAATTATGCAATTATTGCTCAGTGTTGTTAGATGACATGTAGGTTAGATCTCTTGGTACTTTTGTAAAGTACTTGTTGTACAAAGAAAATATGAATGGCATAATACCCTGAATGAGGTTGATTTTGGGTGTATGTCCATCATGTTCTTTGGAAGTCCATCCACAGTAGAAAAATTCCCAGCCAAACATGGGTAACAGTCAGGTGAAAAAAATTGTCTTCTTTACTTAGACAATGTACTGTCCCCCCCTTCATACCATAAGAGGGTTTTTTTCCATTATTTAAGCTAAAGGAATTTGTCACCTCTTTGGCTTATCAGGTAAAAGTGACTTAGATATGAGAGTATCAAAAACTGTCCCAAGGATCATAGAATCACAGAATGATTTGGGTAGGAAGGGACCCTGGAGATCATCTAGTTCCAGCACCCTGGCATGGGCAGGGATGCCAGGCACTAAACCAGAGCTTGCAAGTGGCTTTGTCCAGTGCAGTGGCCTCTTTCAAACAAATGGCAAATGGGGCCCTGGTTCTCATCTTCCTGGCTTTGGATGCTCAGGCACTCCACCAAGGAAACCACCTCCAGCTCACACTAATGACTGCTGCTGTTATTGCTGTGCAGCTATGACCTTGCAGAGCTCTGTGAGGCTGCCTTCAGACACAGCCCCACTGTGGGAACCGGCTGAACAGCTGTGCTCACCCCCCACCAACACAGCAGAGGAATAGTTAGGTGAATTTGGGGTGGAGGGGAAAGCAGTGCAGAGTCTGCAGAAGGAGCTCAGCGAGGGTGGAGAAAAGGAGGAAAATGGGCCTTTGTGGGCACGATGAAGCTGCAGCCCGGGTGCTGTGCTCACAAGTGGTGGGGAAGCAGATTTTGCAGGAGCAGGCTGCACCAAAGCACTGAATCGGCAAGAACTCCCTGGGAGGAGCAGCCTGGTGGCTCCGGTGAGTGGGGGGCCACAATGCCGTAGATCAGCTGAGGTATTTTTAACAATTATTTTGATATAAACAGCTCTGAACTTGAGGAGCTCCATGTAAATGGGAAGCAGTGGGGCTTGTAATTAGATTTGTGTACACTTTCATAAATTGCTGGAAAACATCAAAGCCGTGATAGAAGGCTGTGGTGCACTTTATTTCCTTCTTCTGTTCTTCTGTTAATTGAATGGTTGATGTGTGGATAGGAAGCGTTGGCTTCGCAGAGTACTATTTACAGACCCGCTGACAGCTGCACTGTGAAAATTAACAGGAACAGAGCAGCCTCTGTCACAGCTCTTCCCATGAGGGACTTGCTTCAAATTAGATCATTTCTTTCATAGGAGAAACTTTCCTCATCGCTCCTCCCTTCTTCGCAAATACGCACTCACATCCAGCTGCACACTCCCTTCTTCCCTCAGGCTCATGGCAGCCTTTAGTGCTCAGAAGGGTTTGTCACTTCCACAAAGCTGGGGTAGTTAGGCTGCTGTTTAAAAGCTGTGGTGCATTCCATTGCCAGCAAGACTCATTCTTCAGGAAGTCATCCAAATCCGTGAGCCAGGTGCATGGAGCCACATCTTTTTGTTTGCAGGTCTCTCATTAACTAGAACATTCTTTTCATCCTCCCAGAAACTCTGGTAGACATCGTCTCGGACTACTGCTGTTGGAAATGTGGTTACTGTGGTTCCTAGAGAAAATTGCTGTGTGCTAAACATCATAAAAACCTCTGACAGGACAGCTCCTACACTCAGCAGTTTGCCAACTAAAGGCCAGGGTTAACCTGGCTGGATGAATTACTTTGAAGTGTCAGTCAAAGTATAAAACTTCAAGGTCATCTACACTTTTGTTACAGTTAATGTAGAGGGTCTGGGACCTGAGAGAGACTGTCTTGAGTAGCTGAGGGTTTACAATTGATGCCCAAAATGCCTGAAATTACATAATCTGAATGTCTTCTAACAGACAAGACACAACAGAGAGGCAAAAGAAAAAATAATACAATGTATGGTTGTGAACAAGTCTTTTACATAATTGATCTATATGTTTAGCCTGTTCTTAACCAAGTGACAGCAGTTCTTGTTCCTGGTTCCAGTAGAGAAGTAATAACCAGTGAACACCTGAGAATCTAAATCTTAATATTTATTGATATCTGCGAAATACAGAATTAAGACTATCAAAGTTGAAGACTTTAGTTCACCCTCTCACTTACTGAAAATGTCTTCAAGACATCCCAGTAACATAAACAGAACCATAGTACAAACAGATAACATTTAAACAGACCACATCAGAATATTAATTAACCAACAAAATTTACTTTTATTGAGATTCCAGCATGGGATCAAGTTCTCAGTTAGTAAAAGCCACACCATGAGAGTCAGTAGAGCCAGAGTCACTGAGCCCCTCAGGCTGTGAGGGTAAATAGAATCACAGGATCACAGAATCATCAAAGCTGGAAGAGATCTGTAAGTCCAACTATCAACCCAGCACCACCTTTCTAACTCCTAAACCACATCACTCAGATTCAGATGCCTCTTAAAACACCTCCAGGGATGATGACTCCACCAGGGCGATGTATTCCAAAGCCTGACAACCCTAACAGTGATTTTTTTCTAATATCTAGTCAGGCTGTCTCCTGTCTCAGCTTAAGGCCATTTCCTCTGACCTTCCACTGCAGCCACAGTAGGAAAGACCAGTCCCCACCTCTCTATAGCTTCCTTTTAGGTAGACATAGAGAGCCATAAATTCTCCCCTTGAGCTCCTCTTCTTGAAACTAAAATAGGAAATGGAAAATCCATTAGACTTTCCTTTTACATGATCACAGAAACATAAAGAGGAGATTCTCAGAGGTAATCCAGGCTGAAAGTTGATGCAGCTCCAGCATCTAAGTGTCCTTCATGACTCATACCTGAGTTTGGCTGAAAGTTAATTGCCCAAAGTGAAAAAGCCTAGCGCAGAGTGAGGTACCATCACCGACAGTCCACCTGTCCAAAGTAATGCAGAAGGCTGAGGCCTGGTTTTACAGTATTGATATTAGAAAAACTGATGGGTGAAAATTGAGATGTCAACTCTGACCCTGTTTTTCTCTTTTCTGTTGGTCTTGAACTCTCTAAAGAACACACATTCCTTGCAATGTCCTTGTACAACACAGAGGCTGTCTTGTTTAACTCAGGGCAAAGCACAGCACATCTATTCCCCATATCAAAAAATAGTAATAACTTAGAAACCCATTAATAAGTCACCAGCAGCAGGCCTGGCCCTCTTTCCAGTAATGAATGATTTTTTGAATATGCCATTTAAATGCCATTTATAAAGGTGTGTGTTGTCCTTTAGGATGAAAAAAGCAGAGGACATGTAATACCTACATGTGAGTTTGCAGTCATTTCTACCACCAAAGTCCAGAGACTCTTGATAGCTCACCTTAGCTTTTCATGGAGCAGTGGGCCCTGGATGGAGGGGGAATAAAGCTCACAGATGCCATCCCAGCACCACCATCAAAACTGCTCATTCTACAAACTTTGGGACAGCAGGTTTCCAGTGTTGCCGTAATTTCCCTTAATTCTTCCTACAAAAAGTAAAATTGTAGGACTGTGTTCCTTGCCTCTCCCATAGTTTCATAAATTAACTAATTAATCATGTTTCTGGGTCCCAGAGCAGAGATCCAGGCAGCCTGGCTGCCTGACACAGGGTGTGAATCATGCTGGTACCAAAGATGACCTTCCCTTGTCTGGTCACATCTCCAAACCCACACAGTCATCCAGCAGGACACTGAAGTGACTAGTGGGACATGAGGGAGATCACTGAACACCTTTCCTGGGCTTCTCTGCTCCCTCTGACCCGCAGCATTCACCACCCCCAAACAGGACACAAGCAATAATCGCTTGTGAGCCACATTACCTCCTTCTGGAAAAAAAAATATTTTATTGGCACCCACTCATCCCTCCACAGGTCCAAGGGGAGCTGCTTATTAAATCAGCAGCTGTAGAGGTGGCCATGGGGAAGCAGGAACAGGGTCATGCCACACCTGGGAATTGCCCAGGTCCTGGTGATAACTGCAGCCCCTGCAATTCTTGCTCCACTCAACTCTTGCCTAATCTGTGTGAGATTAGCACTTGAGGGGCTGAAATAATTCACAGGCAATGACCTTCCTGGGATATCAGAGTCATTGACAAGCCTGCAGCCTGGGAGAAATGAAACAGTCCCTGGCTGCCAAAGGAGATCCTGGCCTAGTGGAGGTAGCTCCACTGGGCATCACCACCTTCCTCTAATAAGGATTAAAGATGTCAGCATTGTCTTTACCTCTTCTGGTTGCTTTGGGGGCATTTCTTTCTTCCTCCTTTTCTCTTCCCGTATCTTTTGATCTAAGCCTCATTTATATCAGTGGGAGCTTCCTACACAGTTAAGTAGGCTCTGGATCAGCATTAAATCACTCTGGATGCTTCTCATTTTTTTCCCTTAAAGTCACTCCTTCCCAGCCTTGCTCAGGTGTGTGCTCAGTACTGGTAGCATGTATTCTTGTGAGGAAAACAGAAAGATCTTAGCAAATGGTAGAATGCAATCCCTGTGCAAAGCATAACATTAGTGATGCAGTTGCTATTATCCAAATTTTGGAAAGTTCAAATTTAATTTTTAGAGGAAAAATATGTCCTCAAAGAATCAAAACAAAGAATCAAAACAATTACTTTCAAATAAGATTCTCAGTTGAAGCCCACACAAAGTCATGAATGTGAAGCATCCTACCAGACACCAATGTTTTTGCCTCATATGTCCACTGGCAAGTGAAATCACATAGAAGAGCATGTTTGACTTCCCATTCCAAAGGTCTGTCTGATGGGTGCTCACAGGAACAGTGGTTGTGAAAGTGGTGTGTTTCAGTCTTAGCGGAGTGGAATGCAGCAAGGGCAGATCCTTCAACATAAACCAACTTCTTATTTCACCAAAGCCCAGGAGAGCTGCACTGAATTTACACCATTTCATTGCTTCAGTTGACCATCTGTTTCTCTGTATTAAAGCATGGGTGACACCTCCCTGAAAGCAGAATATTTTCTCAATTAACTGTGGAATCAGAGAAAAGTTTGGGTTAGGAATAACCCTTAAAGCCCATCTGGTCCAGCCCATGACTGGACAGTACTTGGAGATCTTCACTTTAAACATGCTGTGAACATTCAAATATTTTACTGTCTCAGTTGAGCAGCATGGTTTACACCATGGTAGCCTGGAGTCTTGCAGCATGACAGGGATCTGGGAGGCACAGTCATGTGCAGTCTGCTGGGAATGCAGTGCCATGGAAATGTTCTTTTTTGTTATATGAACAGCTGAAATGTATCTGCCCAGCTTGCCAGCCCTTCCTCAACATCATTTTTTTTTTAACCAAGTCATCATAGGCAGTTCATGTCCTCATCCTGAGGTGCCAAAGAGATGTGGAACTCTTGTGAGCAGAGTCCTGAAGCATCAGGATCTCCATACCTGGTTGAGATTCTACTTTGCTTCGACAATTGTCAATTCATATTATGACCCTGGAATAATTCCACTTCTCTTATTTTCATCCTTTCTTGTTTAACTGAATGGAAAGATCATTCATAGGTCTCTATACTGCAGCTACCAAATATGTTTTTAATAGTAACCCTAATTTATAAAAAATATTAAGCTCTTTTTCTTTTTTCTTTCTTTTAAGCATACTTTATGGGGGAGTATATTTTTAGTTAATACGGAACTAAATATACCTAATCTTTCAAACCATGTTGCTCTTATTGGAAAGGGGAAATATACAACATTTTCTTTTGGATTCTTAATTTTATGTTTTTCTTCAAATAGACAAAAAAAATATATTTACTGCTTTCACAGTCCTAAATATAAGGAAAGAATCTCTAGTGTGTTGGTGTAACAATACCTCCCTCTTCATAATGCATTTAGGGAGGTGAATGGCTTTGTGAGGACTTTTATCATTCATAGACTGAGCTGAAAAATGTTTGAAAAAAGTGCTTGAAGAACTCTGCTTTTAAGTTTAGGTTTTTCAGATACCTGGCTTTGATTTGAGAAGCATACTAACACCTGGGTTATATATTGAGTTCTTCCTAATTAGAATTGGGTACAGTGACACCAGGACTCAATGATTCTGTTGCCTTGTGGAAAGCAATAACTTTAGCTCTGAGAGACACCTGGTAAGTAGTGTATGGGCAAATAAAACCTAAATCAAGCTTCCACTCCAAATAAATTAACAGCTCCAGAGACCTGTGAAGGGAAGTACCTGCAGCAACTCTCTCTGCTCAGACATTGCATGAAGAATCTTCTCTACTGAGGGAGCAGCATTATCAAAGGGTCCATCACTACAGTCCTGGATGAATGCCTCCTTTTCCCTCTCCATCTCTGTCACTCTCAAGACTGTCTAAACCAGCTCTCAGGACTGTAAAGTGGAAATAGCTCCTAGTGACTGCTGTCCTACTCATCTTTCAGATGAGACATGAAATTGAAGCCCTGAGTGCAGAAAAATAACATATTTCACAAGATGGGAGGGATGTTAGTCCTGGTCTTTTGGTCACTTTCCAGCCTGGGTAATTACATTTCTGCCTAGCAGAAATTCCCACTGCTCTACAGTTTAATTTGACAGTAGTTTCTTTTTCACTTGCCTAAAATCCCAGGTTGGGGTCAAACCCCACTGCCTAATTCGGCGGCCCTCTTTTCAAGAGAGCTGCATAGGCATTTCCAAAAAAAATTCCAAATTTGTTTTAAAACTTAGGGGACATCATGCCAAGTGGCCTGAGATGGCAGGAGACAAAGCAAATAAATCCTCTTTTGGCTTTTGGGTCTTAACATTGAGGATCCTTGCATGGAAATATTACCCTGATTGTCTTGCTGAAGGTCAGCATCCTCCCAGCTTTGTTTTGCAGTCACAAAGTGAGTGCTAAGGCAAAATTTCCACCACAAGCAAACCTATTTCTGTGGTGACACTTAGGAATACAGTCATTGCCCAAAAGACGAGCGTCCAGCAGCACCTACTCATTTAAGCATCTTTGTGTTCATGGCTGACATTTTGGAAGGTATTTTATAGGATCTGCACATTCAGATCTCTTATACTCAAGAGCTTTAGACACTGGAACTTCCTTATAGCAATTTTTAAAAAAAATATTTCTGGCCTAGAACTTTTATCTGGCTCCATTTGAGCTAACAAAGATGTAAAGGTCCACCTACACGAGACATCCTTGTGTTAAACTACTTAAATGTATATTTGTCTCCAGCAGAAGACTCACTGAGCTTAAAGTGAAACACAATTTAATGACTTTGGCAAATTACACCCAGATTCATCTGTTTTGAAGAAAAAAGGTGTCTAACCATCTGTGGAGATTAGTAACCTAAGGAATCAGAGCAGATTTATAGGGGTGGCAGGAAAAGGAAATTCAGGCATATATTCTGCAAGGCCAGACCTCCACAGAACGTTTCCTAAGAATATTGTTCTAGGGAGAAGCAATTGGACACCTGAGGTAGTAGACAGAGATGGGAAGCAGAACAGTCCCCCTGTAATCCAAGCAGAAGCAGAAAGAGACCTGCTGAGTCACTTAGGTGCTCACAAGTCTATGAGACCAGATGGGATCCACCCTAAAGTGATGAGGGAAGAGCTCACCAAGCCCCTCTCCATCATTTATCATCAGTTCTGGCTCACTGGGGAGATCCCAGATGGCTGGAGGTGCCACTGTGACATGCATCCTTCAGAAAGGCTGGAAGAAGGGTATGGAAAAATACAGACCTTATCAGCCTGACCTTGGTCCCCAGCAAGGTTATGGAACAGATCATCTTGGGTGCCATCACATGGCACCTACAAGATAGACAAGGGGTGAGACCCAGCCAGCATGAGTTTAGGGGGCACAGGTCCTGCCTGACCAAGCTGATCTCCTTTAATGACCAGATGAAGGCTGTGGATGTGTCTGCCTGAACTTCAGCAAAGCCTTTGACACCATGTCCCTCAGCATCCTCCAGGAAAAGCTGGCAGCCCACGGCCTGGATGGGTGCACTCTCTGCTGGGTTAAGAACTGGCTGGATGGCCGAGCCCAGAGAGTGGTGGTGAATGGTGCTGCATCCAGCTGGTGGCCAGGCACCAGTGATATCCTCCAGGGATCAGTGTTGGGCCCAGTCCTGTTTTATTGGTGATCTGGATGAGGAAGTGGGGTTCACCATCAGCAAATTTGCAGGGGACACGAAGTTTTGGGGGAGTGTGGAAGGGTAGGAGTGTTCTGCAGAGGGACCTCAGACTGGATAGATGGGCTGACTCCAACAATGGAGGGGTCCAACAATGACTCCAACAAAGGTCCTGGGTCCTGCACTTGGGCCACAACACCTCCCCTGCAGTGCTACAGGCTGGACAGTGGCCAGGCAGAAAGGGATGTGGGGGTGCTGGTTGGCAGCTGGCTGAACATGAGCCAGCAGAGTGTCCAGGTGGCCAAGAAGGCCAATGGCACCTGGTCTGTTTCAGGACCAGTGTGGCCAGCAGCACCAGGGAAGTCCTTCTTTCCCTGTACTTGGCACTGGTGCAGCTCTGCTTTAAATGCTGTGTCCAGTTCTGGGCCCCCCCATTTGACGAAGGATGTTGAGATGCTGGTGCGTCCAGAAATGGACAACAAAGCTGGTGAAGGGTAGGATAAGTCCATGAGGAATGTCTGAGGAATCTGGGGTTGTTTAGCCTAAAGAAGAGGAGGCTCAGGAGGGAGCCTCTACATCTCTCTCTACAACCCCCTAAAGGAGGCTGTAGCCAGGTGAGGGTCAGTTTCTCATCCCAGGCAATAGGACAAGAGGACACAGTCTTAAGCTGCTCCAGGTGAGGTTTAGGTTGGACATTAGGAGGAATTTCTGCACAGAAAGGGTGATTGGGCATTGGAATGGACTGCCTGGGGAAGTGGTAGAGTCACAGTTCCCGCAGGGGTTTAAGAAAAGACTGGATGTGGCACTCAGTGCCATGGTCTGGTTGATGCCATGGTGCTTGGTCACAGACTGGACTCAATTATCTCAAAGGTCTTTTCCATCCTAGTTGATTCTGTGATTCTGTGATTTTTCCCTTCTGCTGGGCAGTAATGTTTGGCCTCCTGAAACGCTTTTACTTAATCTGTGTGTACACTCCATTTGGAAGACCATATCTAATGGGAAAAAGTTCCCAACAACCAGGCAATAGATTTGTTTTCCTTTGCCTTTAAATAAAATATCAATGGATGGATATTTTATTTTTAGCTGAATATGAAATTTCACAAGCGACCTGTCAAGCTCCTGTTTTCAAGAATGACTTTATTTCACACGTCAGGACAGCCTAGGAAATTAGTTTTTCTCACAGAGGACTCTGATTAGGGATTACAAAGTGAGTGTGGCACAGAGTGATTTTTCCTCCATCTTTTCCCTCGCCCCACCAACCCAGAGAGTGCCTGACTCTGCTGACTAAGGGGAGCAATTCATTACCATGCGTGGGAGGGGGATGGGAAGAAAGATAGCCATATTAAGTAGAGTTGCTGGCCCAAGAGAGAATAGGAGAAGCATAATAATACTTAGCCCTTATCATTCTTTTCATCAGTAGATATCAAAGCACTTGAAAAAGGAAGTTGATTTGAGGGGGAAAAGAGATAAATTCCAATTGCAAGCAGCCTATTGCAGAGGCACCAGCAGGAAGGCTCACTTTCCTGATATTATCTTCTGACTGAGGGTCTGCAGGGTAGAGAAATGAACAGGTCCTTTCCTCTGAAAAATGCAGAAGTACATTTCAAATGTTATTGACTTATCCAGTGTAACTCTCATGGGGTTTGGCAAAATATGAGGTCCAGTCCAAGAATCAGAGAGAGCAAGGAGATTATGTATTACTAGTAAATGACAGAGCAGACAGGACCTATTGCCTTTGCCAGCGGACAACAGCTGATTTATACCATGGTTTAACTCCTCACGGAAGCAATAAATGTCCAGATGAAGGGCTGTGGCATTTTTACCCTATGGAAAACCTGGCCCATTCTGGGGCATTTCTATTGCTGTCCAGTGGATTAGTAGAAGTCACTGGAGTAGAAAGCAGCCCTGTTCTGCTGTATATGAACAGCAATATTTGGCTCCACTGTTAAAAGTCCCGCACTGGCTGATCTGATACAGTTTACTGCCTGATTTCCTTTGGGCCACATGAAAGAGCTGCACATGAGGAACCACACACTGAAAGCATCAATCCCAAGGTCAGTCTCCATATTCAAGAGCAATGCAGCATCTCTACTGGCTACACATCTTTAACTGCTCACATGCACATCTCATTGCAGAGAACTCTCAGAAAAACCCCTTCTTTTTCTCTTCTTTCTTTGTAGTGTGTGGTCTAGCTTGAATCTATTTGCCAATGGCCTTTCTGCCCTGTGTATATGATAGCAATGTTCAAAGAGGCCTGAAGTCCTGCTGCGACAGGCAACCCAGAAAAACAACTCTCAGGAGGCAAGATGAGATCCCATTGGGTCAAACAGCTGCTGTGCAGTCACTGTGACTCACATCAGAAGGGAAGAACACTCCAGGGGCGAGCACTTCATGTGGAAGTTACCCATGTTTTCATGATGCCATCTACAATAATAGCTTGGTTTTCAACAGTGTGAGGCATCAGCAAATGCCTAAGGCAGCTCCCTGGCCCTAAGACTTCCAGGGCAAATAGAGATCGAGAGAAAAGGAGAAGGAAGAAGACACCAACTTATTTACACTACCCTGTCATGCTAACAGGAGTAGGTCACATCTTCAAAACCCCCTCTGCAGAAATGAATAAACTCTCCCTCAGTTTTCAAAATCCTCCATCCCGCATTGTGCTCATCATGATGCAGGCTCTGCTCTGCAAATCACAACAGCAGCTCTGAACAGCCCAATCTGCTGTGGACCAGTGCCTCCCTCCAATACAGCTGCAAATAGGTTTAAATCATTAGATGCAAGTTACCAAACAGTCTCTTGGATCAGGGTTAATTAAATGAGTGTTGAAATCTAATTAAGAACTGGTCCAGGTGATAATTAGCAGGAAATGTATGCATTAAAATATTCATTTGTCGATGAGCTGCAATTAAGAGTGTGATTTGGGGAAGGATCAATATCTGCATCATGTGATCTGAAGAAAAATTAAAAGTCACCCAGCCTTCAACAGAAATGCAGGGGAATTTTGGCTACATGTTGTTTTTTTTTTTTCCTCTCTTCTCCTCCACTCCCCCTTCTGTTTAGATTTTATAATAACTGCTGAAGATTGCTCTCCATCTTTGAATGGAGCATTCGTCTCTGCATCCCTTTGTTTTCCTGAAGCACTTCTTTCAAAACCTTACTCTTCATCACATTGTGTGAGTGGGTTATAGATTTATTAGAGAGGGACTAACAGGTCAAAAAGAAAGATTCTTTGCCAATGAAAATCACTTTCTCCCAGCACAGATTGCTAATCCAAGGGAACATCACTCATTTTGTGGTGTTAGATTGTGGGGGTCTTTTTTGAGCAGGTTAATTCCTTAAGTCTTTATTCATAACTGAGGATCTGAAGAGGCTATTGAATATGTATAGCTTAGACTTACATATACATATGTCTATAGCTGCGGTTTACTACACTCCTCCCAATTTGTAGCAGAGCAATTCTGCTTTTACTGAGACTACTTTTTCTGGTTACAGGTACATAGGGGCGTGTGTAGGCCAGTTAACAACATTTTTCTCATGCAATTCCAGAAAATTCCTCCTCTGCTAGGAAAACAAGGGTCCTTCAACGTTTCAGTTCCCCTGGCATGGAGCTGGTCTTCCTCTACTGCCACAGCCAGAACTGAGCTAGTTGTTTCCTCACTGACAGTACTTTGACCAGTGAACACCAGTTTGTCAAAACAGAAGCTATGGGATTACAATTATTTCTGCTGCTCGCTGTCAGTGTCCTGACAGCTCACCTGCCCATCTCCCCGGGCTGGGTGGCAGCCCAGCTCCCAGGGCACCTGCCTACTGCTCTCAGGGCTTCAGCCAGATTTCCCTCCCCTACACCTTCTCCTTCCCTGGGGAGGCTGCCCTGCGGGGAAGCAACCAACACGTGAAGTTAGGACTTCCTTGGAGAAAGACCAAAAAATGCCTTCCTAGGTAGATCTATTGCTTCTCATCTCTGCCCCCTATCAGAAATTTAAGGATTGCAGCTATTGACCCTTCATCTGGTTTTGGGAAGGAGAGGCATTTCTTTCATTCCCAAGAGAACAACTTTTTTCACAGATTTCTGCAGGCAGCTCTGACGATCATCCATAGTTCTGCACTGGTGTTGACTGCAGACATAATCCTAATATTGTAGATCTTTCCTGGAAATGTGTGAGCTCTTTCATGGTAGCCTCTATTTCCTACTGCTTGTGTAGAGGGAGCTTAGGTCCATTCAGTACTATTTTTGCTCCCTTAATCTGACAGAATCTGGTGAAGAGACGCTGTTTCATAATGACACATACACTCTGCCCAGCATACTGACTCCTGTCTCCGAGGCTGGGCAGGGATTTCTCACTGGACTTGGGGATTACAAGGCACAGCATTGAAAGGTTGATCCACCTCAGGGGTCTGGAATGCAGAGACCTCACCCTTTCCACCAAAAAAAATCAGAGTACAAATCGTACCACGTTCATGCAGCAAAGCCTCCCACATTTTGCTGCACTATTCCCAGATCTTTGTCCTCTGATTCAATGTTCTGGGCCTGAAGGTTGAAAGAATAAGGCAACAACTTTTGCACAGAAAATGTAGATGATGTCCTAGAAGCTTGGATTTTGAAAACTAGGAGCCAGGCTGCTGGCATTCACCCTCCAGGGTCCTTTACTTCCTGATGCTCTCACCCTCCTGCACTAGTCAAAATTCACAGCCTAGTAGGTTGCACAAAAAATATCAGCCCCTGGATCCCAATCTGCTAAATCTGTGTTAGATGTATGGATTGATCAGCTGGTGTGCATCAGGCTCATTCCCTGTGTGTCTCCTTTTGTTTCCTGCAGGGAGCCTCTTCAAGCCTGGTGGTGAAGTTTGCAGACACGGACAAGGAGCGTACGATGAGGCGCATGCAGCAAATGGCAGGACAAATGGGCATGTTCAACCCCATGGCCATCCAGTTTGGAGCTTATGGAGCCTATGCACAGGCAGTAAGTATAAACAGCAGCTCTCTGCATGTTCATGGGAGGGGGAGTATCACCTGGAAATGCACAAAAAAATTGTGGGAGTGGACAAAAAACCTGAGCAGAGGAGGAAGAGGTGGCTTATCAATTAAACTGGTTACATGATGGGAGTAAAAATTAGCCATGCCATCCAGGGTAGGCTCTGGGAATGTCCCAGGTGTCTCCTAAGTGCCATAGAGAGTTCTAGCAGTAATTTTTGGTCCTGTGTGGACCCGTGCAAAACACTTACTATGGGGCTAAGCCATTGTTGTTGAGTGAAAGCACAACTATACTTTGAGGATTTGGATAAAATAAGCCTGCTCATTTTATCCCAGCTTTCTGCCTCACATCACCAGTACCCTGCTGCACCTTGCATCACCATGGGTACCTTTGGAATGACTACATGGCAAATCAGCAACTGTTGAGAGAAATGCTTTTAGATTCACAGAGCATGGTAGATAATAATAAAATGTACACACAGACATATGCCCACACACACTCCTGCTGCCCCAAACACTAGAACTGAAACACACCGGGAAAAAACCCTCTTGTGCTAACTTCAGGTTTCCTGTGGGCATACCAAACCTGAGAAGATGTGACTGTACAGGGTGCTGGGGTCTTGATGATGTTATTAAATGGATACTTCTGAAATTACTTGTTTTCCTTAGGCTAAAATTAACAAAGATCTGCAGGACAAGACCAGGCTCAGGTAACTTGGTCTCTCTGCCAGATATTTTGGAGGAAGGTGGAAGTGGTGCCTGCAGCAGGCAGACACAATACTTCCCAGTGACTTTTGCTGCTTTCTCTGAAGCAGATTTTCAGGCAGTGACAGTGGATATAGGTGCTTCTTCTATTTGATGGCAAAATGTGGCCCCCTGCATGATTTGTGCCCAGGAGGGAAGTGCTGTTGAGCACATTGTCCAGAGTAGCACCTTCCTGAGTGGGAGACCCAAACCTTGCTTAGGTATGTAGGGCCAGCTCAGGAATAACACTGGTGTGCCAACACTCCTTCCAGAGCAGTGACCACAAGGTTTTCCTTCTTTCCCTAACTGTTTCTTTCTCATGTGTTGGCACCTAGTATTTCCCATCACATCACCATGTTCTCTTTTTAATTTGAAGGTCTTGACATTTCTGTTCCTCTCGGAATGCCCTGTGCCTCACTGAACACTTGATACAACGCAGCCTACCCCTTGTGTGAGCCATGCAGAGTCATGAGGATGTGCTGTAGAGCTCCACTGAGGTTCTTCTTCTCCTTCCAGCTGCACCTTTTGGTGCACTTCTGGATTTTTTATTCTCTCTCTTCTAGAAAAATTCTATTTCTATTTCCATTTTGCTGTCCTTATTTTTATTCCGAGTCAAAGTCAGTCTCTGTCTCTTCCTTTGTCCTCTGCTCCCCTCCTCACATTGTAGAAGAGCTACTTGCTCTTCAGCCTGGCTGTGTTTAACACTCCCCCTGGACAGAGAAGGCTGCAGGAAGAGGAAAAGAGATAGTAAATCCCAAACGAGCCTAGGTCAGTGGCCAGCAGACTGTCAGAGGGATATAGCACCTTTGCCCCCATGTACCAGAGGAATTAACAGGAGGCAATCCATGGACAGCTTGGGACAAACATTTGCTGAGGTTGTCAGGCAGGAGAAGTGGCTTCACTGTTACTCTACAGACATTGGTCAGGCAGCTGGAGAGATGGCAAAGACACCACCGTCCTGATGTCCTGGTCCAAAAACTCTTCTTGCATTGTTTTTAATCTAGAGTAATTCTTCTAATTTGCAGACAAGGTTTATACTGATATGAGAGGATGCAGTCTACACCTTTGCAACACGAAAGTTTCCTCTGTTTCTCACAGGTGCATTATGAGGGGAGGTGAGGAAGCAGGGCAGAAGGAAGAGGAAAAACAATTTCTGGTCTTCTCCCACCCACTTGAAACAAATGGATATTTTTCATGTTGATTTCTGGGAAAGCAGAATTGGACCCATACTCTTTTTTTTTTTTTTTCTGATAGAAATGCTAATAAAGGGGGAAAAAAAATAAGTTTTAGATCTTGACCCATTGGATATGACAAGCTGGTGACACCAATTACCCTGGGGACTTCGGAGCTGTCTAAATGATGGGATCACATTTCTGTGTGGCGCCCGTAGACCCAGAGCGTGCTCAGAGGCTGTCTCTCAATCAGCCTCCCTATCTGCTCCGTCTCACAGGCTCACATGAAAGGGAAGGAAGGGAGCGTGGGGCTCTGTGACATTGCCTTGGTCCCGATTAATCCAGCTCGGACTGCTGGCTCTCAGATATCAGGGTGATTGGCACCTCGCAAATGCCAGCAGGAGATGGAGGAATCGATAGCGGAGAGGGAGAGGGAGACAGCAGTTTTACCCAGCCTGAAGTCAAAGAACTAAGGCAAGTCAAGAGGAGGGAAGCTGAAATATCAGGAGCACGACTGTCATGACTGGTGATGCCACTGCCACCAGCAACTCTTGTGACATTGGCTGAATTGTTTGACCCCCTGATCTTGTTTCCTTATGTACAAATAAACCTGATGATCAGGTTTATTTATTTTCTCTTCTCCCTCAGGGACACGGCTCTCTCTTGTACAGTCTCTCCATGAACTTTCCCAGAGTTGTATGACAGTAACATAAGTGTAAGAATTGCCTCAATGCTTAATAGTAAGGCCAGCACAAGCATGAGACATCAGGCTCTCTGATTCGTAGCCCGTCCTCCCAGCTATTCCCCAGCAGTCCAAACCTGACTGATGTCTCTCTATAACAATTCCCAAGCAATCCCATGACAGTGGTTTTTCAATAGTTTCTAATGGTCTGTCCCTATGGAGGAGGTTGCTCAGGACCCCATTGCTGCAGTTTCTTGCTGAATTTTCCCCAGAGAAGCATCTTGCACATTACTATGATAGGATTAGCTCCCAAAAAGCCTTGGAGCACCAAGGTGGTCAGTGCAGCAGAAACCTTCATGTGGCTGTTTGATAGATTGTTGGTCAGCCATGAGATTTTCAACCCAGCAGTGCCACTGAGGAGAGGCAGCAAGGGTCTCAGCCCATTAAAGTTCGACAGATAAACTTTAGTGTTGCTATCAGGACAAATTTGGGCCCCAGTTCCTCCCCAGGTTTCCTCCCTTACAGCCCAGCAAATGGTCATGCCACAGCTCTCCCTGCTGCTGCACACCTCCAACCCCCTCAGCCTCAGCTTAAACAACTTTAACCTTGATCACAGCCACAGTCTCAGCCAAGCAACCAGTCCTGGGGTTCAGCAGCCATCTGGCCTCATGCAGAGGCAAAAAAATGAGGAAGCAAAGGGAGTTCTTCACTGTGTGTGGTTTTAGATCCCCTCCTCATGTGCCACCTTCAAGCAGCCCAGACAAAGCTTGGCACCAACTCTGTCTGCTGTTTCAGTGGCACAGAAAGTCACATCAGACCTACCTCACCTCTTTTGTATGCAGCTCAAGGCAAGTCGGATTTCATAGCTTCCTAAAGCTCCCAGAGCCCCTACTCTAATTTATTTCAGGGTGGGTTTTTTGATTGTTTTAGGTTTTTTCTCTTCAGCAATATCTTCCCATACTCATTTAACTTCCCCTTTTATGGAGCAATTATTTATTTTATTTCACAAGCGTACAGGGCACCAGCCCTTTTCATTGTCAGGTTACTGTGGATCTACATCAGCTGGGTACTGACAGGTGCTTCTGCAGTCTAAGGCCAGGTTGAGGTATAGATCTGGACTCAGCCTGGAGAGAAGGAGAGTGATGCTGCCTGGCACCACCTTTGATTTGCTGCCAGCCTCAGAAGAACCTGCAGGCACACTCTCCACTTCACAGAGCACAGCACACCTACTTAGGGCAGCCAAGCCCAAAATCACAAGCAGTGACAATCAAAACAGTCTGTGAATGGTGGTAGCTCAGTCCTGGCACAAATAAGCTACAGTTCCTTCAGGTCTTTCTTTGAATAAAAGGGGCAAGGAGTGTTTAGTGCCTGTCTCATGTCAGTGATGCCTCACCGTGCAGAAAGGAAATGTGCACAGATCAAAAAAGGGTGAGGGAAATGGGAAAATGCAGAAGAGCAAAGCAAGAACAAAGGAAAGAGCCTTGGAAAGTGACAGATACAGTATAAATTATTTAATTTTTAAATTATTTAAGATAAGATCAAAGTCATAAATCAAGTTTGCATAAAAAATGGGGTGGGACTGTTAGCCACAGTCTTCTGGCCAAACTCCAGCCATGGGACTGATTGCATCCTGCAGCAGGGGATAGGCATAGAGTTAGTGTGTAAAAACAGACAGGCTGGGGCAGAGACAACACAGGCAATGCTAACATTTGTTCTCTGGCCTGGAACAAGTCCTTTCTCAGTAAATCCCAGCTCTCCTCACTCTGAAAAGGTACAAATGGCTGCTGCTCCTGAACTGCAGACAATAACTGCAGCAAAAATTTGGAACATTCAGCACAGCAGAGCTCTCAGACATCACCTTAAGTGGTCCCCTTGGGAAGTTGGGGCAGCAGTTACTACCATGCTGCCCACAAAACCCTGGGTGCCCCTTCCTGCCTCCCTGTCCAGCTCCCCTGGAGATGAAAGGATATTTCTGCTAAATGATCTGATGTAGTGCTGACAGGAAGAATTGCTTTTTCCAATATTTCTTCAATTTGGACTGTGAAATTATTTTGGAGAGATACTTAAAAAAAAAAAAAATTACCTAGGCCTATGAAACCCAGGGAAAAACTACTGACTGTAGGTTGCCTTCCAGATATAATAGTTAATATATTTAAATTACCAAAATGGGACAGTATGTTTGGTAAATACTACCTGTTATGCAAATTATTTGCACTGATCAGTTCCAGAAGAGGAAGCTAATTTGAAGCCATAATACTTTTTAATAGGGATAATACCATATTTCCGACCACCAGCACCCAGGTAATATTGAACACTAGAAATAATGAACACTGAGATTTGGGCTCTACATACAATTTTTTAGGTCTTTTGGGGGGTTTTCCGCAGTTCTCAGGAAATTTGGAACCCAAGCTATTGTGTGTCAGACACTAAGAAATGAATCCAGGTGTTGCATATTTGTTTAGGCTGTTTTAATATCCTAATTATATTTAAATTTTATTTTCAAAGCAGAAATTTCTGTTTCCAAGAAAACATAAGAAGTATGAAGGACAATTCTAATTTTTCTTTCAATTATCTTCTGTTTGTTTCAAGCATTGGAAAGTATTTTGAGATTTATCTCCCAATAGCCAGTTAGGTATAGCAGACATGAATTTGTCAATTACACAATTTTACCAAATATGAGTCGTATTACTGCTTGATTGATCACTTTACTTACCTATCACAGGGATACCATGAGGATTCATTAGCTAAGTCTGTATAGATCATTAGAGGAGGTGGGAAGGGTGGAATGGTGTTGTTACTACTACTATCACTACTACTATTACTACTACTACTACTACTACTACTACTACTACTACTTCTATTACTACTACTACTACTACTACTAATTATTATTATTATTATTGTTGTTGTTGTTATTATTATTATTATTATTATTATTATTATTATTATATTTTTATTATATTGCTGCTGCTGAATGAAGATTATGAAAAGTCCAACAGAGCATTGTGTGGTTCAGACACAAAGATAGAAAATAGCACTGGAAAAAAAGGAAAAGGTCATCACATTGTTCAGAGTAAGACTGGAGGGCAATGATCACGCTATTTCAGAAAGAGCTCATCAGAAATAATCCCCCTTTCTCCCTTTCCCCTTCTTCAGTTTCATGCACATTTCTTTTGGGGGATGGGAAGGCAGGCTGTGCATTGCTCTCCTATTTCTCTCAGGATTTTTTGCTCTGAGAAAGTTTCTTCATCCTCCATGCAATTGTTCCTCCTGTAAGAAAAAGACATTATCTCCTGCCTTTGAGTACCATTCCTTACAGTAGGAAAAATATGAGTGAGACAAACCTTTGCACATGTCTGTATTGATCAGACAACTCTGCCACCCCTTCCCGTGCTTTAGATGGCTTTTCCAGGGCCTCTCCACCTGTTTCCAGCACTGGGATGGTGACTGCAGGCTCCTGTCTCTTGGGGGGCTGCCCAAGGGCAGGAACCAGTCTGGTACCATCTCCTGGTCTCCTCAGAAGATAAATATTTGAGCAATAGAAAAGACAGCAGGAAAGAAGGAACGAATCTTTAAAATGAATGGGGAAAAGCTCTAAATGCTGAGGCAAAGGTCATGCAAAGGAAGTAAGAGAAGCAGAAGGAAGTACGTCCTTTCAGCTAAGGGAGGGAAAAGCTCCTCTCTGTCCCCTTGGATCAGTCTGAGATAATAAGGCTGCTGCCTTCCTGATTAGTGCTCTGTAGCCCCAGCCCAGGCAGGGAAAATCTGCATTTCAAATGGCATATTTTAAAGTACACAATACCCAGGGGCCCTGCTGCTATTGATTTGCCTCTGGTGGGGTCACTGCCTCACTTTCTACAGCTTTATTAACTGGTACCATACACTGGGTCTCTTTCAAAGTGAAAGGAGAGTGGATGGGACATTTGTCTTCAGGGGGAGCTGGGGAAGGAGTGGGGTGACTTTCATTGGGAATGCCTTGGAGGTTTTAGAAGGAAGACTGGTGACCCTTACAGGACTTGTTCTCCTTCTGTAAATTTCCCTAGAGCCACCCTGGGGGGGAAGCAGGTAGGTCTTATGCAGTCAGCTTCTTTCAAGGTGACTGAATTCCTGCCCTCCCACCCTCGTGGTGCCATGGCACTCAGCCAAGCTCTGACCATCAACCACTGGGCTGGGTAGGAGCCCCCTCTTCTTCCCCCCTAACCTTTGCACCTCCAAACAGAGTGGCATGGGCACAAATGGGATCTGTGACCTCAGAAGTTTGGCAGGAAATTTGTCAAAGGTTGAAACATCCAGACATTCCTGGGCCTTTTTGGAGGACACCTCTCCAGCCAAGGAAGAAAAGCCATCACCTGGGGTGCACAGCTGTGTTCAGGTGTGGAATGCTCCACTCCTTCCAGCTCCAGGAAACCCCACCTTGACCCTATTGATAGGACTGAAGGCTGCAGAGAGGCTTGTGTCCTCTGGGTCATGATGTGAAGGGCTCATTTCAACATGCCAGAGGGGTTCCCAGGGCTCTAAGACATCTCAGAGAGTATGTCCACAGAGCACTGAGTACAACAGATGTAGGGTGACTGTTCTTTGCAGGAGCACCTCTGCTTTTAGCAGAAGCACCTGATCTAGTTTCCCATGTCACAGGTTAGGACTTCATTTTTACCGCATCAAAGTGAAAAGGGGTAAGAAAGAGCTAGAGCCTGGAAAACTATTTATTAAAAATCTACAAAGCTACAAATATGTGAAAAATATATTTTAAAAACAAAAACAAATCTTTAGGTATCACCCAGGTAAAAATAGCCAGAACAGAAAATGAGATGTGAGTCAGCACACCCAGTGTTGGAGTCAATCCAATGTTAAAGATGGGTGGATGGATTCCCCTTCCTCCTTTACTTCCTGGCACACCTTCTAATTTTGCCTGCTCAGTGCCTCCTCTGGAGAATAAACTCAAATGATGCCCAGGAACAAATGTACTCCTTAAGGGAGAATCAACATAGTGTGTAATACAAAAGATTGTCTAATTACTCCATCAGTAATTGCAAAGAGCAAAATATCACTAATTAAAATGTAAAAGTACTTTGTGCAGGGTAAAATAAAACAGGGTGATTAACCATCAAAGGCAAAGCCACCACTTTGCCACCAATCTTTATTAGGCTTAAAAAAATAATAATACTCAAATCCAGTAGAACACATTTCACCTGTGGATATGACAAGGTGTGGAGTCAGGTATACTGTGTTACATTTTATTGCTGGAGAAATCAAAGCAAGTTTACATAACTTGTGCATAGTTATTCAGCAGGTTGTTGTCAGAGCACCCCTTACTTTGGACAGTTTATGGATGGTGACAGGGAAAGTTTCAGCATTTGAATGAGTGGAGTGATTTCAAGGCTTTGCTTTAGTGTATACATGTAAGAACAGTTAATTTAGCTGCTATTTCAATATTAAAGCGAACAGAGGGGAACAGTCTGTTCCTTGCCAGGACTTCTGAGGTCTCTTTAATTCTGAGAAGCATGTCCCATGTGGTAAAAAACTGCATCAGAGGGTCATTTCCTGATGGGAGAAGACTGAAATCAGAGAGAGCAGTGAAACAGAGTTACTCCAATTTTGGAGACAGCAAAGACATGAATCACTTTTAAAATCACCACTGAAAAGCATTTCTCTTTTCCACTATTATCATCAAGTCACAGATTACCAGAGACTGGAGAGTGTACAGAGTGAGGTTTTCCAAACTTTCTGCACATCTTCTTTCCCCCCCACACATCTTCTCTAAGCATCCAGAACTTGTCACGGCTGAGGGTTGGATACTCAGACATTCCCACCCTGTCTGGCTCTTTGTACAGCACCAGGGAAGGGGACAAGAAGCAGCTTCAACCAAGCTGTCTTATCCTTCCCACCAGGACCATTTTAAAATCTCTCTGCAGCCATGCTGTACACGTGAACTGCACCAGCTGTGTGCTGGGCTCTGAGTGTAACATAAGGATTACAAAGCCTTGTTTTAATGAAAAAAGCATTCCCAGAATCGACAAACATTCACCAGCATTCTGCTCCAAAATTTTTAGCCCCAGATGCCTGAAAATGCCGCCTGGGTTCCTTATTTCTGACTTTTTTAGGTGCCCTGAAAGAAGCAGCATTTTGACTTTCCAGAAAAAATTAACTGAGAAGGTCAGCCCAAATCAAAACCATGGGGAAGGGGTTTTCTCATTAGACAAGTCTAATCTTGCTAAAACAGGGGAGCTCCCTTCTCTTGTACAGCACTTCTGGGGGTATCTGATAGTGTTGGAAATCCGTGCTATGATCTGGTTAGAAGTTTTGGTTGTGGTTTTGCTCAGTACCCAGCTGAAGACCCCTAGCAACACCAGAAAAAGTCATTTTTTTGTCACTGACAGGTGGAAAAAAACCCAGATTATCCCTAGACAACAAGTCAAAATTTCTGCTTTGGAGAAAGAGTCCCCTTTTCCTACATACACTGGTCTCCCACCAGTAACCTCCAGGCTTTTCCAGAATTTTGACATAAGCAATGTAAGCCACGAAACCGCTCTGCTCAGGTATATTGTGCTTTGTCTGTACAAAGACTTTCCTCTGCCTTCCTGACCAGAGAAGTACCAAGGACCTGGTGAGTCAAGTCCAGGTCACAGAAGACTGCCACATGCTGGGGTGGGGACCATAAAGACCCCAATTTTCCAAGGTGCCCTTTGCTTCCAGCCCCTGTGTCAAGCAGAATGACCAAGCCTGGGGGGCGCCACAGGGGTGGCATGCCGACACCCCAAAACATCGGGACTCATCCCACCCTCCCCGGGTGCCCTCCTGGAGCCGGTGCCACAGGCTGCCCCGCCAGTGACCGCGTGATATTTTTTCCCTGCTCTCTTTGTTCCAGCTGATGCAGCAGCAAGCGGCGATCATGGCCTCGGTGGCGCAGGGCGGATACCTGAACCCCATGGCCGCCTTCGCCGCGGCCCAGATGCAGCAGATGGCGGCTCTGAACATGAACGGCCTGGCAGCCGCCCCCATGACTCCAACCTCAGGTACGGGCACGGCGGGCTGGAGAGGGCAGAGGGCAGGGAAACCGGGCCACATCCCCCAGGAAAGCTGGCAGGATTTGTTAGCGCTTTGGGATCCTCCTCTGAGGATCAGGCTCTCCTCCCAGGTAACCAGTGAAAGGACCAGAGGAAGGGTCTCAAGTAGCAGCAGGAGAGGTTTGGATTGGAGATTAGAAAAAGTTTGTTTCCCAAAATGGTTGTCAAACATTGGAACAGACTGCCCAGGGCAGTGAACCACTGTCCATCCCTGGAGTTATTTAAAAGGATTGTATTTAGGGACATGGCATAGTGGCAGGCTTGGCACTGCTGGGTTAATGGTTGAACTCAATGATCTTAGAGGTCTTTGAGAATATTAACTATTCTGTGCTTCTATGACATTTCTCAGTCTGATCCCATACACAACCTCCCTTTAGCTCTAAGCACCCTCCAAACGTCACAAAACATCCCACAGTGACCTACACTGGTTTATTGGGGCATAAAAATGTCCAAGGGGTCAGTGTTGGTGCTATCACAGCCAGACTGTCCCACAGACTAGAAAAACAGGGTTATGGTGAGATGCAATATCATCCACAAGATGAATTTTGCCCTTGGGACACATAAGCCTCTCCCCCTGTTGTGAAATTGGACAGAAGGTGCTCAAGGAAGACATCTGGTGCTACCTGGAATGAGGGTGTATAGTGAGGGGGTTTCTGGCTGCAGCAACAGAGACAGGTAGCCAGTGAAGGGCTCCCAGGATCTAGCTAGGCTGTAAAAAGCCAATTCTAGGAACTGCAGTGTATGGTCCAGCAGGCAGAAAAATAAGCTGAGACAGGAACAAGACTGTCTTTCCTGGGGCTTGAAGAACATGATTACCATTTGGGCAGGAGCAAGTCAAGGAGTCATCAGCTCTGGTAGTCCTGGAATGAGATGTGGCCTAACAGCAGGAGGGTAGGGAAGCAGGAAAAGAGGGGCCAAACCTTGAAAGAAGTGAGGATTTGGGAAGTTTTTCAATACACTGGAGTCTGCTAGGGAGGCAGAGGACTTAAAGGCACATTTTGAAAGGACGGTTTGTAATAGAATATCAGGAGGGAATGGGGAGAGAAGGGAGAGTAAGAAAGACAGATCTCATTCCACAAGACTTTATGGAAACCCAAGGAAAAGCACTTGACTCAAAAATCTTATACTGCACATTTCAAAATATATGTTTACACAATGATAAATGTATAAACAAAAAGTCGATGGAGCTACTGCAAATCCAAATAAAAAAGTGGCTTAATTATATGTGCACCCTTTAAACCCGCTGCTGGCAAGATTATCATATTTGCATTAGCTAGATTTGTTTTGTGTTGGTGGGAGCAGAGAGAACATCAAACAAAGACTGCCTGGAATTCAAATATTGTCAGGGTCTGGAAAGCTGAATCCAGGCGGTAGTTTGCAATGGACCCACCACAAAAGAGCACAAGCTCTTTTGAGTATATATAAGCATATTCTTGAAAAGAGTGTGTTCTGTGTCATGGGCATGAGAACACCTGTGCAACAGACAAGTTTTGTGCCCACCAAGATCTCCGGCACACAAAAAGCATCCCAGATTTTTTTTGGTGTAATTGTTTTCTCTTCTGCTATGGCCAGTGCCTTTCAGAGTCATAGAATCATGTAGTTTAAGTTGTAAAGGATCTTTAAGAACATCAAGGTTAACCATTCACCCAGCACTGTCAAGCCCACCACTAAACCATATCCTCCAACACCACATCACTGTGTCTTTAAAATACATCCAGGGATGACTCCACCATTTCCCTGGGCAGCCTATTCCAGTGTTTGACAGGATGAGGGGACTGTTAAACTCTCACTGTCAGAACAGAGGAAAGGAAACTCATGTTTTTTACATGCTTTCTGGATTGCCCATGACTGGTCATTATTGAAAATAAGATGCTGGTTTAGATGATCCCCTGATGTCTTTCACGGCGGCAGATTTTGCACTCTCCTAATGACATATTTTCAATCACAGAGCCTATTCACTTTGGCATTATTTCAGATTTACCTTGAATGAGTAGCTTCCTTCACAAAAAACCTCTGTGGTGGGTTGTGGAAATGTCCATTGACAATTATTCCTTAGGAGAAATGTTTAGACTTTGAAATTACTCCTTGTATTACTACAACACTCACAAAGCATGTGATAAGATGCATAGAAAATGTTTCACATAATGTCTGAGCAAGCAAGCCTACAACACTAACAGCAATTTCTGAGTAGTCAGGAGATATCTGAAGCCTAACATTAATTCTCCTGCTGGCTTTTGTTAGCATTCAGAAAGCCAAATGGAAAATGATCATTCTGCTTCATAGCAGGATTTCTAGTCATTGAAGTATATCTTTTTTCTGCCTTGGAAGGAAAATGAAATATTTCAAAGTTCTCAGGGAAAAAAAAAAAAAAAAAACCAAGCACAAGAAAAAGTGTTTGGAACATTGAAAAAAAGAAATAGAAAGGAAGTGTTTTGATCTTCCTGAAGCAAAAGAAAAATTGTACCAGGAAAAAAGTTCTGGTAACCCAGAAGTCCTAGAGGCTTTGGAGGTATTGGCTCAGCACAGTACCTCTGTGCTGGTATCTTCAGCCCTCCTAATACAGCTGGTTTCCTCTTTATCCAACCTCTAGGAGAGTGGATTCCTGGGAATATGACCATAGGTTCATTCATTTCCATGGGACCTAGGGGCTCAGAGGTTTGGATCCAGGCAAATCTAATAGATGAGAGGCAGTATCCATTTCACCTGGCTTTAACCATACACAACTTAGACATCTCATCTGGGCTGCAGTCAGTGCAATAAGCACTCCCTATGGGTAAATCACACCAAGAAAATTGTAACGCTGCTTGCTGTCACTTTGACAGTCTTCCATCAAGGGTCAGCACAACAGTCCATAATTGTGAGGCAATTAACTGGACATTTCTGAGAGTTTGGTTCAGGTTTTACCTTTCTCCCATCACTGTGACAATCTGGGTGAAAAGTGGGTCTGGCAGTAGGTCTGTTACTCTCTAACCTGCAGAGAGGGGCTAGAAATGAAATTTTGTTTGGATTTCCTTCCTTCTTCCTCCTCTCCCTGCCTCCCTCCCTCCCTCTCTCTCTCCTTGTTGTAAATCTGCACCTGGTGTGGCTACAGCAAGAGATCTCAAACGAGGGATGAAATCCACAACTGGCATGCACCACCACCATTTGTTTTCCACGGTGGCATTATGCCAGCTTTACTCCAGCTACAGATCTAACCTCTCCAGGGGGGCCCTCTATAAGAAGAAAATTGAAGAATTCCAATAAAAATGCCTAAACTTCCTTAGACATGCACAAAATAGCAAGCACAAATCCCTTGCTGCAATTTTAGAAAAAAAATTATTTACATTTTCTATGCAAATAAAGGAGAGATCCAGAAAGGCAACTGAAATTTTAAGTAGCCTTTGTGATTTGGAAGCTGATGGCATATGCTAAGAGCATTGCCTTTGGACTTCAGTTGCCACTGCTGGCTCCCTGTACCTCCACAGAGGACATTTTTAAAGGCCAACACCATTTAAATAAGAAAAGGGGAAGCAACAGCTTGTCTGCTCAGGGTATAAGAAATGAGCTGAAGTACTGCTTTTTTTTTTTTTTGGACGACTCAAATCTGAACATATTAAAATATCTCATGCATCTCTAGCAGCTTTCTTAAAGCACCAACACAGATTTCAGCAGTGGTTAAAGGGTGTTATTGGAGTAACCCATCGTGGAATGCTGCAATGGTGAAGAAAATACCTGCAATTGGTTTAAAAGAGGGATTACTGCAAAAATTGTGCTTTCAATCAGTGGTATACCCTGGCACAGAAAGATATTTTTGAAGTTAAGATAGTTTAACTTCCCATGCACACCTAGCAAGAGAAAAATATGATTTCAGGCTCATTGAAAACTCATTTTTGGTCCCTGAAATCATCCTGAACATGTTGCAAGAAGAACAGACTGTCCAGCCATTTTACACATCCATAGGAGTAAGACAGTGAGGTAGCAGACAGATTTAATTCTCTCCCCAGAAATTCAAGAATTCCTTACCAGTGGGTGACAAGATCCCACTCAGAACATAAAGATGAATTTCTTCTTCTGAAATAGCATCATTACAGTCCCCCACAGGATGCATCTGAGAAGAAGGAAAGAAATTTTTCCATGAAAGGAACAAATTTGGTCCAAATTTTGCCCCAGTTCATTGAGAGATATCTGTTAAAACAGTATGAAGTCAAGTTTGGACCAAACAGTAACATTAAAAAATGTATCACTGGCTACCTTTAGGCTACAAATAAACTTGACAAGTCTTTTAAGGATCCCTAGTGCTGAGAAAGTTCAGAATGAGTTTGCACATGAAAGGTGTATTCATGAGAGAGTGCAGACAGAGCAGTCCTGGAAATCAGTACACCCACAGAGATCCAAAGAGAATCTGATAGGAACTGCTGTAGGAAGCTGGAGCTGAGAGTTTTTGGTGGTTTTTCCAGCTTGTCTTGAGTGCTTTCTGAAAAGGGGAGCAACTGCAAGCAGTCCACTTATTTGCTCAACAGCTTGGGAGTTTTTTCATTTCTCGGGTGGGTATTTTTTGCTGGTGGTGGTCTCAGCTGTTGTGTCAGCAGTTTTCTCCGCAAAGTTGTTGTTTCCAGTACTCACCAGGTCTGCCCTTGTGTCCTCCTCATTTTCAGGTGGAAGCACGCCTCCTGGCATAACTGCACCAGCTGTGCCTAGCATCCCATCTCCAATTGGGGTGAATGGTTTCACTGGCCTCCCGCCGCAGGCTAATGGGCAGCCAGCTGCTGAAGCCGTGTTTGCTAATGGCATTCACCCTTATCCAGGTAAGCCAGACTAATCCTGTGCCCACAACCTGTTGCCTCAGTCCTAGGGATACTGTCCACACCCACAGGCTTTGCCCAGCAATAGCCTGTGGCACAGGTTCAGAAGGGTGACACCCCACACCACCAGGGCTCATTATGGCATTGGTGTATTGTGTCTTATGCAGCTACAGCGTTAAACGGTTCAATCTGGATGATAAACATCAAGGGCATGTTGGAGGTGGAAAAACTGTGTGCTGAATATTTGAGTGCTCATCTGCTGGATAGCATGTCTGGTGAATACAGTCAGGACAACCAGCATGTTTTGCTTCAGCTGAAAATTGACCTGACTCCCGAGCAGTTCATGCTGGCAGATCCCCTTGCAGCACTCCCAAGGGTCTTGCTTCTGGTTAGCCTTGAAGGAACTGTGCTAAGCCTGTTTGCACCCAGCACTGGTATCTCCTGCTGGAATTCCCCTGCAGCCAGATGGCTCTGGGAGGATGATCCAAAGGGTCCACGTGCCCGCCAACCCAAGAGGCTTCCCGTGTGCAGAGAGCAGGTGTTGACCTCCGAAATGCCTGCTGCACACAAATCCTGCTGCCTTAACAGGCCTGGGGAGTGAAACTGCATTAATATAGGCTGAATGGGCTCAGGGTCACCCTTTGGTGGCACACTGCAGGAGAGCTGCTGCTGGGATTCACACTGTGCCTAGCTCGAAGACGCCAGCACTACAGAAGTGATTTTGCAAGCACTGGCAGTCAGAGATGGATGAGGGAGGTTAAAGGATCCATACCTGCCCCTATACCTGTATTTACAAATATGCAAACAGTCTAAATCTGTAATTACCAATCACCAATCCTTAATGTGCACCTACATTTTTTCAGCATCCTCAAGACTTGAGATAGCTCTCTCCTCCAATACACTTCCTCTAGAAAGTCATTTTATACCATTCCTGTACACATACTAATGGTAACAATCACAGCAATAAAAAATCTAAGTAAATGTTACTAATTGATCCTAATCACCAGCTGGCAAAGGAATATTTTACCCTGGGGAACTGATAGATTGATCTAGTCTGTTAGGAAATCAAATACTGAGCTCAGTGTTCCAGCCAAAAAGCCCAAAAAACTCTAACAAAAAATGATACTTTCAATCTTAGCCAGTCCTGAAAACTCAGAAAATTCACCATCATAGGGGAATTTATGAGCTACAAAGAAAAGTAACATATAGTATAGAAATACCAAAGCCTTTGACAAATAATTATCCTCCTCCCAACAAACACTTTGCAAACATGGACTTTGAGTTCAACTCTAAGCAGAATTAAAATCAAGGGACTTACTGTACTCAAAATTAGGCATGTATATATGTGTTGTAGCAGTGTAAGGACAGGGGGATTCTGGAGTCATCAGAAGACTGCAGAGAGCCCTTAGTATGTTCAGTGAGTTCAACCACAGCACTGAGAAAGCATTCTGTCTTTAAGGTTATATAAACATGGCCATCTGTTCTTCTGTCCATTTATTTCAGTTGCCTGTTTGCCAGTCAATCATTTCTCTGTTTATTCATCCACTTCTATGTATGTCTGTCCTTTTTTTTCTGGTTTGTTTAGATCCTTTTAGCCAATTTTGATGATCCATTACTGTGGATACAGAGAAAATATGTTCTTTCTAGGTGAATATTAATGGCTTGAGCTTTTCTTACTATCCCCAACTACCCCATAATTAAAGAATACCATCAGTTAGGTATTTCATCCATGGTTATATAAAAGCCAATAGCCTTAATCTGATTCTCTCTGAGTTTCTGAGAGACTTGCTCAGGCAGCAATTCCCAGTAAGTCCCTGCACAAACACCAAGAGGCTGACACACAGAAAGGTGACAATCATCCTGCTCCTCTTTGCTGCAGGCAGAGAGACTCCCTTCTGCCAGCAGAGCTGACATCCAAACAGTCTGAGCTGTGTAAAGTTTGGATTTATCTCAGGGTAACTTCAGCAATATATTTGTCTTTCTCATTGCTCAGCTTCCCCATAATGTGGTGACACCTTAAGTTATACCAGAGGTGTAAAGGAAACATTGCCAGGTCAAGCACCCACCTCTCATTATGCTTTTGTCTGTCCCTGAAATGCTGAAAGCAAGTCCACATAGCTTACATCATGCATTTGCTCCACCTAATTGTGTTCCTTCTCATGAGCATTTATGCACTCTCCAAACCTCTCCTCCTTGCCACAGGCTTTATTCAGTCCTGGAGCTTAGCAGCATGAAAAATAAAAGGATTAGACATTTATATGGGTAATGAGAACATCCACAGCCATATTAGACTGGATAAAAATGTAGATAGGACACAAAACTTCATGTTTTATGATATAAGCCAGCCACTAATTGCTTGGGGTTAGAAAGAAATTTTCATCACTGGGCAGCTTGTTCCATCATTATGGGATTTTTCTCACTCTCCTCTATTGCATCTCTTACTGCCCTGTGGTTCTGCATGGCTCTGTCCCTAAATGCAAGGGTAGAAATAAAATATTACAGCTGAGCAGGCAATTGCACTAACACTATAGAGAAGGGAAGATCATGACAGTCCCCATCCAAAGCCAGCATCTTCCAAACAGCTTTCTTTTATGGTGTATCTCTCATTCTGAAAGTGGCTAAGACTGCTGCTGTATTATGTACATAATCATAGTCTTGCTATGATTATGACTTGCCATATATTGCTTAAATCCTGAATATTGCTTTCAGATACTCCTTCATACTCCACAAAAAAACCTTTCAAATGTGGGTTCACACCATTACAGCCTGTAGCAGAATATTCTTTGTTGCCTGAAAATAGCAAAACAGGACAATGAGCATCTCTAGAGGCATGACATCCATATCACTCAGACCCTAATAAATTCCATTAATTGTGCGGTCTGTCTACATGTTCACTTTTCTGACCAGCCATTTTATTTTTGATGCTGCATCCAAAGGACTCCAAATACCACGGTCTTTATAAAAACAAGTCCATATAACATAATTGTATTTAGTCTGTAATTCCAGCCTTTTCTTTCTCTGTCTTCCCCTGTGCTCTTTTTCCAAGATTCCCTTTGACTGGAGAAGGGATGTACATGGTGTCATTTCAGTCAGATTACCAAACCATCCATGCCTTTGTGGCAAATGGATGAATACTTTGAACATCCCTATTCACCAGGGCTTTGATCACAGCCCCTGTCCCTGCAGGAATTAGCTTTCTCTGTTAATCTGGTCAGGCTATGGATCCATGCAGTGGCACTAAAAAACCATTCCTAGCAGTCATAACCTTTACAAGCCAGGGTCTCACCTTCTCCAAGATCAGACAGTACATAATGCCTCAGTGCACTTTTTGCCACAGAGTGAATAACAAGGCAATAAGTATTCCCCCTTCCACTAGTCTCAGCCCCTTTGGAGAGTTGACCTTTTTGTGTATTAATTCCTGCCCTTTAATCTTTCAGTTTGCAGAGCTATTGAATGTGGCAATGTGTCACAATATATAGTGGGGACAAAGAGCATAATCTGCTGTGCCATGATCTTGTGAGTCACTTTGCAGCAGCACAAGAGCGTTTGCCATTTCCACATTAGTCACAGTAGCAGGGATTGCACTCTTCTGCCAGAGCTTCTTAGCCACGCAGAGCCTCTCTTGTAGCCATGTGTGATGTACAGTAACAGTAGACACCATCTGCACTGGCTTCTGTTATGTCTCACATCATCAGAATTCTGCTCTCTGCTAACAGGTCCTGCCCTGCCGAATTGCATTGTGAGGGACTAGACAAAATTCCCACTCCAAAGATAAAGCCTCTTTGGTAAGAGAAGAGGGACATAGAGATGGGAAAATCAGGAGACCAAAGGGTAGCAAGTAAGAGAGAGAAGGTACTGGCTGCCAAAGAATCAGTGAAATGAGAGAACTGGAAGGAGGAATAAAGGAGATCTCCCAGAAAATTGAAGACTGCTCCACAGTTTTCTGTCTAGTGATGTGCCCAGAAAGAAGTGGAAATACACCACATAGCATGTCCCACCCCCTTACTGCTCCTGGGCCAAAGGATGTCCAACTTGTCCAGAGCCAGGGATGGCCCAGCAGTTTGGCAGCTTTGTGGAACCTTTGACAGGGAATGCTTTAACGAGTGCTGAGTTCTTCAGCTTCCTCACAAGGGGAAGCAGAGGGGCAGGCGCTGTTCTCTTCTCTGGTGACCAGTAAGAGAACCTGAGGGAATGGTCTGAATTTGGGTCAGAGGAGATTAAATTTGGATATCAGCAAAAGGGTTTTTACCCAGAGGATGGCTGGGCACTAGCACAGGATCCCTAAGAATATAATCCTAGCACCAAGCCTGACAAGGTCAAGAAGAATGTGGACAATGCTCTCAGGCACGTGGTTTGACTTTTGGGGATCCCCTGTGCAGGATTTTGATGATCCTTATGGATCCCTTCCTAATCAGGATATTCTATGATACTGATTTAGTGAATTTGGTCTGGATTTAGGTTGCTGAGGAAAAAAAAGCTAAGTCCTCTCAGTTCTTTGTAATCCATTAGAAGTGTGTCACCTCATTTGTTATTTTCAGGCACACAGTGGTTCTGTTTCTGACTTGTCACCACTTCCAGGTCTGGCTCTATCTTTCCACTCTGCAGACCCAGCACAAGTTTCTCTGCCACCACTCCCCTTTAGCACACAATACATCTGGGCTAGCAAGACATCAATCTCCACTTCATACCCTGTTCAAGGTCCAGCCCTCTCTGGGGAGGACTGGCTGTCAGTACAGATGGGCAGCCAAGCTTTTGTGCCCACATTTTTCCAAGACACCACTGAGACAGGCAGAAAAGGTGTGCCTCACAGGGGAATTCCTGTTCTGTAGCAACTCATGACTTTGTAACTGAACCAAGACCATCAATTCATTTTCCTTGGTTCAACAAAGAGATATCAGGAACCAATTTCACCCACGGCCAGCAGAGACAGCATTCAGACTCCGTCTGCATTTATTATCATTACCCAAGTTAATTTTGCAGCTTGTCATTGAACAGTGGTGCTGATGGACAGGCTGCTGCTCCAGACCAGTGCGTCCAGTGCCAGTCCTGACTGTGGCAGGCACCATCCAGAAGGCTCTGGGCAAGAGCAGGGCTTCACTCGTGCAGGGAGAGGAAAGGACTGTCTTCCCACACCCCAATGTCTGCGCTGATATTTCAGGCCTGAAAGGTGGTAGACAAGAAGAGTTTAGAGAGGAGGTGAATCAGGAGAAGAAAAAAAGAGTGACCTGCCTGCACCTTTAGAAGGTCCAGGATGAAAACCAAACCCCACATTTAGTCCAGGCATCCACTATGGCCTAGAAAGATGCCTGGCTCAGCTACCCTGAGGCAAAGTTCCTCACTACAGGAAATTTCTGGCTCTGTATTGTTTGTCCACCCTAAATCTCCAGGTGAGAGCTTTCCTGTTCATATTTTGTATCAGCAGTTCCAAAACTGCCACAGTGAGCACCTGAGACATCATTATGACTAGGAAGCTTTTATTTGACCCATTTGTAACAATCTGCCATGTGCCATAAACCACGCTTTACTGATAAAATAAACAAGTGAAGGAATGCACTCATTAAAAATATAATAACAAGTTGCCATCTTCAATTGTAGTCTAAACCACTTTAATGATGCCATGTACTTCCAATGACCGTGCTGCAGCTGTAATGAATGAGGCTGTTTAAAGCAGTTGTGTGAGCCTTTCCAGAGCAAAACTGTTTTCTCCTCTGATCTGGAAGAAGGTGCAAACACAAATCAGACTCCGTGCTGATGTCTTCAGTAGCATCTATGTGAGTTAAGACCTTGAGCTCTATTTTTAAAACTGTCCTAAACTCAGCCTCAAAATACAGACTTTTAGAGTGCCTTAAGAGCTTTTTAAACCTGGCCCTGACTTATGTGATTGTGGCCTTTGGCAAAGAGAGGGAAGTCTGGTCCTGACTTTGCTGTTGAGTCTTTGTCACCTTGACTAGCCATGTCCACCTGTCTGCTTTTTTGAGTCATGTGTGTCTTCCCTGCTTTGTTATCTGGAAGCTCTTCATTGCCAGACATGTCTCCTATCATGTTTTCTCTCAGCATCTGTCTCAGAATGAATCTGATTAGGGCTGGGGCTTGGAGGTGGGACTATTAAGAAAATAATAAAGATAATCCTGGTTTCCATGATTGAACTGTATGAATTTTATAGAAGGTCCACGTGTTGTTCCAAGCAAGCACATATGATAGCTGGGGATGCCACCAAAAGGACTTTTTCCTACTAACAGGGTGAAGCAGAGGGTACAAAACCCCTGGATTTATTTGCTCTTTTGATGTGTAGGGGGGGACAGAGGGACAGCATGTCTTTAACTGAGTGGTGTCCACCCCTAAATGGCAAAACGAGACTATAGAACACAGGATCAGCCTCTGTTTTCTGCCAGATCAGCACATTCTTTCTGTTATTGCAGTTATTGTTGTGTCTGAATACCTAATTAATTACAACAGTAAGCGCTGGCTTCTTTAATCACAGCATCAGCTGTCCTAATCAATCTTAATAATATGGAATCTGTACTATGGCACCCATGAATTTTAATCTACATAAATTTCTTAAGACCTCTCGCAAGCTTGTTGTACGAAATGATATAATTATGGATATAGATTAGGGCTGAAGAGAGTGATTTAAATTGGATTTAAGGAGAAGGTGAATAGAGCCCTCCCACTCAGTTATTTATTTATTTTAATCCTGGCCTTCACATAGATTTTTTTTTTCCTATCATTATGTTATTACCCCCCCACACTGACTGAACAGCACTGCCTCTCTTTGATTGCCCTCCTCCCCCACCCACCTTCCCAAAGGGGATCGTGGCCAAGCTGCAGCTCCTGAGAGAGGTGTAGAACACCTCCAGGACAGTGAGAGGGATGAATAGGTGGGGCAGAGCACCAAACTGAGGACCCAGCTCATAACATGCTGTTTCAGACCTATATAAGGACCATCTGTGCAAAATAGAGTGAAATAGATGGAACTGAGCATGTCAGTCATGGTGTGCACAAATAATCAGAAGCAAGGAGTGGAGAGAATATCACATAGGAGTAAGATCAATCCTTCCACCTAAGTGAAATCACAAAGCATCTTAGGAGCCAAAAATGCACCAGGCTCTGCTTTTGTCTTTCAGAAGCACTGGACTCCTCTGGTTTCAGAGAGCAGACTACTTTGGCTTTCTCTTACCTGAGCTGGGACCAGGAGGTGGTCCCATAGTCCACTGAGGGCATTTGAAAGCCTCTTTGCTGGCTCAGGCTGTAACTATCATCCTTTTTCCTCACCAGCCCACTCTCTTCTATGCAGATCCTACTGATTTACACCCCTGAATACCACAGAAGACTCCAGCCCTCTGTCCCTTACAACCAGTTTCACTTGGGGCACCCATATAGCAGCTTGTCTTGGACAGACACTGGAGTCAGGCTACTGACACCTCAGAAAGGATTCTTTATAGAATATCACTTCAACCAATTTTATTTATTTTTAACAACGTGCTTCATTCTGCCACCTCCATCCATTCATTCTCTGACAAAAGCTAAATGTCAGGCCCAACACTAACTGAAAGCCCCTTTAAAAAGTTGGATTTCAATCTAGAGATATGTCAGGAGTAAAAAAGTTTCCTGGTGTTAATTTTAAATCACCTGTATTTCATGCTGACTTGGGAAATCATCCTTAGTTTTTGGCATCAGGCAGAGGATTTGTAAAGTGACATTAAGGGATCTACTTTCTTTGAAGGACTTGGGAGTTATTTCTTGACTTCTGCCTAATGAATAAGTGCTGCCTTCGTTAAATTTATATTTATGGCCATATAGTAGGTCATTGGCTTATTTTATGTCTCCAGCTTTATGGAAGGTTATCTGCCATGGTCACCTTGTGGCATCTTGGCCAGGACTGTCTTGCAAAGAGACAATTGTATCTGAGCAGGATTTTTCCCATGGAGATATGGAAATGATCAAATTAATATAGAGGAGATGTCCAGGGATAAGGCTCTTGCCCTGAGCTGCCAAATGAAGTTACTATTAGCATCTGTTTTCACGGTACACCTTTAGTTTGCCCTGGCAAGGCCAGATCCTCAGCTCCTGGAAAGCAGCAAGGCCACAGGGACTTCAGTGGGGCTGATGTGATTGATAGTTCTCCTCTGGCCTCTCAGGAGCCTCTCCGCTTTTTTTTCCCTCCACCAGCTGATCCGCAGCATTTACATTACAGCACCTTTAATCTCAGAAATGTCTGTATGTTGGACATGACACCTCTGTGGGTCTGGCCACAAGGAAATCTGTTTCAGATGTTCTCCCTAGGCACATTTGCACAGAGTCAGCACATTCAAGGTCTTTGGATGATGATACAACTTAGAGACATACTGGTGCTGGTCCAAAAGCTGCTGTAAGGTGCTCTGTGATATCTATGACTCCATCTACATCTCTTATCAGCCCTTATAGACCTACTTACCTTGTGTGCCACTGCAGGCTTGCACCCTGGCACAGACAGCACACAGAGCAGCTGAGGTGTTTTCCCAGCCCTGTATGTCTGTGTTGAACTAATATTTTCAGTATCAAAGAAGACTGGTAAGCTGGATGGGGAGAAAGGGTCACTGAGGCAGGTTAACTCTCCCAATAATTATCTATGTGAAGGCCACCCCTTCAAGTTATGTGTACATTATGGAGGAGCAAAACAACCCTACCTGATGGTCTCCTTGTGCTGAGATACAGAAAATACTCATAACTTCCAATCACTTTGAATTTTAGCAAGTGGTGGGCTCCAGCCACACCTAACCCCTGTGGTAGGTCGAATCTGAATTGTGAACACTTCATATAACTGAGTCGTTGATGAACTCCTCACAGGTCATTAATATGTAAGAGGGCTGTCGGTCACTTTACAGAACACAGCATGGCCACAACTTCCTCAAATGCCTTATCTGTGTCTTGAGATGCCTGGATTAATATCAGCTTCATCCGTGCTACAGCTTGGAGCACAGGCAGTTACTCCCTTTGCTAGGTCTGATTCATCTGGCAGGGTGAGCAGCAGCATGAAGATGTGCCCAAGATGCCTTGGCTTCCTGCAAGGTGTCCAGCCAGCCCTGGAGTCTGTGTCCCTGCCTCTTCATAGGCCAGCACAGACATGTCCACTATGCTGAAATCACATCTTCATTTGCTGAGTAAACACAGTCATCAAGCTAAGGAAGGCGTGTGCTACAGTGAGAGAAGTCATCACTTTTAAGAGGTGCCAAGTTAAATTCCTGCAGGTTGTGACTCACCACAATTTTGGCTTTTCCCAAATGGCCAAGGCAGGATATGAGACTAGAGTAAAACAGAACCATAAGTCAGGAGCTGCTTCCCCCCAAGCGGTGCTTTCAACTCTCCTTTCAAGAGCATCCAGGAATGGTCAGGTCACTTAGGGCCCTGTGTGTTAGAACAGATACTTGGATATTCTTTTCCCATGTGGAAGGGATTCCCAGGCTGGAGCAAAGCTACTGTAACCTTCCCACTGGCTTGCATGTGCTGTGAGCCAAGAGGAAACCCCATGCATGACCTGGGTCACAAGGCAGCCTCGTGAGAAACACTCAGTTAGATATTACCCTTGGTGGCAAGTCATAAATACTTGGGAAAATAATGAACTCTGAAAGCTTTAGTGTGTAAGGCAGAAAGGCTGCATTTCATGGCCTGTTATCCCAAACATTTAAAATAAATTATTTACCCAGCTCTAATAACCTTAAAGGTGGGGGATTCTCATCATATATTTCCTAAGCAGCATACCTTAGCTCTGATGGTCAAAGTATGGTTCCAAAGGCAGGTGAGATATCCACAGGTGGAATAAGCAGAGCAGCTCTGCAGTGAGACAGATTGTCGTGTCCAGGACATAGACTCAGCTATAGCTGGGAGGTCAGGAAACTCCCAGATGTGCCCAGATAAGGCAAGGAATAAAGGAAAGGACCACAGGACAGGTCCTGCTCAGTGAGTCCTCTTGTGTCAGTGAAGCACCAGCCATTGCTAATTATCAGCATGTCAGGGGGCAGAACAATCATGTCCAAATCAGCCTCACCTGGGGAGGAAGGAAATACTGTAAATGCATTTCCTGAGCAGCAGGGACAATTTCTTCTTCTGTGCAATGAAAGAAGCACAGTTGCCTTTGGGGAAGAGATGGCAGATCCTCTCCTTCACTGCAGCCTGTAAAACCATACTTAAAAAAGATTTGCTTCTCTCACCAAAGGTTCCCTCACCTCTCTCAGGAGATCTCTTCAGCCTGACAGGACTTGAAGGGTCTAAGTTATTATGATCCATTCTCCTAAAGGGGTGAGGGAACCCCCTGATGTGTTACTCAACTTTTCAGAGCTGTTCAGTTTTCTTGTGGAACAATATGATCAATATTCTGGTTTTTGAGGAAAACAGTTTTAAGCAGAGGTTAAAAAGAATAGACTTTAGTTGGTTCCTTCTTCAAGAAGAAAGTAGTAAGTAAAAAAACAAACAAACAAACATATTTTCCAAACATTATCTCCATCATTTTCCTGGAACAAATACTCTTTAAAAATGTAGTGTAGAATCTCTAGTCTGCCTGCCACTGACCTCCCACAGGTTTTAATGTATTCTCCTCACACTGTTTTGTAAAAAATGAAAATCCTTACAGTAAGACAGTGCCTTCCCATTTCACATACACATGTATTGAGGGACTTGCCAAAAGTCAGCTAGGAAACCATTCCAAGCTAAGACTACAATCCCACTTACTTCTTCCTATGACTACCCCAACTTCGAAATCCACATGATCCAGTCATATCCATAATGAACAGGAGCTTCCAAGCCTTAGCCAGCTAATTGGGTTTGCCACCTCAAATTTGGTCGTTTCACCATTCCTCCTTGTATTTTGGGAGAAAAGTGTAAGACCTTGCAAGTTTGCATCATGACCAATGGTGATCTTTAAAGTTAAGTTTCAAGCTGGTATTTCTATTTGTAAGAAAACACTTTATCCGTGTTCCTTGGGTATGTAATACTCACGTATGACAACCTCCCCCACACTTTGCCATACAGTCAGTGTCTTTCCTTGGATAGGTGTATGGCACCAGATTTCCTTCCAAGAGGCCCCCACCTTTGCATCCTCCAAGCCTTGCCTCCAGCCACACCTCTGTGCGGGTAAGAAGGAAAAAAGGTGGGATGGATGTGGGAAAGTGGCAGTTCCCTAAGGGATCATCCTACAAGGAATAGGTTGGAGGGACTGCATAAATGTAGAACTGTGCAGTCCCAATAAATACAAATTAAACTCATTAGAAGAAGTGAAATATTAGGGCCAAGGTGACATTTGGACTGGAGGTTTAGCCAAGCTTTGCTTTAAATTTTTTATTGATGCAGATAAAGAAAGAGCTTATCCAACACGTTTCTCTCTCTTTTTTCTCCCTATCAACCAAGGGAGAAAAAGAAAAAAAAAATTCTTAACTAGCTTTGGTTGTATTTGAGCAAGACTTCAAAGTTTCACAAAAATAAACTGTTTTAGTGGGGAGGAATGCACACTTGTAAAGAGAGAAAATACACTTTGAAGCCAGCAAGAGACTGCATGCCTTATGCAGAGATTCACAGCATCCTCCCTGGAGCAGACAAGTGGTGTCCCCCTCCCCTCCATGCAGCTTCTTCTCTCTCACTGGGGGCTGCCTGGCAGCAACACAGTCCTTCGAAGGGATGTGGGGATGACAGGAGCCATTGCTTTGTTCTCTTCTCCTTCCTCCTGCTATGCCCCTGTTGTTTTCTGCTCTGATTGAAAGTTTCATGTGACTGTAGCTGTCACTGAGATCTGAGTTTGCACAGCATCTAGCACAGTGTTAGTCCTGGCTTAAGATGAGGGTTCTTTGGGGTTGATTAGTGCCAAAAATCTGCATGATCAATGCAGATCCATAATTTAAGCTTGGGAAATGAGGAGAGAGGTTTATTTGTCCTCTGCTCCAACATCTCAAAGGGGGATGGCTGGGGGACAGAACCCTCTTAGCCATCCTGGGGGGTTCTCTGCATTCCTGTCCATAGCGCAAGTGAGCTGCTCCTCTTCAACCCTCAGCCCCTGGGTCTGTCTGTTTCGTAACACATACTGATGATAAAAGATGAGGGGAGAGTGCCTATCATGTTTTAACCCCTTAATTCCTTGTCTCTCTTGTGTCTCCACAGCACAGAGCCCTACTGCAGCAGACCCCTTGCAGCAAGCCTACGCTGGAGTGCAGCAGTACGCAGGTCGTTAGTATTAACACTTTCTCCCAATAAACCTTTCTCTTCTCTAAAGCCATTACCCTCTGAACACACCTCAGGGGGCTGAGGGAAGGGAGGTTTTTACTGATACAAGGACAAGCTGGGGGCCACAGACTCCTTGATTCAATTTGCACAAACATCAAGACATCCAGGGTGTTCTCTCCCAAAGGAGGCAAGCTCCTACTTTTCCCATGGAAAGGATCCCACTGACCTGCAGCCCAGGGAAGCTTCATCAGTAGAACTGAGTCTGATCTGCCTTAGCACAGTGCACAAGGGCAAAATCAGGCCACAGCTTTGGAGGCCACTTTCTAAACCAGGTCTGCTGAGTGCTGCAGCAAAGAGGGAAGATGAGCAGCCAGACCCTGCAGAGCCACTGCAGGGAGTGGGATGCCTGCACACACCCGTTTTATTGGGGTGTGTCTACTGGCCATGCCCCACTTAGTCAGTCTGAGACTTGCTTAAGAGCTACCCAGACATCCTCCTGCTTCCCAGCAGATTTCAGCACAGCTCCCCGTGGCTCAGCCTCCACTCGAGCTGCCCTGTGTGCTGAGCAGCTCCTTTGCAGTTGATGGACTGACACCAACCAAAGTGACCTGGTGCAGACCACGACCCTGCCGTGTTCAGCCTCCCCTCACGAGGTGTCCATGGCCAGCGTTGCGAGGAAGCTGCCACCCCAAAGTCATTATTTCCTGTGGTAACTGGAGCAATCATGGGTTCCTGCTGAGGAATGGCTATTATCTCGTGTCAGCGCTGTATCTGGAAACTTAATTTAATTCTCCATGTAGGGCTTCATTTGCCGGTGTTTTAGTTATTGTCATTTATTGCTTGTGAGGTTTGATAGATGGGAAGCAACTCAACCCTTTGAGCTGTTAATTAACCCCTCTGCACACACATGGCCCCTATCCTCTTCTCTCTGGTCTTGCAGGCGACCCATACTCTGTATTTTTAGCAGCAAGGCACATCATCTACCATCTGTGGTAGTGAATGGCTCCCCTTGTTTGCTTGGTGGGGGAGCTGAGATGGGGAAAATTGTTTAATTGCTGCTCACTGTTTCCACTGTGTTTGTGCGAGAGAGAGGAGGTCTCTACGGGCATGAAAGAAAATGTATATCTGAGAGTGTATGTGCAACTGTGCCTATACAGCCTGTGGGCACATGAAGGGAAAAACACTCATGTGAGCTGTTTTTATGAGCATGGGAGTTAATCAGGGTGTCAGAGGTGAGGTGGGGGAAAGGTGTGCACGTGCTCTGCACGCAGCTGTCAGCGTGGGCAGCTCTGCCCTGAGCTCGTGAGTGAACGTGTTCCTGTCACCTCATGGAATGGTTGGACATCTCTGCTGGGAGTGTCTCAGCAGAGCCCCCGTTTATACTGCATGGCTGCCCTGGGTGCCACTGCTGATGGAGCTGGAGGGAGGCAGGGAGGGAGGGTGCTTCAGGCCCTGTGGCACCTCCTGGAGCACAACCATGGCTCTCACACCACACCTCAGGCTGCCCAAGGTGGCCCTTCAAGGAGCCAAAACACAGGGGCAAAGCCCACGTCTGGCTTGGTGTGGTGGTTTGGAGTGAAAGCTCCTTGCTTCCCAGCACTGAAATCTGTCCTTTCTTTTTTCCCCTTTCTCTCCCCTTTAGCTGCTTATCCTGCTGCTTATGGCCAGATTAGCCAAGCGTTCCCACAGCCACCTCCCATGATCCCACAGCAACAGAGAGAAGGTAAGTATAAGTGATGTCCTCCTCTGTGACCCCAGCAAGACATCCCCATCTCATTGGTTCCCCTCCTCATGCATCTAGAGCATCCATTAAACACCCAAGTGCTTTGAATGCCTGGTCCACTGAGTTATTCTCCATTTCCATATGTGGCATGGTGTCACTGTCACCAGCAGTACTGTGGTGGACTGTCCATGAGGGTGAGATCTCTTCAGTGCCCTGGGAGGAAAGCATGCTGGTGTGCATGGGACGTGGAAAGACCAGCTAGCAACAGAGCCATTAACATCCAGTGAGGGCCTCTGTTCGAGACAAGCAACAAGAATGCAGATAAAAATGCAATTGTATTGGAATAAAGAGCTTTACGGGACACAAAGCACAAGGGGCCCTTCATTAAAAGGCAGTAGCATCGTTTCAGACACCTGTTGTTTGGAGAACAAGGACTTGATATTTAGAGTAGCTGATCTAGTCCTTTCAGCCTTTCAGCCTCTACTGATAATCTGGAAACATCAGTCAGACCTTGTAGAGCACAATCCCTACATCAGGATGAGAAAAAAAACCTTGTAGCTAAAGTTCCTATTTCTTTGCAATGACTATGAGAGTTGCCTGGGTAATCTACTCCACAGGACTGGATGGCTTCACGGAAGACATGAAGAGTAAGGAGAGGTGAATCTACCATTTTTGCATGTAAATGCCTTGGGAGAAAACTGTGCCATGTAATATTTCCTTTACAGTCAGTGGGGAGCAGTGGAATCCTCAGAGGCAACCCACTTGGGTGGTTCCATTCCAGTTGTCCTCCAAGGAGAACTGCTCCTTTTTGTCAAGAAAGAGGGGTATGCTTGCCTGAGTGAGACATTAAAGTCAGGTGCTCCAGCTTAGCAACTATCATTTTAAATAGTTACATTTTAAATTTTATCCCCTATTAGATCACTAATTCAGACATAGTCTACATTATATGTGTTATTATATGTATGTAATTACATTTAATATTTTAATACAGTATAAGAGTCAAAATGAAATGAATCTAGATTACACCATCAGACTAAAACATTCTGATGATCTAAAACTACTTTGGGGGAGAAATCTCATTTTGTAAGAAAATTAGAAATGTCGTCATTTCCATCTAATTTGGAATTAATTTTTTCCTATGTCAGAATTTCCTGGGGAACACAACTTCCAGCTCCTGATTAGCTCTAGTACATGTCCCTGCTGTGAGAACAGATGCACAGACCTATCGTATCATTACAGAGATGTTTCCCCCATGCTGAAGGACTTTGCTTTTTATTACTTACTGGGGCTAGATTAAGCACAGGACAAAATGGCGAGCAGATCTTTGCTCAGCAAAGCGCTGTGCCAGGAACCACCAGAAGCAGGGGGAAGCTCTGGTGCATGCTTTGAAGACCCTCTGCCTGTGGACCCCTGTGTTCACAAGGCATGGTGCGTCTCTGTGGGTTAGGAGTGAGTGTCACCCAGTGGACAAGTTGTCTCATAACTCTGCTCCTTCCTATGAGCAGCTGGCATTGAGAGAGGATGGCTGGGGGACAGCCGTGTGAGATGAACCACCAGTCCAGTGCAGGTTGTCATTCCCAGTGTTCCTCATTTTCCTGCAGTGCTGAGAGGCTGTGTCTCTCTCTGCTTGTTGCTAGAGGAATATTCTGTAAAGCACAGCACTCCCCTTTAGCAGAGGGTCAAGACCTTTAAGCATCTCTAACCTTTAAGAGGAAAACACAGCGAGAGGGAATTCAATAATAACAATAATGCTCAGTGCTGAGAAGAGTATTTTAGGTTTGCAAGGATGTGCACAAACATTGATTCGTTAGTGAACCAGCCCTACCACCACAATAACACCAGTGATCACATTGTTAATGACAATCTCAGCTCTCCACTCCTGGATCCCAGTTGGATAACAAGCCCAGGACGTTTTGCTGCTGCAACATTCCTGTAGGGATGAGTCATTACTGCCACATGAGCACTGAGGCTGCCAGCAGCTGACAGGGTGTATAGGGTGGAACTGATCCAAAACTATCTTGATTCAGGCCATGTCCACCACACAAAACTTGGAGGTAGTTTTAAGTCTGTATTACTCATCTCGATGTAGTTTCTGAAACTAGGATGTGCAGCCCCTTGCTGCAAGTTTGTGACTCTTATCTGTGCTGTGTTCAAACACTCAGGGCAAGCAGAAGAGGCAATGAAATTCCATCCTCTGAGTGTTTGCTGTAGAGGTCAGGTGCGCAGCTAAACAAAGTGCTGCAACCTGACTTCATACAACCTCATGGGTTAGCCCAGTTTAATTACTGTTGGAAAACAAGCCTCATCATAGCCTTTCCTCATGACACTGTCTCCCAGTGCTGGGATGCAATGATGGGTAGCTGATGTCAGAACAGGTATGTGGAGTTCACTTATGTTGAAGGAGGTGGGCAGGCAGGGAGAGGCTGGGTCTGCAGCTGTCCCTGGGCTAAAAAACTGACAATGATCTCAAGTGTGAGGAGCATGGGCAGAGCAAAGGCTCAGCTCAGGTCCAGCCAAGCCGAACCCACCGTGTGGCTCTGTGCCCTCAGTCACAGGTTTTTCCATTATCCAGCACAGTTTGCCTGTAATCTACAGAACATCCATCCAAACAGTCCTTAAAGCTTTTCTTGCTTTTTTGTCCAAATCAAGGCTAACTGTTCTTCTTGTTTATAAATGAACAGAAATGTATATATGTCATAAAATGTATACATATCATAAAACCAAGAGCCAGGGCAGACATCAGTGTTGAAATGAAGCTTCATTTTTTCTGATGATGTGTCATGGGGGTTAGATTTCAAGCTACACTACAGTCCCTTTGAAAACAAAAGTAAAGCCTGTCATAAATAATTTTATTATTGTTTTCAGCTCTGAATTGCCAAGTATAGTGATCTCCAATAATCCATTAACTCTGCCCAAAACCAGAACTTTTTCTCCAAAAAGAGAGTTGGACTCTTTATTAAGATTTTTCCATGTCAGCTGCGGTTTTTCTGTTGTCCCAGCATCCTGAGCAAGCCCCTCAGAACTCATTGCATTTGTGCACTGAGAACTGACTAAGACCTTTAAAGTATTCTGAGATGAACAAATGGGATCATATAATTGTTTGTGTAGGAAGGGACATTTAAGACCCTCTAGTTCCAACTGCCTGCCATGGGCAGGGACACCTTCCACTAGACGAGGCTGTTCAGAGCTCCATCCTCCCTGGCCTTGAACACAATCAGGAATGGGGCATCCACAACTTCTCTGGGCAACCTGTTCCAGAACCTCACCACCTTCACAGTAAAGAATTTCTTCCTTATGATCTTGTCTTTGATTTCTTAAAAATACACCTAAGTGTACAACAAGACAGCCATACACACAAACACACAGCCTTCTATGGAGTGCCCAAATTAACTTGAATCAGGCGAAAACATATCCAAAAAAAGCTAGGAAGGCTAAAGAAGACAGATCTTGTTTGGTGAGTTCTTTACCAAGGGCTCTGGCTGTGACAGGCAACTTACAGACAGATTTAACAAAAAAATCACTTGTTAAATTCTAAAGGCAGTAATTTCATAAGTGAGGGTGACAAAATAAATCAAACTACCCATTTTTGGCTTGGTTTTTGGGGTTTTTTTTTGTTTGTTTTGTTTTGTTGTTTTTTTTTCCCTCAGAAGCAAATGAAGATTTCAGCATTGGAAGTTAGGAAAAACTCCTCTGTAGCTGGAAACAAAGTGAGTGCCCCTTGAACGTCTGGGTCAGTAGGGGAAGCCACAGCACAAGCTTCCCAGGCACTTTTAGAGCCAAGCTGGTCTTTGAGAATGGTCCCTGTTTTTTCATGCCCTCCCTGTCTTCCTTTTGGTCTCTGAGTCATGTGAGGAAAAGTTGATTTCAAGGTGAATTAAGGGTTGTTCTCTCCTTGAGCCCAGGCTAAAGGTGGTGTAGTTAAAGTTGTGTGCCTCCTGGTCTGCCTTATGCCTTGGTAGGTGTTTCTCAGCACACACAGGCAGAATCCCTACTCATGCACAGCACATCCAAGACCGCAGGAAATGCAGCTGGTATTTTTTAAAGAATTGGCCAGTTTTACAGTGCAAACTGCTGGCTCTGGTGATGTCAGTGGGAATTTTGCCACCGACTGCAGCAAAGCCAAGATTTTACCCATTTTATTATAATGTGGATCTCAAATCCCACAGCAGAAGTGCTCTGGGGCACGCTCAGATGAAGGAATGAATTTTTTTCCCTGTTATTCTGGACTGTGGTCTGCTCCTGGGCAGAATTTTCTCAATTTTAACAGACACCTAAGGGGGTTAGTGTTTGTTTAACACTTTCAGACTGTTTCATATCTAGCTTATTATGCCAATAACTCTGTATTGTGCAGAAATGGATGGCAGCAAGGATTGGAAAGATAATAGTTGCCCAATGAGAAGACTAAAGAAGAGGCAGACGGGAGGTGGGGGGAAGCTGGAAAAGCTTGGCATGAAATAGGGGAGCCTGATTATGGGCCACTGAGGTTCAAAAGTAATTTGGCTAAGCAGATGACCGGGTGCCTAATTAGTTAATTATCCCACTATACCACTATCCCCCCCATTTGGAAGAAACCCTGTTACCATCCTCATGACCTTTAGGAAATGCACAAGATGCAAAGGATCAGCTGTTCCTTCATGACAGTCCTTTTAGCAAATTAGTGGGGAAAATTGTGCTTAGCAAATATTCATTAGGGCTTCATTTTCCATTAATCCAAAAGGAAATGTGGAGAGCCTGTGACTTCAATCATGCTGAGGCCCAGGAATTTTAATGAGCTTTAAATGGGCATCTGCCAGAATCCTGACTTCGCCGTACTTCTCTTGCCAGCCGGGGGGATGAGTAATGGGTAATAAAAGGTGGGAGCATCTAGACGAACTCCTCTCCCTAACAGGAAAGGCAAAGTTGTAATTTGCTGTGTTATGACACTGTAATTATGCCCGATGAAGAAAACGAGAGTATTAAAAAACCCTTTCCTTCCCCACACTGTGCCCCAGACGTAAAAAGGGGAAAGTTGACTGAGTCAGGTCACAGGGTTGTAGGCACATGGGCGATGGGGAAGGAGGAAACCCTCCTTCTCTCTGACCTCTAACCCTTTTGGCAAAGGGCACACAATGTATCCCCTTCATCTCGATCCCTCTGAGTCAAGCAGAGCTGGAGTTACCTGTCGAGGTCAGTGCAGAGCTGGGCAGCAGCTGGAAGTACCTTCAGAAATAAAATGATGAAATGATGATGTCTCATCAAAGTATACAGTTTTCTGCTATTGAACACTGCAAAGGTTTTGAATGCCTAATTTTCTTTAACAACACCACTTGGACACACCTTTTTGAGTGTTGCTCAAGGACAGCATGCATAAAAATAAAAGTCAGGCTGAAAATTTATATTACAGGCTATTTGAAAAGAGGCAGGTTTGCCCTCTTCTGCCCCAAAATACAATTTCAACAGAATATTTTTTGAGGGTCTCTACTTTAATTTCATATTCCAGATAAAGACAACTCTCTGGATGTTTTCCAGAACATCCTCTGAAATTGATAAGAGAATATGTTACAGGATTGAGGCAAAAAAGCCAATCGATCTTGTCTAGTAATTTGGATTTAAATCCACCTAAAATCTCTCCTGCAGAATGCTCTAGAATGGAGGACATAGACTAACTATCCAGATCTGTGGGAGTCTTCAGGTTAATTTGAGCTGGGGGGATGAATGTAAAATTCTACACTACAAGATGAGCCTGTGGGTTTGTGCATATCCTTCTGCTCATTATCATCATTTGTGTGATGGTATTGTCATCACACAGATTCAAGAAGGATAATGAAACTTCTGCATGCAGACACTGGGAAGAGGCATGGGATAGTGTGGGTCATCCAAAACTCTGCAGGTTAAATAAGATTATGAGGAACAAATAAAATCTATGAACCATATTCTTTCATTCTCTCTGGTCTTACTCCTCTGTTCTGTTCTTTCCATGACCACATGTGCTGGCGCATTCCTCTCTCTCTCTAGATTTTATCCTGGTGTCCTGGGAAAGCGATTGAAGTTACAATAGCCTCTAGGTGACTTTTTGAGTTCCTGGTCTTCTATTTTATCCATTTCTCTGAGAGTCTACAGGCTGCTCCCTAGCTTGACCACTCACCAGTCTGAGAGAGAAGATGCCAAAGTAAATCTCCACCGTGTGCTTTCTCATATCCTATTTCTCTTCATTCATGGGTCTTCTTTTTCTCTTGATAGGACCAGAGGGCTGTAACCTGTTTATCTACCATCTGCCCCAGGAGTTTGGGGATGCTGAGCTGATGCAGATGTTCCTGCCTTTCGGTAATGTCATCTCCTCGAAAGTGTTTGTGGATCGGGCGACAAACCAAAGTAAATGCTTTGGTGGGTAAAGATAACAAAACAATTAGATTCATCCAGGAAAGGGCTTTCTCTGAATACTTTACCTTTCAAACTGCTTTCTTTCTGCTTAAGCTTTATGATTTCTCTCAATTTACTCCTGTCAATACTTTCCCCCTTCCTTCTTTCTCTCCTGATTGTCTCATGCTCAGAGTTGTGTGTGCTGCTTAGAGGTCAAGGTTTGGCATCTCACCAGCAGCAAGATGCTGCAGACACTGGTGGGGTCAGAAAACACCCCACTTGTAAAGGGAGGTGGGGAGGATGCAGAAATTACTAAAGCAGCAGGAGCAAAATGGATGGGGATGGGCATAGGTGAAATTATGAGATTAGCAGAGGGATCATGTTGCAGAAGGGGAATTTCTGTACCTAAGGCAAAGGACAAACAGGCCTGGGGTTGAAGAGAAGACAGAGGTGTAGGGTCAGCTTTCCTGCAGCTATGATGTATTAGACTGCAAGGGGGTAAGAGCCAAGCATCTGCTGAGAGCCTGGTCTTCTGGGGGATGATGTCTGTTTGGTAGATCACATTCAGGCATGTTCTCACCTACTGGACCTGAGGCAGCACCCTAGCAGGTAGAGATGGGCCAAGGTAACCTCATGCCTCAGCTGACAGGCTGTGCTAAGAGACTGGGTTTGAAAGCTGCACCTGGCTCCCACAGCTCTGGCCTCACTGCTGGCTCCATCCCACCAGCTGGAGCATAGAAGGAGCCCCAGGCAGGACACCCTGAGCTGCACGCACAGTGGGAGGGCTCAGCCAGCCAACAGCCATGGAGCGATGTATGCATGGGCTCTCACTGGGATACCACCTTTTGCAAAGTTGGGGCTCTTAAGGGTCCCTTTTGGCAGTGTGGCAGCATGGGAACCCTGCCACATTTGATCCCATCACACCTGGTAGACAGGGGATCTCTCAAAGCCATGCACCCACCACTGGGATCTGTAATTTTTGATTCTCTGCCATCCTGCACCTCTTGCATACCCTCCCTGGGAAGTGCAACAGAACAAACTATTGCTTTTTTTTTCCCTGTTACTTGCAGTTAATATGGATTCTGTCTCTCAGGCAAACTTCCAGAGTTAAGACTCATTGGAGTTTTCATTTGATTTTAAAACCACTTTCAATTTCCACACTATGCTTTCTTTCCATGCTACCTTCCCCTTTCCCTCCTGAACAGCTCACCTCCCAAATCTCTTACCTCATCCCTTTCTCTAGGCACAGTTTCTCCTGCCCATCCACAGAGAGTCTGAACAGGCTATTCTCCCTTTTGTTGGAAGGAACCCTGACCTCTGAGGAGAGGGACACAGCCCTCCCTGTTACCAGGAGTGTCTGGGTTGCTGCGCTCTCCAGCACTAAAAGAATGAAGGACAAAGAGTCTGGCATGCAGAGGCAGTTGGCAAATTCAAATTAGAACTCAAAACTCTGAATTAGCCCCAATGAATCCAGAGCCCACCTGCTTTTTATATACAAATTATACATATATATATATGTACATATATATAAATCTCACAACAAGTTGAGCAGACCAACACAGCTCTAGGTGACACTGAAACTGATGCTCAAAGGAGATCCACAGATTAGAAATGGACCTTTGTCAGTGGAATTGTCATCTGTGCTTAGACAGATGGGCCTGGTTCTCCACATAAAGTAGATTCGTGGGCAGGGATTTTGGGCTGCTTCCAAGGTGCTGTGAGGTCGAGGCTGAGAGTTAAGCAGGAGCTGAGGGGTCTTAGCACAAACTTTTCTTGAGTTTTACTTGGAGAAACATCAGCTTACTCGGTGAAGTGAACTCCAAAACTAACTGTGGGATATTGAAGGCTGAAATAGGGAGGTGTTCCTTTGGAAGTGTTGACTCAAGAACACAGACAAGCAAAAGAAGGAATTAAAGATTGCTGGTGAATCTTGGTCACCTTATATCTGCTTCTGAGACACAAATACCAAGGTCCCGTCAGTTTGGGATCCCAGGTGTCAAGTCTCTGGATTTCTCCTAGTTTTCCATAGAGCTGAGTGCCTGCTGTGACTGCTGGTCTCAGACAAATATGTTGACTATGCTTCCACATCCACCAATTCCAGAAGGATAGAAATAACAGAAGCACAGGTAGCTAACTATCACAGGTAGGTTATGCTGTTTTTCAAAACTTCCCACCCTCCTGACCTTCAGATTTAAAGCAATGTAAAAATGTAAAAGGTATTAGAGGAAATCAGGCCTTTCAATTGTTTTCCTAAGTCTACTGAAGCTGGCATTTTTGTTGAGAAAATAAATTTAAATTTAAAAAAAATTACTTTCTCCTAAAGGAAAATAAGAGATTTTATTAACTTTGAAAGTAAGAAAATTCCATCTTTGCTGCTAAAACATTTCCCAAAACTCAACATGTAAGAACACAGCATTTGCATTCTATTTCACTTTTTTTTAGTGCGGCTAGAGCTCTCCAACTGCTAGCCTGGGGGGACAATCCTGTCTGGCCCCAGAAAGATATTCCACTATTATATGACCTTTTAAAATATATCTGCTAAGCAGATCCCAAATAAATTGCTGTAACAGAGTTTAGCCCCAGGTTGTCGAGAAATTGTCAAGAAGTCCTGCTTTAGACAAACTTTAAAAATTCTATGGAGAAAATGTCACCATGTTTTTTTCCACAGGAACAGAAAAATCTTTATTTGATGCCTTTGTCTCACTGTTGAACAACCTGTAAACAGCTGGCACAAACTGAACAAGTCAGTAGAGCCGCATGTCAAAACAGAATTGTGGAGGTCCACAAGGATCAGGGGGTTGGGTCACCATTGCTGTAAAGATGGACAGAGAGAATTGGGGTTGTTCAGCCTGGAGAAGGTCCCAGGGAAACCTGATAGCACCTTCCAGTATTTAAAGTGGCTGCAAGAGAGCTGAGATGGACTTTTTACAAAACTGTGTACAGATAGGACAAGGGGGAATGGCTTTAAAATGAAATAGAGGAGATATAGCTAAGCTATTAAGAACAAATTCTTGACTGTGAGCATGGTGAGGCACTGGGACAGGCTGGCCAGAGAAGCTGTGGATGTCCCATCCTTGGAAATGTTCCAGGCTAGGTTGGGAGAAGCTGGGACCAACCTGGCCTGGTGGAAGGTGTCCCTGCACAGGGCAAGGGTAGCTGGAACTTGATGAACTCAAAGGTGCCTTCCAATCCAAACCATTCTATGATTTTTCCCCTTATTATTTGTATCTGAATTCTTGCCTGCATTTTGAACGCGAATTTATCTCTTTTTGCCACTACTGGCAGGATAGTGTTGGGGCAGCTTCAGGAATGTTAGGGAGAAAATGAGGTCAGAAACAAACCTTTCTCCTGGTTTTTGGAGTCCATGAGCCTGCAGAGACCCCCTCGCACCTGCTCATGCTAAAGAAACCATAGTGTGGTCAGAAAACTTTTGACATTCTCAATTTTGAGGCCACTGCCTCCTGACTGACAAGGAGCAGTGAGGAATGCCAGCTACAGTAAACACCAATACCAGATTTAAAATGTGAAAGTGCTCAGGGTATGTCTGTTGTTTTCCCTAGCGGGACTGCCTGCTCTACTGTGTAAGGCTGCCTAAGAAACAACCCTCATTTCTCACTGAAAAAAGTCATTCAGTCTGGGAGGCTTCTTTGCCTATGACTTTTCTTCTGCTGCACACATCCAGGCTAGACCCAAATCCTTCATTTTCTCTTGCAGTTTTTCAGACCTCTGGCTTTATTTTTTCTCCTGTCCCTGTCTTGATGCAGCTGTAACATGGCTAAATGCAGATCATCCTTGTCCTTGCTATTCACCAACACCTTGTCTATCCCATGACCTAAGCCTCCATCACTGACCATATCTGCATCCCCTTGGGTTTCTCCTCAGGCACTGTCCAGTCCCCATTCTTGTATTCAGACTTAGTGATTTCACCTTCACAGCTCTTCACCGTTCTGCCCTTTTCTCTCTCTCCTCTCTCACTGGTTCTTCACTCAATGCCCAGCTGATCCTGTAGACTGTACCCACACACTCCTTTTGCAGCCAGCATGTTTCTCCAACTGGCAGTGCTGTCAATTCCCAGTGAAGTGGTAGGGCCACAGCAGGACTCATCTCACTCAGAGAAAAATTTCACTTAGTTGGACACTCCTTGAAGATGGTGACTCCCATTCTCAAAGTGGGCTGGTCTAGGAAGACTTGCATGGAGGTAAAGTGTGCTGCAGCCTGAGTGTCAACATCTGCAGGATCCCAGAGTCTGTGTCTGCACAAGGCAGCATTCACACTGGGTCTCTCACGTTCCCACTACACGTGTGCCTGTTATTCTGTGTGTAGGTGTACTGAATGTCAGAGGACATGGATTACATCTTTGTGCTGGTCTCAATGGTTCTGGTGATAATTCCCCTCTCAGTTATGTAGATAGTTTAAATGTGAACAGTTTGTGTACAAGGCTAAAAGAGAGCTCCAGTAAAACAACGCTGTTAAGGCTGCTCAGGCAAGTAGGCAATGTGAGAAGGGCAACTTTTCACCCTGCCCACATACGGCTAACTCTGCCTCTGTCATAGGGTGACGCTGCAACACAGCCCAGAAACACTCACTAAATGTGTTTTATGTTGTCTCATAAAACACATCTAAAGAAAGAACTTGAAGACATTAAGTTAGTGAAATACAGAGACAGACATATTCTAGAAAAATGTTTTAACAGAGAAGAGAGCGAGCAAGACAGTTTTGGGCAGTAATAATTAGGAAGACATGTCAGAAATTAGAAAAAAGAGAATATGGATGGAGAAGCAGAGGTCAAATGGTTATCCCAAAGTGTCAAATAAGATGTAGATAAATTAAAGCTGGAGGAATTGCTTTACTTGGTTTGCTCCAGTCACCTCTTTCTGTGAGCAATAAGCACCTGGATCTGCCAACTTTTTGCACACCATTGAGCAGCAGACACTGTCAGGCCAATTCTGCTCCATGTCCCTGCTTTGTCCCCTACATGTCTCCTTGGCATGTGCCTGTTCTTCACACCCATTGCTGCAGCAGCTCCAGTTTCTCCCCATGGGACAGTGACTCTGGAAGGCTGTGAACAACCTGTCTTATTCCCAGAGAGATGCTGTGATTTCCCTCCACCCAGATTGACATACTCTGACACCACAGGTATAAGCAAACACAAGTGGCATATGCTTTTCTCCTTTTCTGCACATTCCAGATGCACGTTCACATTGGCAAAATGTCCCAGCCCTTTTTGAAATGTCCCACATTAAACAAAAGAAGGAGCATTCCGGGTTACAAACTGCAAAGGCTTCTTAGGACCAAAGGTTTATATATCCTAAAGGAAATATCTTGTTTGTCTCCTAGTACAACATGAACATTGATTGTTTCATTCCAGATTCCTGCAGGGAGTGCATTTCAAAGTTGCTAATGGACCACCTCATTTGGAAAAACATCCAGTCTTTTATGAAGATGCCAAAATAGAGAAAATAACATCACTTGATGAGGGTCATAATAGTTAATTAAGTTTGCTGTTAAATAATTCTATTCCCTACTAAACTCCTCCTAGCTTATGAAAAGAAACTGGGGAGACAAAGAAGAGAGATTAAAAGTGAGAAAAGCAGCGAGGAATGAGAACTGAACACAGGAGGGGGTGAAGCTCGGGAGAAGGGCTGAGGGATGGGCAGAGCTTGTATCCTGTTATTAAAAACATGCTGTGGCAGTTAAATGCTGCAGTGTGGTGGCAAAAAAGGTGGAGTGGGAGATGCAAGGCAGCAGGCAGGTCGTGATGATCTGCAGAGTTTCAATCTGGAAGCTGAAATAGAAAGAAGGAAGATGTGTCAAGAGAATAGGACACTGCAAAGTTGTGCAGGGCCGTGGGACAAGGGGCATTGCACATTAGGTCTAAAGTGCATTGGCAGCATTCCACAAGACATAGGAGTGGAACAAGGGACCCTGAGGTACATTAGGAAAATATTGTTCAGCACCTGCTGACAATGTGCCTCCAATATGCACTGCCAAATATGGCAGTTTCTCATTTAATAATAATTTAAAAAAATAAAAGAAAGAAAAGCAGCAACTCTCCTGGGGTTCATCCAGGAAATGAGCAGGTGCAGAAGTAAGGTGCTGTAAAGGAAAGAAATTCTTGTTGCATGTTCATAGCCCATATGGGTGATCACAGTTCAACCTAGCTGTTAAGATTGGGCTCCCCTTCTTGTAAAAGTACACTGACTCCTTTACACAGGTCTTTAGGATTCATGGAGTTATTCATCAGATAAAAGGTTTTTGGGGTTTCTTTTCTCAGTCTTCTTTTGGTAAACAGGAAATTCCCACCAAATAGATTAGGAGGGAAGCATTATTAGGAAGGACTTGAAGCGTGTAGCTTTGTTTGTTGCTGTTATCAGCACTATGATTGACTTATTTTTTTCTTCTTAGTATTAACCCATTTCAAATTTCCTAAGGAAGTCTCTACCTGATCCTTTCTCCCTGCAGCCCTTAGAATTGGGCTCTGTCCTTTATTTCACACGATCTGGTGACAATACATTTTGTTTCAGGGCTCTCTTTGTCATTCCCATATGGCTACAGCCTACAGAACACATCTCAAAGAGCAATGGAAGAAGCCACTTGCTTGAGTGCCACAGCTGAGACAAAACAGAAATTATTGTCCAGGCACATTAAGCAAGTCTGACCCCTGGTATGTTTCAGTTCAGATCAGCACTGGTTTGTTGTAGTCCTCTCCACCCTGAAGGACCTGGCACAGCCAGAGAGCCAAGGAGGGACTCATAAGGCGTGTCCAGCTCAGCTGGAAACTAATCCAAGGGGAGGAGGACACCCCCAGAGGGATGCTTTGAGCTCTCAGAGAGAAGGGGAAAGAGACATAGAAGTTTAATATCTGCTAGCCTATTCCAAAGCAGCCAAGCTCTGAGATTTCAGGTCTGCAGAGTGAGGATGGAACTCTTCCAGCTGATAAGGAAAGAGTTGTGTGAGTAAGAAAGAGAAGGAGCAGTTCATCAAACCCGCTGTACAGCACCTCCAGCCATTGCAGTTGGCTGGGGGAGGCTTTAGGGGGAGGAGGAGGAACAGGAGAAGTATTAGGGCTGTGAGCCACTATTCATTTACAAACTATAATTAATTTGATGTTTAGATTAATTTCTGATGCACTCTCAAAGGTGCACTGAAAGCATTTTTCCTTTATTATAATGTTGATTGCTTATTGGGGAGATAAATCTAACTGTCAGTTATGCACTGACTTACCAAAACTTTCAGACCAAGCAAGCATGTATGCATAAGGAACAGCTGTTTGCAGCTCTCCAGTTAAAGGGACAGCTCTGTCTTTTCCCAATAACTTACATTACAGAAAACCTATATATTGTACACAGGGACTTCTGCTTTCTTTTGTAGCTCAACAATTTATTAGACAAGAATATTTTAGCAGAATCTATCTTCTATTTATATGGGTGTCTATGTGTCTGTCACTGTTCTATCCATCTCCCTCACAAGTGATAAAGTCAACTCAGAATTATTTTTTTTAAGTTAGGGGTATGTCACATGCACACTTACCCCATCATTTTAAATGCTTCTTCTCCTGGGGTAATCAGATGGAGGAACTCATTATTGTAGGGTCATTGTGGCTCCTTCTTTATTGACTTTCAAAAGGGAAATGGTCACAATCTGACCAATAGAAATAACCACAGTTAAGAGTTAACACCAGAAGAGGAGTTTTAGTGCTACTTTGATTCCAGTCAGAAGTTTCTGTTCAGAAGTCAGAATAATGACCTCTCCAAAGGACAGGCCCATTTCTGAACTCAAAGTGATGGATTTGCAGAGTGCAGATGTAACACATCCTACTCTTGTGGGACTGCAGACCCACTAGAGCATTTTGTCAACCCATGGCATATGGGTTTATTTTTTGTTGTCCCAAGACAACAAAAGGAAGGATGGAAGGAAAATTCAAGCTGTAGAGTGGATGAGTCTCCAGCAGTCCATGCAGCCATCCATCCCCCATATACCTGTCTTCAGCTTCCTTTCATCCACCCATTCTGCCTCACCCACTGCTCAGGTCTGCTCTTCACCATCTCAAAGTCTGCTGCCTGGTTAGTTACTGAGCAGCTGTTCAGTAGATCCTCACATCTTCATGCTTGGCCCCAAGCCTTCCTTTTATATGATACTCAAACTCTGCCATGAATATGAATTTATTTTTATTTCCTCATCTGTTTTCCTAAGACCCTTCCCATCAGAGCATTTGAGAGGTTCACAGAGCTAAGCAATGGCATTTTGCTGGCGCTCCTGATGTCCTCACTTCACCAAGGGGATGATGAGGCAGAGAAATAGCCAAAACTATTTATTGATCTTGGATTATTAATCTGAGTTGCCACAAGCCTGATCAGTCTGTTTCCCAGCTTTGTCTAAGAATTTAGCATAATGCAGAGCATCCTATGTTTTTGTCTGCTTCAGATGCAGGTATAGGCAGCAGCCTTTCTGCCAGTGAAATCTCAGGCCATGCACCAAAAGAAGAGGAAAACCCAGTAAATCTTCATCTTCACTGAAAACTAGAGAGGCTTCACACATCTGCAAAAACACTCTGACACAATTTTACATATATTTTTAATATTAGTGTGCCATTATCTCAGTTTGGGCCATGATAATTAAGCCACAGCTGGACCTTGCTTGGGCAGGACTCAGCAGTGACAAGGGACAGGAGCACCCACTTTTGAGAGATAGGAAAGTTTAATGACATAGATTCAAGCTGTGCTGTACCACTGGCACTCAGAACCTGCTCTATTTTATTTAATAGTAAAAAGCAGCCTAGAGGTCTTACTAAAGGAATTCTGTGATATATGATAAAGTTAGCATAAATGGGACGTCATGGCAGAAATAGGGACAAATTCCAGTTTTCCAAGGCAACCTCTGCTTGTACAACTACAAAACCATTCTTTCCCTGCCTTATTTACTGTCTAAATTCTAACATTTACAATAACAAGTCTGATACATTGCCATTTTCCTTGCCCTGTTATGTTATTCATTCTCAACAGTAATTAAAACAAGGATGCCATGAAAGAGAAAAATACAGAAATGCGTGGTTAGAAGCAATGCCTTTATGCATATACAAAGCAACACAGAATTAAAATTTTATAGGTAACATAATTTCTTGCATTTCTAAACCAAGTACTTCATTTTGCAACCTTATTGTTGTTTCAATTTATGGTTGCATGTGATATCTTCCCTTTTGAAGTAAGTAACCCTAAATCAAAAACTTCCCAGATAAGAGTAGCATCTTCAAATAATATATATTGACATATTCAAAAGCTGTCATCAGGGTAACAACTTGCAGATCACCACAAAAACAGATGTATCATTCTTAGTGATGGAACTTTTGGTTTCACCTATATCAAATCCCCCAAAACAATTTGGCATCAGCTCTGCTCTCCCCAGTGTTGATCAGTCATATCACACACATGTAAGTATTTACATGATATATATATTATATAAGATATGCACAGTTAGTTACATTGCACGTGTACTACATGTACATTAATTCAGTAACAAATGTAAAAACTTGCAGACACAATTGTTATTGAAAATAATGAAAATTCCTGAACAATTGTTTGAATTTTAGCAACCTGCTCCAATGCTTGCTGGCCTTCAAGGTGAAGAGTTTTCCTTGTGAACTGTCTGAACCTTTGCTGTTCCAATTTATGTCCCCTGTCTCTCATTCTGCCACCACGCACCTCTGTGAATCATCTCTCAAGTTGGAAGGGACCCATAAAAATCACAGTGTGCAACCCCTGCTCCTCCCAGAACTACCAAAAACTAATCATATGGTTAAGAGCATTGTCCAGATGCTCCATGAACTCTGACAGGAAACAGATTTTCTTCCTTTTGGACAGCATGACCTAAAAATCTGATTGTGTTCTTACCATTTAAAGGTGAAATAAATTATTCTCCTAAAGACAGGTCTCTACAGACCCTTTAAATCCTGCTCTAGAAGGGTCTTCAGAAATCATGAAGCCTTTAGCCAGGTCTTTGTGCATCTTCTGACATGGCTGAATAGGTTTCAGAAAGATTATTGTTTTGCTAGGTGTTTTTTTTTTTTTTAATTCTAATGAGAGAATTTGTGGTACTGTGTTTTTGAATTTGATGCAAAAGACATGTTCTTTTAGAGATGGTTCATATTTTCACTCCATCCATTCAAATTAAGATCCCTCTACAAACTACTAACATATCATGCTGTTCTCAGGTCTTTAAGTTTTCTGTTCAAAGGCATATTCAAAACCATGTCTTCAAAATATATTTCTATTCCTCTTAGTTCAATAATTAAAACAGAATCTTACTTTCCAGTCTTCTACCCAAGAGCGGATCAAGAGCTCAGATGGGTCACTGGGCAGAGGCCCCAGAGCCAGTACTAGATCAGGAGTTAGTAAATCTGTATTATGATCAGGTCCCATAGTCCCATACTATTCTGAGGAGCTGCAGACTGTTCTTCACTGAGATCTCCAAAATCTAGGCCTTTAAAGGCCACTAATGGTGAACATTCTGCTGGCAGATCAACAGGAATTTATCAGCAACTCTGCAGTAATAAGACTGTTTTTCTTTCTCATTGTTGATTTTGAAAAAAGAAGCAAGACAATCATTTTCCTGCCCTATGGGGGTGGTTTAAAATATGGAGGTTTTATAATGACAGTGAAAGAATCACAAATGTAATAGCTGGTTGAATCTGGAGATGTTATCTTCCAGTTAAAATGTGTGCAACTCTTTACTTTCTACTCTTGCTACCCAGCACAGGTCAGTGCCAGTTCACAAACTCCTGGTCTAGATATTGAGAGATTTTTCTCTTTTTCTTTCCTTTCCCAATGACTCACTGCATATGAGGAGGTTTGTTTTCCTGTTGAGTTCACTTTTAGTTTGGTTAGCTGTTTTTCACACAGTCGCCTCCATAGAAAGTAAAATATTCCTTCAAAAATCATGGCCAAAAACTGTTCATCACCACTTCTGGCTTCTGAGCAGAAATTTCCAGACTGCTGCACAAGACAAGCTTCAGTTCTTTCTGTCTCTGTTGGGTTGTCCCAAACTACCCATAATGAGGTATCAGGTGTTCAACAACCAGTAGGGAAGGGGTGAGTAGTTGTCCATCTAAGAAATGGTCAGCAAGAGCAAGGTGGGTAGGTTCTGTGCATTGCTGCACCAAAAAGGGAAATATTTCAGAGGTTCCCTGAGACACAAGAGAACTGCTAAAAAATAGTGACTAGTATGGCTCACAGCTCACCTTCCTGACAGGATTTCCTGTTTTGTTTGGGTGTTTTATTTTTTGGACTCTTTTTCTTGATTAGACCAGGAAGGAATTTTATTACTTACCTACTACAGAACATTTTCAAGAACAAGGTCACTTTTTATGGTACTTGTCTCTTATAGATCAAGAAGGATGACTGGTGATTTTAGCAGTTGCCTTGTTCATACATGGCTTTTTTATCAAAAAGTCACAAATGAAGCAGGATCCAGGAGAGAATCAGGGAGCAAAGAAATTAGATTTAGATGAAAATCAGATTGTGACATAGCTGGTGGGAGGTTCAATAATTATTTTCTTCAGGTTTATATTGCAAACTTCAACAAAATGAATGTAAAAATAGCCTTCATTTTGATTAAAAAACAATCTCAGTGCATCTTTAACTGAGCATCAGCATCTACTTAGAACCTGTGCAAAACCTACTTTATACTCATCCTTTATTTCCAGCTTCACATTGAAGAAGACCATATATCCTCACAGGTTCACCTGCTTTTTTCAACCATGTGATTTCCCCTATAAACCTTATTCTGGCACATGATGACATCAAATGTTTTCAAGGAAGGCTCAGAAAACAAGTCAAGAAAAATTCCATCCATTTCCGAGAGTATTTAGGAAATAGCTTCAGTCCTACGCATCATTCAAAAAGAGGACAAGTACTATTTAGTCATCTACACGTGATTCATCACTGGCTGTTTGTTCCTTGGGAGGAAGATAATCATCATCACCTGGGCTGGAACATTATGGTTTTTTATAGAAGAACCACAGTGCTTTTTGTCCACAGCAGACATGTATGTATACTGGTCCTGTGTCTGTTTCATGGGCTCCCCAAAAAATGGCTGAAGCCTCAGTCCTTCACTTCTTCCATCAATTCATCAATTCTGCTTATAAGAATGGGTAGAACCACAGTCTATAGCATCAGACAAGTAATTGCTCATCCTTTAGAAATCCTCTGTTTACAGGAAAAAGAGAAGTATTTAATCTTTACTCCATTGTTATGATGAGAGATCTGTTGTAGCTTTTTATATGAAATTTTTATTCCTTTTTATCTTTTTAGAAAAAGTTATTCCTAATCATGTGCTCAGATGTATATATGAGCCACAACCTTGGATCCCAGAATCATGGAATTATTTGGATTGGAAGGGACCTTAAAGATCATCTCATTCCAGTCCCCTGCCATGGGCAGGGACATTTTTCCACTAGACCAGATTGCTCCCAGTCTCATCCAACCTGGCCTCGAGCAGGGATGTGGCATCCACAGCTTCTCTGGGCTATATGTGCCAGAGTCTTATCCCTCTCACAGTAAAGAATTTCTTTCATATATATAATCTAAATTTCCCCTCTTTGAGTTTGAACTCTCAGATCGGATCTGACCATGAAGTTGTTTAAATTGTCAAAATTCTAGTCTAATCTAGAGTCTTACCACTGTACTTTCAACATGAGTCATGACAAGAATTTTCCTATGAAAAAGAATCTAACCCCATACAGACTATGAAAGAGAAGACTTGTAGCTAGAGTAGTCCTTCTTGATCTTAATGATCATATTCAGGGTCAGCATCTACAGCCCTCTGCTTTCAGAGGAGACACTGCTTCTTCTGCCTGGATATTTCTCCATCTGGAGAGCATCCAACAGGCAATGCACAAAAACAGGGACCAACTTCTCTGCACACTCCAGCTCACACTGTTGCAGTGTGGAGAGGCAGTTTCATGCACTGGAGGACAGGAAGGCGACATCAGGAAGATACTTGTGTATTTCAAGCTACCTTCTGCACTGGGTGTTCTGACCTTTAGAGAAAGTTAATCATGCCATCTACTTTCACTCTTCATTTAATCTCCCCTTCCCATCTGTTCAGTTTCTCTCAGCTGGAAGCAAGATGAAGAACGAGTACAAGTCAGCCTTCTCAGTGGTCTGCAGCCCACACTTTGGGGCCATTTATTATAAGGCATTAACATCAATTGTCACCTGTATCATGACTGTTACCTCAATCCATCCCAGATTAGTAAGCAAGAACTGATTCTCTAAATATCTGAACTGCAAAATGAACAATAGACAGACAGATAATGCAGTATCAGAAGAGACTGTTCTGATCCTTTGGACTGAAGTCTGAAATAACATATGCCAGGTGCCTCAGCTCATGTGACAGGTTGAAACCTTCTGCTTGAGTCATAGCATCCCTTTTAGAAAATCTCTTAATCAAGGTTTCATGTGACGGGTGCTCCACCCCTATTGCTAAACAAGATGTTTTCCAAAATAGTTAATTACCTTCACCGTTACAAATATGCAGACTTGGTATCTTATTTCCATTTTAAATTTGACAAATGCCTGCTTCCAGAAGGCACAGAAGAAATCAGCAAGCTCTTCTTTTACCCCCTATTCTAAAAGAGCCCCACGTTTTAGTAGGTATTATTTATAGGATATGCCAAGAAGCAAGTTTAACTTTCTCATCAATAAACTGTGGCCACTCTTATTACCCTTTCAGACCTATAATTACTCTTCTACTTCCAAATAAGTATTTAAATTTATTTGTTTTCTAGAACAATCACTAGAACTAAATGCAGAATTCCAGTAAGGATCTTTCCTGAGCCATACTCAGAGGTAACACTGCCTTGCTATTTCTAGAAGATATTCAGCAAAGGTAACTTCATCCCAAAACTGTACTGTCTTGAGACTTTGAGAATTTTAACACAGTCCTGAGAGCTCATATATTTGGCTGTTACTATGACACCCATCTTCTTCTTAAGACCCACTGTTTTCTAATGAGGATTTCCTCTTCTCATGAGTGACCCACTTGCTTTTTCCTGGAGATACTTAATTTTGCATTTGATTGGATTAAAATGAACACCCTTTAACTGCGTCCAGCCTACACAGTGACCCGGGTCACTTACTTCTGTCATTATTTCACCATTTTTGTATGATTGGCCAATTTTACCAGTAATTACTTCAAATGTCATCCAAGCAATGCTAGAGAAATTGAATAGCACAGAGATTTCAGCACACCGCTGAAGGAGTCTCCTAGAATCTCTGCAATTTTGTTTGTCACAACTGACAGATCCTTTGGTGGTCTCATTTCTGGGCTGAAAAATTTTCATTTTCTGTAAGGAAATGCTGTCTGAAATACTCTAACAAAGTTTAAATACACTTTATGATAACTTACTTTATTCACCGAACTTGCAATTTCATGCAATCAGTTTCATTTGATAGATGTTATGTTCTATGAAACCATGATGATTGGTACTAATTGTGTATCTTTTTAAATTCTTTGCCATATTATCTCATATCAAAATTTTCATAATTTTTCTGGCACTTATGAAAGTTTAACTAAGTTTATCAGGTCACCTAGTTTATACCCTTAAAAATTAATATTAGATTTTTTCTTTTCCTGGAACATTTTGAAGGTTTTCTAATATTCCATAAATTTCTAAAATGAACATTAATGGCTCAGCAGATTTCTGAGCCAATTCCTTGAATATTCTGAGTTTCCAATTATCTCATCCAGCAGATGGGAAATATTTAATACTAGTTGTTTAGCACAGTCGTCTGTTACTGACTGTTCATACATTAAAAAAATGAATGGATGGACGGATGGGATGGATAGCTGGGTAGACAGATCTCTCTCAGACATGATTAAACAGCAGTGGAAGGTTAAATAATCCAAAAAGTCATCCAACCCTATTAGACACTGGAAAACAGCTGAAGTGCTATGCCCTTGCTCTGCAAACGCACTCCTTTATTGAGTATTCCAGTACCCATAAATCACCTTATAATACAATAGCTTCCAATGCACACATACATTATAGAGCTACTTACATACAGATTGTATCCTGAAATTCTTTACAGCACTAAAAAATTGTGAGGCAGCAGCTAGTACATTGTGTAAAGAACACAGCAAGGTAAAGACCTTGCAAAGCAATTAAGAGAAAACCTCCACTCTCTGATAAGACTAATAAACATGGAGAAAAAGAAACCGAGGAGTCATAGGAATTAAAGAGACTGAAGTAGCAGGGAAGATCTAAAGAGCAGGTGGGCAGGTCCTTGTGGGGGGAGAAGGACAGGAGCTACTGAGCACCACCCTTCCCACAGGAAGACTACTTTGATGTGAGCACCTTACTGCTGCCTTCACAGCAAAAAACGCCTCCCTAGATCTCACCTTTCACTGGTCAGTAACAAAAGCAAGGAACCCAAGAGCAGAGGGAACAGTTATATTAGTAACCAATTGTATCAATAACTAATTCCATAATTACTGACTCAGATTCTTGGAGGAAGGACAGAAGGGCAAGGTCTCTGGTCTAACCAATTACCAGCACTTTCTGCAGATCCCTCCATTTTAGCATTCTCAGACACATGGTGTGACTCTTGGGGCTGTCCTGTGTCAGGCCAGGATCTGGATTCAAGGATCCTTGTGGTTCCCTTCCAGCTGAGGATATTCTATGTTTCTGCTGCTCTAGTCTAGCCAAGCTTCCTTCCTACTGTCTAGGGGAAGCACAGCAGACACAAGGAAAGCACAAGGCTTGGACTTCTCCTTTGCTAGTGCCTAGGCCATGTGCGTGGCATTTCTCTTTCTCTCCCAGAGGCTGAGCAGCAGATCCTTGCTCTTCTGTTACTCTCATTTCTCTCTGCTAAAATGAATACGGTTTGAATGTCAAAAGGAAAAAGTTCAGAGGATATCTCCTTAGCTAGTGACTTCCATAACTGAAGGAACAAGAAGCACCAGGAAAGATCCTTCATGGCAGTCAGACAAATATTCTGATGGCCAGAACTATTAAAAAAAATAGTCTGGTCTAAAATGAGCTAATAAGCAGCAATTTCTGCTTGCTTCTGTTGCAGTGTCTTGTAAAGTATATCTCTGAGATGGCAGCGAGTATCTGGAACATAGATAAAAATATTCTTCTTAGTTTTTAGACAAGTTTAATATTCATTTATTTGAGGTCCCTCTTTTCCTTCCTATTGCCTGAAGGCAACCTAGTTACATGAGTGGACCTGCTGGAGGATCAGCTGCCCACAGTTCAGGAGTCTGGATGAAAAGCTTGCATCTGGACCTCATTTGTGGCCTTGACTGATTTAAGGGAAGTTCAGCACAGTTACCATACACTGGGCTCCATCCAGAGGGAAGCTCCGGCTCAAGAGAGGCAACATGTTATTCTAACCTGATAACAGATCATCAAGAGGCTGTTTTGCACATTAACCACTAATTCTCCTTGCTAGATGCAAAGCAAACCAGAAAACTCAGAAGGACCAATTAAGGATCCATGGAAACATAACTATGTGCTCTATTCAGGACTGCTCTTAGAACACAAACTAGTTCATGGACACACAGAGAAAACACGGACCATAAACAAAAAGTTTACAGTTACAAAACAGTCTTCAGATGTACTCTGACATAGATTGTGAATTCCCTTCTTTATCATCCTGGCTGATTCAAAGAGAAAAACAGCCCTTAGGGAATATCTGTTACATAAAGCCATTGGTGATCGTGCTGATCACATAATGAGAAAGGCAAAAAATTCCCTCCCCACGTCACACCACAAGAACTTTCTCTGGAAGGAAGGGGGAGAAAATAAAGCAATTCCAAAATTGTACCCCAGTTTCTGCCTACTAATAGTTAACACAGTCCTGTAGGAAAAGAGTAAGCCAAAAGAAGTAGTGGGCTCCCACAACAGTTCCTTTCCTGGAAGATGCTGTACAGAATCAGAAAGATTAGATGCCCTCTGTTGCTGTCCTAGCAGCTTTCACTGTTCTCTGCCGCTTTTGATAAATCATTTATTAGAACAGCGTTTTTGCATAATCCCTGGGGGGAAAAAAAGGGAAAAATAAAAAACCCACCAATATCCCCCCCATAAAGTAGATTTATCACAAAATGCTGTCCTCCTACCAACTGTCTTTGGACCAGAACATATATTTCTCTGATTATTAATTAACTGCTGCACAGAAAGAGCTTCAAGCTTTTTAACCTCTCCCTTTCTCTTTTGTCCTTCAAGCATGGAGATGACAAGGCAGGGGTGGTGTTCAAAACACAGAGAACTGTAATACTGCCTTCATATTTTGAGCCCATGGGCTCAAATACTAAAGCCATTTAGGAACTGAGTATTTAAGTTATTTTCCCAGTGCATATATTCTATTCCTAGTCATACATGTTCAAATCTGTCATAGTACTATGAATCCTGCTGACACAGATGAGGAGAAACAAAGATTGTTGGCTGCCAATAACGCATGTAACAACACAAAAAAGTCAAATCTGCCAGTAGGCATTTGACCTGAGAAGAGAAAGGAGTATGCTGTTGTTAGCCCAACATGCCTGTCTCCCTGCCTGTCCCTTAACCACTGTAAAGTCTCAAATCTCAGGATAAACCATAGCTTTCCTTCTCTTTGGAGTTCATCCAAATACTTTCCACAATATGAAACACAGCTACATATAAATAATAGGAAAGGGAGAGACTTGGATGCACCAGCAAGCTCTGAGCATATCAAGGCCCCTGAAAACCAAAACAGTGAGATGAAGCTAGAGTAATTAGCTCTCTGTCCCTAGAATATGATCACAAAGAAAATACACAGTTATTGGCATTTGCCCATCTCTTTCCGCAGGTTTAGAATCCCAGTTCCTCTACCCTCAGCATCCAGCCAGAGGAGATTTTTATATTGCATCAGCGAATACCAGAACAACTAAGGGGAAAGGAATCTGGTCCAAATCTGTAGGCAACTAATACCAGAATCAGAGTACAACTCCCAGCTTCATTATCTGGTCTAAATGAAATATAGTGAGCAAATGCACTTCTGATCTCTCTTATTAGTCCCATTTGTTAAAATGCTGTATTATTTACAGCTTTGCACAGAACAAGGAAGTGGGCTAAGAATTCCATCTCAAAAGCAAAGTGATGATAAAAACTGGTATAGCTTTGTGAGCTTATCTCACAGCAAGGATCTTGCAGAGGCACAACTATATTAGCACCCTAGCACAAGAGCTTATTATCCCTCAAAGGTCTAGTCTTGGCAAAAGTAGAGAAATAATAATCTTTTGTCATAGTGGGCAGCATTTTTGGAGGGGTTTGATTCAGCAATTAACATCACTTTTGCGAGTGACCCACCCAGGCATTTAGACAGCTAACATTTTACCTTGAGATGTCACTCCTAACTTGTGGAACCAGGTAGATCCCGCAACAGAGGTTCCTTGATTTAAGCTGGGTGCCTTCCTTCACTGCAGCCAGCACTGCTCCCCAAACAGTGATTCATTTGAGCCCAGCTAAGGGTGTCCTGATAAAAGAGAGAAATCCTGCCCTACCCTCCACTGACTGCATTGGCAGGACCTCCAGTGAGTACTGTAGGGTCCTAAAGTGTCTTCTTCACAAAAGGATGGATGCTCAGGCCAGGCACAATCTATATGTGCTCATGTAGGCAGGAGGAGGGACATCCCAAAAGGACCTGCAGCAAGAGTAGAAATCAAAGTTCCCAGGCAAGGTATGTTCTCCAAAGGCATGAGCTAAACAACCAAGCAGCTCCAGCCAACTCAACTTTGATATTGGATTTCTGTGTGTATATCAGTAAAGTAAACATACCTGGCACTTCTCCCTAGCACTGGCGACAGCTGGCACAAAATGGCCTACACCCAAATTATTAAATTCTCTCAATTTCCTGAACATCACGGACACATCCGAGTTAACCACTGAACACAGCCTGTTTTCTGTGCTAAAACTCACACTTTGTCCAGAAATTGTTTGATGTTAAACATTAGACAAAAAGAACCTCAGCACTACAGATTATTAGGTTCCAGTTTCTCTGAACTTCCCTGGAACAGCTTTAGTCTACTGTTTTAGATGTAACTAATATGTGTTGGCCAGGAATATCAACAAACCAGATGTGATTTTTAAAAAGAAATGGGTTTCTTTACATGCTATATTCAAGGATATGATACCTTATAACATATAGACAACATATTTAAGATTGAAGCTCAAGTATGGCATCCCCAAGGGAGTTTCCAGAAGTATTTTGAGTCTGAATGGACTTGGGTGAAACCAGGAAGTATTTTGTTTATTCCATTGCTGAGTGAATCATAGGACTTTGTTGATAGATTATTCAAGTAGTCAAATGCAAACTGGTAACATCACCCAACATTTACTGCCTAAAAAGTGAGGGCAGGATCCATTGCTATTGAGTAAAACCACAGCTCATTACTCACTACAGCCCTCCAGTTTTCTTTGGTGATTGCTGTGTGGCTTGGGAGTGCTTTTTGTCTGTTCATCTTCAGAGCTGCAGTGTTGGTACCTCCTCATCCAGGAGGTTGGCAGGAAAACTGTGAGGACAGCCAGTTTACTGGGAGCCTTGGCTTCAAGAGGAGAGGACAAAGAAGGTTCCCTATTTATTCCATTGCCCCATTTTTAAAACTATGTATGCCATACTCAGCAAACCTGTTGTCTCACTTTGAGAGACTAAGACCATGAGTTTCATGGCCTGTCATGAAGTTACCTTATTAGCCAAGGTCAGGAAGCACAGCTCAATGCAGGGGTGAGCCGTGCCTTTGCATGCACAGCTCTGTGTCTTTTTCAGATGCAAGACACCCTCTGTCACCTGTGAGACTCACTTCCAAGGAGGAATTAGACCAGGCAGGAGGGGCTGCAGAATGAATCCACAGCACAGCCCAAGGCTGTAAGCCAGGCCTGGTTCTGCTGTCAGGAGCAGGTGTATACCTGGCAGCAAATGCTCAGCATTAGCTTTTTGAGGGGCTTGCAAAAACTGTCTCTTCATTTCAGCCTATCTGTTGAGCAACACCAGGCTCCTAGGATTGATTCATGCTGCCAGAGCCTTGCAGGGGTGGGTAAACAGATGGCTTTGTCTGGAGAGCAGGTTGGTCCAGGCTAGTCTCACCCAAGGTTTGTGCTCAGAAATGTTGTTGGCACACAGGGACCTTTCTGGCAAGAGCAGCAGAGGCAATGCTTGTACAATGTGATGGCCCCCTGCCTCACTGATATCTCAGAGCCGCGGTCTCTCCAGCTACAGCCATAAACAGCATGGGGAAATGAGGCCTTTTTTTGGATCTAACATGAGGAAAAAAAAAATTAAAAAACAAAAACAGACAGGGAAAAAAAGGGAAACTACACCAAAAGCTCTCCTCAGAGCTGAATGCTTTAGAATGCATTAGCTGAATGCATGCTGTGTGGTTGACCTATACAACTGAAGCAAATGAAGACAAAGAATGTCTTAGGTGACCCATACATACAATATTCAGTCACTATAGGTGTTTCTAGTGCTGGATGTGGTCCATGGTTGATTGGGAGATTTGCTGGCAAAATTTGAAATTCCATAGGAAAACCATGTTATGAAAGCACTTGTGTTCATCTCTCAACTGCTGAGTAACATGGAGTTTGCAGAAATTGCCAGTGATTAAAGCTCTTCATATTGCTTGGCTGGCCAGCAATCAAACCATTCATGCTGATTAATACAATAATGAGGAATTTATTAAATTCATATTTTACTTATATTGCCATAATAAGGAAGTAGCAGTAGGTGTGTCAGGTTGCCCTCATCATTAGTATTGGAAGGCAAAGAAAAGGTTATGATGGCAAGTTAAGGAAGGTTTAGAGGTTTACCCAAGTCCCAGTGGAGGGAGATAGATGAAGAGAGAGTGCCTTGAGACCATGCATTACATCTGCTGACTGCCAGCTCAAAGGTGACCCAAATCTTGTGGCACCAACATTTGGATCCCTGTGCCCCACACAGTCTAGTGTTCAGACTAGCACTCAGACCACAGGCACTGTGTCCTGGGACACTGATCTGTAACAACCCCTCCTATCCTTTGTCCCACATTGGCAACCATCCTGTCCTCACTCTCCTGCCCACCCTCCTTCCTGCTCACTTCCCCCCTCTTGGTGCCTTCACCCCTTCCCCATGTTCATTCTCAGTGGTCGTTGCATGTACTTGCCTTGGCACCCTTCAGCTCGTTAAGTCCCACGCCTTGCCTCGTGTTTTGACAGGTTTTGTGAGTTTTGACAATCCTGCCAGTGCCCAAGCTGCTATCCAGGCCATGAATGGATTCCAGATTGGCATGAAGAGGCTGAAGGTGCAGCTGAAGAGGCCAAAGGATGCTAATCGTCCCTACTGAAGGGTTGTGGGAACCACTGGATACAAAGCACTAGCACAGGTAACTGCATGGGGAAGGGGGCGTCAACTACACCTGTAGCGTCTCTCTGTGTTGTAGACCCTCAAGGAGATTCAGCTCTGTGACTCTCTATTTTCTGCCTTTTTGACTCTGGCTAGAGCCACTCTGCTCAGACACGCACCCGCGCATAAACTAGGAACTGTTTGTGTGTGTGTCTCTTTAGAAAAAGAGGTGGAAGGATGCTTAACAAGGGATAAGACAACTTCCTCATCCCAGGGGCATCCTGCACCTCTAGAAAGTGTTTCTGGTCACGAGAGGAGAGTCAGCAGCTGTCCTGATTCCCCCTGCTCAGTGAAAGAGAGCATTTCTGGTGCTTGAAGACAATCTGCAATTAAGAGGTGGGACTGGGCTGTGGTTTAATCCCAGGTGCCTGGACTGGGACAGTGTCTGTCTCAATAGCTCTGTGTTGCAAACGTTTCAAAGCATTCTTCATTCTCCATGCGGTACAGTCTGTATCCAATTCCATCTCAGCATAATAACTTAATGTAAATATGTCTCCCTGACAAGCAAATAACCCCTGATTTACTTCGTCACAAACCCAAGAAATTAATAGAAGGATCCATGTTCACTTCTTGGTCAGTTGTTTCAAACTCCTGTGTGTAGATAAAACACAACTAAAGCCAAGGGAGTTTAGCTGGAGTAAGGACCTGGGGTCTCATTTTTTAGACTCATGTGCCATGTATTGCTGGAAAGAAGCCAGCTGGATGTTTCAAGGGAACTTCTAATACATGTAACAACACCAAAAATATCAGAAGCCACAGCTTGTTTCATTGGAATCTAAACATATCACCAATAACAAAAATGAAGATGTTTCCAAAAACAGAAATATTTTCCAGCACTGGCTGGCTCTTTCATTAGGTAATTCTTTGAGAAATAGAAATATAAACCCCTATGTGTTTGTTTACAGAGACAGGAAGTCCTTCTGTTGTTAAAACTGTTCCACACCAGAGATTCCCCAATAAACTCAGCACCTAGGGAGGCCCTAAGCAATTTGTACTCCTGAATTAGTGATAAAGAGATTGGTTAGGTGACCTTCCTATGCCATTTTAGCTGTAATGTCTAAGATTCTGTGATTTTTATTCAGGCCTCTTTTGATTTATCTAAGATAGGCAGGAAATCCTTATCTTCAACTTTCCCAAAGAAAAACTGAGTGTTTTAATTTTTCACTGGGGTCCCAAATATCTTTGAAAAACATATTTTTCCAGTCTTCAGAGCAGTATCCTTTCCAGTGAGAATTAAGGAATGGGATCAAAATGTCTTTGAAAGAGGTGCTGCACTGAAGACAGCATAAAGGAGGTTTCTTAACCTTCCAATAAACATATTAGGTGCATGTGCAGGAAACAGCCTCCACAGTTTAGAACCTCCTTTATATGTGACTATAGGAGGATAACCATCCCTGCATTTTCCCCCTTCAAAAACCTCTTTTCTTTTCCTTGCTTATGAAAAGGCCTCTTGGAAGCTTGAAACCAAAACATGTTGCCATATCCAAATGCTTTTTGCTTCATCACACTGGCTTTTTTTCTGCAGGCTTTGCTGGGGGAGAGCGGGGGGTGCATGCGTGCGACTGTGTTAAAGCAGGGGCTGCCTTTGTCAGGGAGGCTTTCTGTGACACCTGCAAAGGGATCCAGGGACACAAAGGTCTCCCTAGGTAGGCACCAGGCTTTATGTCTCAGCCTAGCTGTGCTGGCTGAGGATATGCTTGTTTCTCATGGTGGTGTCAGAAGATGCAGGGCTGTGGATATCCGTGTTGTTCAAGATTCACCAGTATGAGCCTACGGTGGTTTTTATCATCATGGCTCACCATGAAGTGCTCTGAGGTCTCAGCTTGTTTCCTACAAAATGTTACTCACTAGTAGGACAAAGCTTTGTTGCTTGGGTATTGTTTTGCTCCCCAAAAAAATTTAAATTATATGAAAAGGAATCAGCAGGTAAAAGAGTAATATAATTCCATATGTATATCTTAAGCATTTTTTTCCTTTCTTTTGCTTCCACTAAGGAGAACAGTCTTGAAGAGTGGCCTCTAGGTAGGAAGTCCTTTAGCCTTTCTAGGCTTTGACCTTGGCTTTAGTACTCTGCTGTCCAGAAAAAGCAGTTTTACCACCAGATCACTTCCACCCTTGGCTTAGAGAGCCTTGTTTAGAGACCCTATCAAAATGTATCTCAGAGGTCCTTGTTCTCTTACATACTCACACCTCATTGAGCCTGTTGCAGGAGCTGTACCCAACTTTTAGCAGAAAGGAATTCCTCAGGAAAAAAAAGTTTTATACATGTATTTTTCCACCTGAAAGAAGGAATTGCCTGAGTGTATGTGGTCCCAGGAGGACACTGCAGGAACATTGCCCAGGGGAGGATTTGGGTGAGCACAGGGGGAGCCATGCTGCAATAGACTGGAGAGGACACCTGGGGACAGCCAGGTCACCCAGAAGGTCACATGGGCTTAAACCCCGGTCTTTCTTCAGCTCATCTGCCTCCCAGGGATTGGGAACATTGATGCCAGCACTCTAGAACAGGCAGGATTCTCAGTCAGGAAGGCTCCAGGTCAGCTTTCCCACCAGGGCTGGGCAATAGTGGACAGCAGAGGGCTGAGCCCCCAGGAATAAGCCTGACTCAGAGACAGGTCAGCTGTTCTTGGCTAAGCACAGTATTATTGTACCTCCACTGCTGGTTTGATTTGCAACTTCCTTTAACTGATAGAAAGATAATAACTCCACTGTGTTTTTTATCTTTACTTTGGATGCAGCTCTTCAGGGTCTTTAATTCCAATTTTAAGCATGTGTGTAACAGTATTGACACCAGAGTAATTACTCATGAGCTTCAAGAGGATGCTCAAGAAACTTCTTAATTGGGATTTTTCCAAGGAAGGGCTTTTTTCTATTGAATTGCTTTCAAAAAATAAGAAGTTGCCAATGACAACAACAACAAAAAAAACAGCACCCAGTTTGATATAATCCACCAGAGTGGTTTTTTTTCCTAACTGAGAAAGAAAGGGCCTCGCTAAATTTTAATTCTGGATGCACTTTTTAAAAAACAAAACTTATAAATCTCCCTTTTGGAACACAAGAAGTTGAGGTCACAGTGATTTGAAGTACTTTGTTTTCTTTGCAAGTGGTCTAAACTTGCTGTCAAACACTGAAAGGGTTTCTGTGATGCAGCAGATAAGGCCAAAGCTGCAGCAAGCAAAGCCCTGAAGAATTTAGATGGCAAAATGGCTGCTCCTGTTCTTTTTCTTCTTTATAATTAAAGAGATGGCTGTAGGGGTAAAAAAGGAGGGGAGGAATGATGGGCTGGGAGAAAGCAAAAGAGAGGAGGATCATTTGAGGCAACTCTGCCAAAATCAGCATATTCTATTGCCAATCCCCCCTCAGGACTAGGGAGCGAGGACTCTGAGACACTCCATGTGTCTTTCGGATAGAAAATGCTCAAAATAATTAAGAAAAAACCAACCTGAAACCCACATCTCCCTGAGGTGGCCTGTGCTAGGAGCCCTGTGCTGTGAGGAGCTGCAGGTGCAGCCCGCAGTGCCTGGGGCTGTGCGTGAGCCCCGAGCCCCTCCAGGACAGGCAGGCACGGGGGGACAGCCCTGCCCAAAAACTGCACGGCTCACAGCCCCACCAGAGCTCAGGGCAGAGCACAGAGCAGCCCAGGAGCACCCAGATGAGAGATCAATGAAAGGCACAGCACACAGCAGCCCTGAAAATCCTGCCCCTTCCCCTTTGTGGCTTCATTGCAGCAGCTGGTCACTGGCAAAGTGATGTTTTCCACCTCAGACAGACACTCTGCTGCTGAAGTTTTATTTTAAGCTAAAGATTCAGAGACATTTGGGTGAGACTAACCCAGAGCACTGGCATGAAACTGAGTGAGACAAAGTGAGTGCGAGCGAGATAAACTGAGTGAGGCAAAAGGGAAACAGAAAAGTGGAAAAAAAAAATAGAAATAAGATCAACAGCAGGATTTTTTTTTTAGCTGTGCTCCAGAGTAGCAAAACAGTGACAAAACATTAAATGGATACACTGCCCAGGCAACCTGCTTCTATAAAACACCAGGGGAAATAACATAGGCCAAAGCTCAAATACAAAAAAAAGAAAAGATTTTCAGGTCCTTCTTCCCTGCTTTTTGAACATGGACTGATATCTGGTTTATTGTAAAACGTGTGAAATACATGGTTTTGCAGCTGTCTGGAATAGGTGGTACTTTTACTCTGAGAATGTTTGAGGGTTTTTTTTGTTGGGTGGTTTTTTGGGGGTTTGTTTTGGTTTGGGTTTCTTTTGGGTTTTTTGGGTTTTGGTTTTTTGTTTTTTAATTGGAGTGTATATTTTACCAAACTGGAAAACTTTACATTTTTCTCTTTTTGATCCCTAATAAGAGAAAAAAATAAAAGCAACCCAAACTTCTTTTAAAGTAAGATTATACTATCAGCCAAAAATTAAAGAAAAAAATCAAAATTCCAAATTGACATAAACAAAGATACGTGAGACAAAAACTTCTGTCTTCTCTTGCCATTTCAGGTGGCTTCAATGCAAAGTCTAGTGAAAGTGTGTTTTTTACTGAAATTTTTGTTGCTTATGCCTCCCAGATAGCTTTCTATTACCTCTAGTGAGAGGCTATTCTGCAGCTGCATTGATCTCACTGTTTTCTATTAGGCTATTCATCTTGAGATTCATTCCAAATACCCTTTTTCAAGATAAAATCCCATTTCTTGTAGTTATGCCTCCTACAATCATGCTAACCAGCTTCTCTTCCACCTGCACAGATTATTGTTGTTTCCCTCTTTTAGTCATCACTTAGATCGTTTAGGACTTGCTTACATTATGGAAATTTGCACTAGTATAATTGCATCAAAACAGTACTCCAGCACAAGCTTTAATATGAGTGAATAAAGAGAGAAAAAAAATCAGCACAGCCTAATTTTGGAAAGTCTGTTCAGGTACTGGAAAAACATCACCTCAGCCAATATTTTTTTCTGTTCTTTGGATTACTTTTGTTTTTCATTTTCACTGACACCTGTGATTAAATTAAGCATCGCTCACTGTGTTTACAACCTAAACTTTGTGCTGTTGTGCTTGTACTGAGAGAATGGAAGTGAATTTTAGTGGGGGAGGCTAAACCAGGACCCCTGAAGGTGTTCACAAGGCTGACAAAGAAAACCTTTTTTTCTGTCTGATCATTTTTAACCTTTCTGCCCATTTAAATTACTAATAACTTTATTATGGCAAAATTCTCATGTCTATTCTAGAAACCACAGTTTCGACACCAGAGCATGCAAAATCCCATTTGCTAATTATTTTATTCTAAGATTGGCACACAATACAATGCACTGATGGAAAACGACAATAATTAATTACTGCATTTACTCCAAAATTAAAATCACTAATTACTGCTCTGAGACTGAATTCCATTCAGCAATATTTGGAACTTGTTCTTCCTCAAAGCAGGGCAGCTTTTCAGGAGTATTGCTGTGTTTGCATCTAAATGAGTCCATATAGGTCACTAACAGATCTGCACTATTTGTCATGGGAGTGATAGAGCAGCACAAGGCAATACCACAACACTTTCTCTCAGTTTGAAGGAGGAATTCTTCATTTAAAGTCCCCCCCTTCCCCCCCCCCTTTTTTTTTTTTTTTATTTTTTATGTTAGATAATGTAAATACTTCAGAATTAAATAATAGATATTAAAGCAGCCTCCTACTTCTCACCTCACTGTGATACTCTTGGCCCTGGTGGTCTGAAGTAAACTTCTGGATAATTGTGAGAACTTTTGCCAAAGACTCAGCCAGCAGAGAGCTTTCTGAGTTTTTCCTCATACATACAACACTGTGAAAAGACCAGGAGCTTGTTATGGTGGTGCCCTCTTCAAAGGCTTCCAACAGCAAAACCCCCAAAGCTCCAGGGTTGACTGGAGGGTGGTAATTTCATATTCAGCCACTTGACCAAGATTATTGTGGGAGCTCATACGGACAATGTCACACAGATTACCTAAGTCAGATTTTAGAGCCTTTCTGGGCTCAGTGTAAGCTTCAATTGCATCAATTAATGGGCAGCTGCAGTAACCTGGAAACAGCAGCTTTGAAGGAACACTTCTACCGTGTTCATTCACACACAGATCTGCTGGGCCACTGCATGAGGGACTGCAACTTGAAGGAAAAACAGAAAAGATAAGAAAAGGAAAGAGTAGGCGTTTGAAACAGCAGTGATTTGAAATGAGAGCCAAAGAGATGGAAAAACACAGGAGACATCCATAGCCAAATTTTTTGTTCAAGCAGCAGCAGCAGCAAACACTGACAGAATGAATCCTCTGCTAAATAAAATATGTACAAAACGAATGAGAGAAGGCAAAGGCCCACAATGAAAGAGGATTGTGAAAATATAGGATGAGTCCTAGAAAACAAGCACAGTAATTTTTCTACAGGACCATCTGATAAGTTACAAGTCAGCAAAATCCATTGATACTGGGACATTGATAGAGAGACCAGTACTCACTAGGGAGCAAATAGGAAATGGGCATGTTATCAATTTGCAAATGCTGCTCAGGGAGAGAGCAAAGAAAGGTCTAGAATTTCAGAGATGTTCTTCTCAAATGGCCCCATATTTGAAGGCAGATAGAGCTGTCTCTGGTGTCTTCAGCACCATTAATTTGGTTTTTTGCCCAGGTAAAGACAATATGAACAGTAGGCAGGGCACAACCCTCTACGTCTAAGAAGAAGGTTAAAACCTTCTTCCAGGGAAACTGGAAATTCACCATTAAATCCGAGTTATGAGTTAGCCCCAACATGTACACAGGACTCAGGTCACTTGTGCAGCATTGATCAGTAAGCTGAAAATGATATGATCTTTTTGTCACTGACCTTTGAGAGCTACTGCAGAACCATGAATTGAAGCTCCGTGGGATAGTGTTTGGCACTTGCACTGTAGAGATAAAGGAAAGGGAGGCTAAAAAACTCCATGAAATTTACTCTGCAGGGGAAAACTGCTACAGGAGTTGGCAAGAATCTTAATAAGGGGTTGCAGAGCACTCCATCAATGTGAGCACCTTAAATTGATGTCCTTATGGTTTGGAAGGCATATACAATCAGCTGCACTAGAACACTGTTTCTCGTTCCCACGGTTATACCCAGTGATATATCAAATGCAATAATTGCATATTTGAATAATTCATAGGTACGGTAACTTTGGCCAGATACAAGTGAATATCAAAACTCTGGTCTCTGAAGTGTTTGATTCAGCTGTAGCAGAGAATTGAAGGTTTACGGTACAAGCCTTGCTTCTCAGGTGTCTTTCATCCAGCCCTGTGACTGCAGTTAGGAAAAAAAAAAAAAAAAAAAAGAGTTTTTATTTCAAACGGTTCATTTTTCCACTTAGCTGAGCTTCATCCAACCTTTTTGAAATATTGGGTAGAAGGCTGAGCTGGAGGGGAAAGGAGAACAGCAGTCAAGTCATTTCCCAAGCAAGGAGCAGAGTAAATGAAAACTCAGTGCTCTGTCTGGAAAAGTACTAACCACAGCCATGATGGGGCTAAGTTCTCGGGCAGCGTCAATCACCAGCTCCTCTGAAGCCAGTGAAGTGACACTGATTTATGGCAGCCAAGGATTCAGGCCCACTATTACTTATTTAACTCTAAATGTTCTCCTGGCAGAGATGTTTCAATTATATGCAATTCAGAGGGAGATGCAATGTCACCATTCTGGCTGCTCTGGTCTTCTTCGAGCAGATACACTAGGGAATGACCATGCCCACCTCCAAATATCACCATGGCTCATTTTAAAAGTGCCTTTTTAGGAAAATGACTTGCAAACAGAGGAAAACCTCTTGTACCCATGGAAAGCTGCAGCTCCACACTCTAGTAATCCTCTTTAGAAAGCAGATTTCTTCCATTTATTGGAAGATACATTCTTCCTCCCCAGATCTTCACATATCCCTTTTTCCTGTGTAAAACAGATACAGCAGCTGGGCTGCCTGAAGCATCTATTCTATGCAGAGCAATAACACTCTAAAATCCTCACAGTGACAAGATGCCTACCTTTGAAATTTCTGGCTCTGTGATGCCCAGTTCTTGATGCCAAAGATATCTTTTGGTTGATTTGGATGTGCTGTAGACCACGGTTGTCATGGTAGACCCTCAAAAGCAGGTTGTTCCAAAAGAAAATAGGTTTTCACTACCTTGATTTCTAAGGATTTGGAAACAATTGGGCCATCAAATCCATGGGCTGTTCAGTCAGCTACAAATTTGTCTTTGTTGGATAAGATTCTTTATTTTTCTCTACTTTTCTCTACTCTCTTGAAGCATCTCCACTCATGAGCAGAGGTTGCATCCCATTTGCTGTGATGTATGACAAGTGAATGCTTTCCATGCTCATTATTTTCCTCGGTGCAGTCTCCTTGCATGGTGCATATTTCTCCATCATGGCAGATTGGACACTGGGAAAGGAAACCAGACAGGCAGCCCAAAGCCAGCTGTAGGAAACTGGGCTCCTACATGTCAGTTTTAAGAGATTTGGGGCTTTCAGAAGGGTGTTTATTTGTGGGGTTTCTGTCTTCTGTTCAGGTTACAAGAGCATTGTTTAGTACAGACCATACAGACCTTGTTGCACAAAATCCCAACAGGAATTCCTACAGGCCTTGTTCCCATTACCCATGAAGACCAGTGTAATGCAATTTAGAGAAAGTGTACAGATCCTCATCAGGAGTAAAGGAATAGCTCACACCTGGAGAAGTATTCCTGCACCTAAACCTGAATGGAGGAATTCATGTCCTTTGATAGCTTTGTTGAAGAGCATGTAACGAGCTGTTAGTAATTAGGAAAGGCACACAGACTGGCACCATGGTTATCTCTGGGGTGTTTTCTCTTTCAGCACAGACCCACTTTTTGACAGCCTGACTTCTGGTGCTCACCAGAGATTCCTGGAAGTAACCCCAGGATACCACTTAGGATTAAAATGCAAATAATTTCTTTCTTCAGAAATGCTCTAGAATAAATGAGTTGTCCTGAGGTTCACAGGTGTCTGAAGGAGTGCTGGGCCTGTCCTTCATCTGGGGAAAGAAAGTAGGCTTTAAAGGAGTGATGATGATTTGTGCCAGCTAAAGACTTGCTGTGGGATTTGGCCACTTACACTCGGGGAGCAGAAATCTTCTGCTTTTTCTCTTCTAATCTTTCGAATTGCCTCTGTAATTTTTTCCCCAAGTTGTGTGTGCTCAGTGTGTTCTGTCGATGTGAGAAGTGGTAATGTCACTCTGCTAGGAGTTTTATGGTTCACAGAAGGCAGGATTTGTGTTGAGATAGACAGATAGATGGATATCTGGTGCCTGCACACAATGTATTACAGAGATTGACCCAAAATTTTCAACACTAAAATCCCAAACAATAGACTGAGGGAATCTCTGTCTGGGAGATTTCAGATGGATTTTATAACTTCTTTTTTTCTGATTAATACAAGTCTTTAAAAGCATATCATCCCTGTCCCTTTGCCCAAATATTTGGAGAAGATCAGAGTAAAGAAGGATCAATAGCAAGTAAGTAGACTACATTTTGTCAGGTGTCAACGTAAAGGAGGTCAGACATGCCATACTGAGGAGGGAAGGGAAGGATACACAGTTAGGGAAGTCTGGTGCGCATTCCAATAAGGAACATCCATCGTGACAAAGGAGGAGGTGAATCCTGTTGCCCATGCAGATGGTGAACCCAGGGAAGGGGACAGTGATGCTCATGTCCCCCTGACCAGCCAGGCTCAGGGCCACCCTGAGATCTGGGCTGCCCCTGCACATGAGAGGGAGGTGGAAAGGAGCAGCAGTGCTGGCTGAAGGGAGCAGTAGGGACACCACCCTACACATGAGAGGGAGGTGGAAAGGAGCAGCAGTGCTGGCTGAAGGGAGCAGTAGGGACACCACCCTGCACATGAGAGGGAGGTGGAAAGGAGCAGCAGTGCTGGCTGAAGGGAGCAGTAGGGACACCATCCAGCCAAGCTGCCTGCAGAGCCTGGAGCTGCCTCCTAATGAAGGCGAGCGGCTGGTCACAACTGGAGGCGAGCTGTTCCCCATTTGTTTGTGCTCCTCAGAGTGGCAGGGATCCGCTCTCCATCAGAATAATCCAATTGAACAAAATGATTCATATTAGCAGGCACATCTGTCTGAGGCCAAAGCAGAACCCTGGTGTTAGTTTAATAAATGGCGTTCATTAAACTCAGCTGAAAATATAATCTGGAGAGACTGATGGGGTGAACAGAGCAAAGAATAAGCAAAAGGAGTTAGCAATTATCAGATGTCATTTGTTCTACTGGTACCATGGAATTGGAGCTTGTTTGCTGAAATCTTAATTTCATTTTGCTGAGGCAGAATCCATCAGAGAAGCTTATGCTGCAGCTATGATTCCTGTTTGTCAGCCCTTGGTAGGGAATGTGGCATTTTTCTTTCCTCTTTTTCTACCAGACAAAGCTCTGAAGGAGCACAGATCCCAGCAGAGAGCACAAGGACAGGAAAGACTGAGGGAGCAACCTTTCCTTTGCCATGAGAAGACTTCTGAGTAAAGTTCCCTCTGCTGCAATGGAGAGAACATGGGCAGTGCTCTGGGACAGGAACTTTGGGTATTTCCAATGCAGCAGAAGCCATAAATCTTCCCAGCTCCTCTGCCATTTCCCCTCCATACCACGATGGTGTATAAACACTTCTCACTTGATTTTACACTCTATAGGGTAGGGGCCAGTGTTTCCACCGGCAAATGCTTCCCTCTTTTCAGACTATACAAAGGCTGGGTTCCTCTTGGTTCTTCAGCTCAGGGAAACTCCTACAGCTGTGCACTGGTGGCTCTCCAAGGCAGCACAGGGGAAGAGGCACAGGCATCGAGGTGTTGGAGGCAGCCCACATATCCAGAGCTTAGCCCTGATGGTCTGGGGCTGCCTCCTTCAGGGCCAGCTCTCACCCAGCTCCAGCTCAGCCAGCTCAGTTATCTGGCATTAACATTCCTGGCCATAAGTCTCCACACAAAACACTGAGTCCAAAGGGAGTGCTCTAAAGAGGGAGAACTGCCTTTCCCAATTTCTGCTGAGCAGAGGAGAGCTTCTTGGGGCTGACTTACAGAATGGTCAGCATTTGAAGATTGGCTGGACAACCTGTTTCTTGCAAGTTGCTTTGGTTTCGTTTAGTTTTAACTTGTCCCTACGGGTATTCAAATGGTTCTTGGTGTGCTCCAGGGGAAGGCAAAAAGGATTTTATATTTATAGACTTGCCAGAGCTATCAAGTCCTAGCCAGTTGGAAAAAATCAAAAGAATAATGGAGAGGAAGGGAAAGCTTGACCTCATGAGCTTTCAGCGTTGATTAGTTTGTTGGTGTCAGGAACCTTTTCTTGTTCAGGCCAGACTAACTGTGAAATAACTTTTTCCCCCTACTCCTTAATCTGTCTCCTGTATTCCCAAGGGGAAGGACGAGCCAATACCTGCCTTCCTGGAGCTCTCCTTCAGAGGAAGCAAGTGCACAACTTGCACAGCAGCAGCGAGGGGCTAGTGGGTTTGGGTTCTTTACAGGATTCATCTTCTCAGTGTGCCCTTTGCAAGAGGCTGAACAGTTTCCCCCAAAACTATGTAAGAATCAGCTGCCAACACAAGCTGCTCTGGAGGTGGTCAGAGGTTTTTCTCACCCTGGTGAGCACAGAAGAGGGAGGGAGAGTTACAGAGATGGGCAGCATCTTTCTGATGTTTGCCCTGGATTCCACCATCACAATCATGCCTCCTTCACAGCCATGGATGTGGGTGAGACATGCTCTGAATCCCACCTCTCACCTGCTACCACTCCTCACTCAGGTTAATCCTGAGCTTCTTGGCTCAGGGAGGAGCACAGAGGCTTAGGTTAACATGATCCTGTCATTTGTATGAGACTGGTGAGAAACTTGCTGAATCTGCTTGGTTCAGCTCTGTGGATCAGGCAATGATAGCACTCCCAAGCCAGCACAGCTGCAGGCACACGGGGACATGCTTCATAAGCACAGGCTATCTGAGGTGACAATGAACCAGAAACCCAAAGAACTGAGACTGATCAGACTCAACTGGATGCAAATAGAATTTGGGATTTATTTTCAATACTCTTTTCAAAGTACATTGAAGTAATCTTATGAACCAGACATCATGGGAATCAGCACATTGGTTTTCAGTGCTTTCAGAAAAAAAAAAGCTTTGTTTTGGATTTCTTTTTAAATTCTCAGACAAAAAGTTTTGACTATTTTTAAGCAGCAATAATGTTTGACTGATCACCTGCATTTTCTACCCAGAAAGGCTTTAAACAAAAATGTGATCCAGTTCTAAATTAGAACCATATAAATACCTCAGCAATAGCAGTGAAATGAGTCACAGACATAAGTCACATGCATGAGTGTTTTCAGAATCAAATTCTGAGATACTAAAATTCACCAAGAGATGTGAGTTCTTCATATGGAAACAACTCCAACTAGAGGGTGTAATTCTTATCTTTCTCCAACTCAGAAAGAGTTACCATCTCCTTAGCTAAAGTATCCTCTTTTAGAAACTTCATACAAAATTTGGCTTCAAGAATGTTTGTGGGGTTTTTAATAAAAAATTATGAATATTTAATAATTAATAGAACTATGTAAGCTTATTGAATCATCCTGGACTTTAATCAATTTGAAATATTTGGGGCACCGATTTCCACCTTACTACTCCTCACTGGAGGTACATCAGAGCTTTAGTGCAATTAAAATGAAGCAGGAAATATTTTTAGCTAATTGCACTGTGCACCTTGAAGGTAATTTGAAGCTGCAGGCAAAAAAAAAAAAAATATCAGAAGGTGTAATTGAGTGCTGCAAGCTGGGAGTTTGTGTTTCTGCCTGCATTCTGATTTAAAGGGGTATAGAGACAGGGCATGGAGCTGGACAGCCTTGGCAGAAGGAGAGTGAAATCTCACCTGTGGAAAACAGTCCCAGGATGCATTACAGGCCAGCAGAACCAGCAGCCCTGCCACTGGCACAGGACCAGCTTTGGGAGGGTCACTGGAGAACAGGTTCCTGAAAGGGATGTCAGGCTGGGAGATGAGCTGAGATCTCCTTTTCCAACCCCACACTCCAACATATCCTTCCCGTACCTGGTGAGCAACTACAGACCAAATCCTTCCCCCTGCAGGCCAGCAGGCAGCTGTGGGCTCTTGTTTCTTATGGCAGATACTGGAGCCACTGGTGGGGTGCATCAGACACCTTCCTGGGAGGGCACAGGCAGCTTAATTGTACCTGCTGAGATCTGTGAGCTGGGCTTCATGAGGTCATCCTAGGGGTCTGCTGAGGAAAGGGAAAGGGGAGCAGGATCCCCACCTTACTGTCAGCAACAAAAACCGAAGAGTGTAGCAGTGGTTTTGATAAGGTCTAGTCAATCTATAAAGGGAAAAAGCAAAAACAGCAGAGACTGGGCACAGAGGCTTTCTTACAGCTTCCCAACTAGACTTAGTTCTCAACCATGCACATTTTTTTAATTAAACTGTTGGTACAATGCTCAGGAGATAGAAAACTCCTTGAGGCCCTCTTGTAATAAAGAACCTTTCATTGTATGCAGAAAGGCAAGCTTAATTTCCTCTCCCACCTAATATTCATCTGCAGCAAAAGCAGGGGTGAGCACTCTGTATGAGGCAGGATAAATGCTCCTCGGGGCACAGGACCCACTGATTTGGCCATTGGGAGGGAAAAAGGCTACATCCTTTGCAAAATAGCCATTTAACACTCATTTGACCTTTACCATCACTGCTTCTCAAAATGACCTGAGTTCATTGCGCTGATCTTCGCCTGCAAAGCTCTTGACCGGCAAAACAGAGCTGAGAGAGGGAAAGAGCCATGGCTATGTTTGCATGAGCAAGTAAATTCTGGGTGCTGCTGAGGAGGGTGGGCAGACCCCTCAGACCCCAGTGAGCCCTTAGCAGCTCCCAGCTGCAGCCCTGGTGGTGGGCAGAGCTCCCAGCTGCAGCCCTGGTGGTGGGCAGAGCTCCCTCCTGCAGCCAGCCCTCCTGAATCCCAGCTCTGCCCAGCCCAGCCCTTCCTCCCTCCCACCACACTCCTCCGCCCCTTTTTCAGGGCTCCCCTGCCACCCCTGCGAGCCCCAGCACCCCGTGGCCACCTCTTCTGCCACTGCTCAGGGCAGAGTGAGGAAAAGCAGCCCTGCTCAGGGAGCCAGTGACATTTTCTGACTGCCCAGGCTGGCTTCTGCAGGAGCAGCTGCTCCGTGGTGGTGCTTTTTCATCCACTGCTTGAGACTAATGGCTCTAGAAAAATAGATAAATCAGAGGTGACACAGCTATTGCTGCTTGACAATTTTTCATCAAACAAGCTGGGGAAGGAGGGGATGACCAAAAAGTGACATTTTGACCAAACTGGATGTTTCCGCAGCAAATTTTCATTCCAGTAGATTAAAAAAGAAATGCAAACAGCACAAAAAACATAACTGTCTTGATTAAAAATGTTGGCCTTCAAAACACTAAATTCCTCTTAAAAATGGACTGGTTTTCAGATTGATTATAAAAAAAAGGCAAAAATTAATCTATTTCTCTGGCCACCTCCCCCACCCCAGACTTGTTTTGTTTATTAACTAAAATATTCACAGGAAAGAAAGCCAAAATAATGACAATTTTTCTCCAGAAAATAATTGTCATTTTTCAACTAGCTCTTAATACAACATAGTTAAATGAGAGCAATCCTAGTAACAACACTGCACAGCAAGTAAGTCATACAATTATTTGAAAGAAGGGCATTGCAATTTAAGAGCTAATTTTTATCGTCACCTTAAATTTATAAAAATTTAAGGCGACGATAAAAATTAGGCAGGGTCATGAAGAATATAAGAACAAAACAAAACAAAACAAAACAAAAAAAAACCCAAAACACAAACAAACAGAAAAAAATAAAGAAAAAAAAATTAAACATTAGCATTTGAATTGCTGGACTCCCATCTCCCTGTTAGATCACTTTGGCTTCTCTTCTCTGTCTCTGTGTGTGTGCAATTGTCTCTGTTGATTCATTCGTACATGTAATACCTCTGTACATACACATATGGACATGTTGGTGTGCATTTTCATCTCTATAAAGATTCATATATACAATCTGTCTGCTTTTTAACCTTCAGATGTTAGAACTGAAGCATCTGACAAAAATACTCTTCCCCCCCCCCTTCCCTCCCTCCCCCCACTAAAAATAGCACCCCAAGAGTCCAGGTAAATGCGTTGATGTCTGGTATAAATCATCAGGCTTCTTTTAATCCCAGCATGGATGCAAAGTCCCCTTCACCACGCTGCCCTTCCCACTCTAACACATTTGGGCTCCCAGTGCTGGCTCACCACACAGCCTTAGCAGCGGTTGTCATAGGGATGGAGTCTGTTTAGGAGAGCCCTGCCTCCATTCTCCACCTCTGCCAGGCAGTCCGGGCAGGAGCTGGAGGAGGGGGGAATCTCTGTGGGTTGGGATTGGGGTACAGTGAAGAGGAGGACTGAGGCATAAGGAAAGCAGAGCCATCCCACAGCACTGGAGGCAAAAACAGAGAGGGAAATTGCTATAGAAACAGTACAAAAGGCAGGGGAGAAAAACACAGGCTGGAGTTTCAATAATATTGATCAGCTTCAGAGGCAATAGCTGTGAAGGTCTGTCACAGGCAGCAAAAACATCTCCAGCTCCTTCCAGTAGGTGTGCGTGGCCACAGGCTCCAGCAGACAGAAGGACAGGATTCTGACTGCAGTTCTGGGTGCAAAGGCACACATGTGCGTAAATGGAGATCATAAACCTCGTATAAGGGTGAGGAAGTTGTCATAAGCCATGATCAGAGACATAAGTGTGAGAACAGGAGGCTGCCACTTTCCTGCTGGTGGCCTTTGAGTTTCATCAGGGAGAGGTTTCATCAGGGAGAGGTTTCTTAACTCCAAGACGAGGTAAAAGGTCTAGAGATGATCAGTGGAGACTTGACTAATAAGGACTCAGGGGAGAGACACAGCAGAAGTGATGTGGAACTGGAGGCAGTAGATTTCTGCAGTGGAAAAGAAGCCAACCTGGCAGTCCATCACGATGGTGGCGGCGTTGGCACAATTGTGTGGTCCTGTGAAGGACACAGAGCAAACTTGTACTGCAGCTGGCTGCATTTGCTGCTCAGCTAATATACAATGACAGCTCCTGTGGCACTCACCAGATAGTCAGGGAGTGTTAGGCTTGTGCCACTTGCACACCCCTCTCTGGTCATCTCTGGGGGTCGGCTGTCTGTCTCTGCCCCCAGACACGCTTAGGATGGTTCTTGCACGCTGGGCTTCAAAGGATGAGACTGGACGCCAGGTTTTTTCGGTCTTCAGTTTGTTTATTATCTCTTATCTAAAAAGTCCTTTCTCTGCCTGAAGGATCTGACCAACACGGCAGCCAAAGGCACTCTGCCCACCTCTAAGGCGGCCGCATCTTTTATAACAAAAACTACGTATATCATATTTACATTTTGTCCCCAATACCTATCATTTTCGTCACTAAGTACACTCTCATCCCAGACCAATCTACAAGTGCCAACACCACCTCAGAAGATGGAAGACAGGAAGAAGAAGGAAAAGCCTGGTGGCACACCCTGATTCCTCCATCTTGTCTCTACCACCCCCCTGTACTGAAACCCCAAAATTTGTGATTCACCCTATAATGATATCTTCCCTTCACCATTTACACCTGAGTGGTTCTCGCATGTTCCATTTCCTCATACATCGGTGGCACATCTCTAGATGGATCAAAATCAAGCCACCAAGTGCTTTTGGCAACATTCCAGGGCTCCCGAGCCCCCCAAGGGTTCTCTCGGTAGCTCTGGACATCAGGAGTGATGTGCTGAGCTCCCACAGTCATCTACCTGCTGAGAGGGTACAATGGAATCATAGTACAGATTAGGTTGTACAAACACCTGTAAAAGTATGAAATTCAGTCATTAACCCAGCACTGACAAGTCCATCACTAAATTCTGTCTCTAAGCACCATGTCTATACCTCTTCTAAATACTTCCAGGAATGGTGACACCACAACTTACCAAGGCAGAGAGTTCCAGTGCCCAACAAGCCTTTCACTGAAGAAGTTATTCCTAATATCCAATCTAAACTACTCCTATTACAACCCAAGGCTGTTTTCTCTTGCCCTGTCGCTGGTTACTGGGGGGAAGGGACTGAACCCCATCAGTCTGCAACCTCCTTTCAGAGGGAGAGTGATAAGGTCTCCTCAGCCTCCTACTGAGCTGAGCCCTGGGGAGCACCACTCCTGACCAGCCCCAGCTGGATGCCATTCCATTCACCAACACCCTCTGGGCCCCAGCATCATCCATTATTTACCCAGGCAACAGTGCACCCATCCAAGCCATGAGCTGTCAGTTTCTCCTGGAAAATGCTGTGGGAAATGCTGCCAAAGGCTTTACTGAAGTCCACACAGACACATTCCCAGCATTTCCCTCATCAACTAAGTGCATCACCTTGTCACAGCAGGAAATCAGGCTGGCCAAGCAGGACCTGACTTTCATGAGCTCAGGCTGGCTGGGCCTGCTCCCCTGGTTGTCCTGCATGTGCTGCACGATGGCACTGAGGATGATCTGCTCCACAAGCTTCCCCAGCACTGAGGTCAGGCTGGCAGACCTGTAGTTCCCTAGGTTCTCCTTCCAGCCCTTCTTTTGGATGGGCATGGCACTGGCTAACCTACATCAACTGGGACTTCTCTGGTTAACAAGACTGCTGATAAATTATGGAGTTGCTTCATGAGCACCTCTGCCAGCTCCCTCAGAGCCCAGTACCACACTGCATGGGCTGTCTCCCATCTCCCAAAATGCAGAGCTTATCCTCACAGTTCAGCCAGAAACGGCTCTCAGAAGTCTTACTGTGACAGAGGTGTTTGTAGCAATAGGACTGCTGTGCTGACAGCACAGGTTGCAAGGACATGACTAGATTTATGCTTGTCTAACCCAGGCTTTACCTGAGATTCATTTTCCCTGATGGTATAGACCTACACTGCAACTATTCCCTTCACAGCAAGTCAGTCAAGGTCCTCATTATAACCATGAAAGAGATACTGGTTCCTTTTGCCCATGACTCACAGTCTTATCTGAAACAGTTCCTAAGCATGAGTGAACTGGGACCTAAAATCCCTGTGTGTCTCCACCAATGCTGTCCTCGAGTGATCTGTTCAGATGAGGATGTCTGCATCTTGAATTCCATCATTAGGACTTCAATCCCTTATTTCTCTCCAGCGCTGAAGGAGAACATCTCAGGACATTAGGCACTTCCTGCTTCCAAAAAAAAAGTTGGACACTTACCAGATTTATTTGGCAATGGTTTGCTCAGTGGAGCAAGACTTTGGGCATGTCCCTAGAGACTATAAAAGTGTCTTCTCCTGTCCACTGACTAGGTAGCTGCTGCAGACCTCTGCTTTAGAAGAGCAGCTTCATTTGGTGCTTGAAATACAGACCCGAGTTAGGCAGACAGGATTACCACATCACTTTGGTGTGAAAGAATATTTTCAAGTGGCTTTTTTTTTTTTTTCTGGTTTTTTTAGCCTCAGCAAGTCCTAATCCTTCACCTGTACATATATATGTTTGTGTGTGTGTTTGTGTGTGTGTGTGTCACCTGCAGTGTCTGAGGGTGTCTATGGAGGACAGGCAGAGGGATGGCAGTACCACCTCCAAAGCAGTGGTCACTGATTGACCAGTCCCATCCTTTCCACTCTGCACATTAAATATTTTCCTCAGTAAAATTATAGAAAAACACCTCTCCCCAGACTGACAGTAGCCTGGATCTAGCATCCATGTGTAAACCCACTACCCACTAAGCTCCACTCCTGATCCTGCAGCTCCTGCTATCCCATATTTTCAACCCCAGACAGGAGATATGTGTTGTTGCTTCTTCCCAGGAATAGAGCAGGATATTGTCAGCTCCACCAGATCTCTCCTATTCCTGTTTCCTCCTTTGTCCTCCATTCATTGAATCACAGCCTGTTAACCCTTCCTTTTCCTGCTAGTGCAGCTGAGGTAAGGAAAGACAGGCCTTGCTGTGATGGTGCTGACAGCTCTCCTTCCTTCCCCAGCTGCTTGTTTTCCTGTTATGACATGGCCAGAAAGCCCAGAGGGGTAAGAGGGATGCTAGAGATCTTTTCCTCTTCCAGGAGCTGTACAGCTGACACTATTTGCTCTTGGGTACCTAGGGACACAAGTGACAACAATTCTTCCCTGGGCCATCTTCAAAAGGACAGTTTCCCCCATCTTGGATTGTGAAATAACTGTAGACACAGATCTTGCATCTGCCTTGGGGGTACCAGTCTATTGTCGTTGTCAAACCCCAGGAAGCACAGGCTGACACTTCCAGATCATCAAAGGACAAGACTTTAGGGCCAGGCCATCAAGAAGGAGTCAGCTGCAACCAAGACAGCAGCCAGCTGTGGGAAAAGTGTGGAGCTGAAGCCAGAGCTCAGATCAGGGGCTTAGTTCAGCATCATCTCTTGTCAGCTAAGCATAACTGCTGCAGCCAAGAAAGCATGTTTCAGTTCGCAGAAACAGTGAAGAAGCCCAAGACAAACAAATAGAAAGCTGGGAGGGAATTTTCGCTAGCCAGCCTGCATGACTTCAGGATAAGAACTGCCAACAATATTCTTGTGACACCCCAACACGAGGTGAAATTTCATTTGTGTGCAGTGACTTTTCAGTAATAGGCTGCAAGGAGAGATATGAGCCCTGCCAAGGGGACAGAAAGGCAATACCTGAGGAACAGGGTGCAGAGCTGCTGACTGAGACAAGTGTGTTGTCGTGTGCAGTGATTTTTGGTGTTTACCGAGGCAAAACCCCGTGGGCCAGTAAAGGGACATTTTCCTTCACAGGAAAGGAACAGGACACTTCTATAGGTTGTAGCAACCAATCCCTGGCAGGTTTTATTCCTTTTCCTTTTGCTTTGTCCTTTGCTTTTTCTTTTTATTTTTTCTCCTTTTGTTTTTTTATTCTTTTTTTCCCCTTTCTTTTATGCTTCCTCTTCTCTTCTCTTCTCTTCTCTTCTCTTCTCTTCTCTTCTCTTCTCTTCTCTTCTCTTCTCTTCTCTTCTCTTCTCTTCTCTTCTCTTCTCTTCTCTTCTCTTCTCTTCTCTTCTCTTCTCTTCTCTTCTCTTCTCTTCTCTTCTCTTCTCTTCTCTTCTCTTCTTTCTCTTACCCTTTGTTTTCCATTACCTTTTCAATTCAGGCCAGAGCTAAATGCCAAAGGAGTAAATGTCCTTCTTTTAATGATGCTGATTTAGGAACCATTGTATCATCTGAATCCTCCTACAAGTCTGCTTCCCACACCATACCAACATTGCTGTTTCAGACCCCGCCGTCCTGTGAACTGCTAAATGGACATGCAGCAGCCAGCAGTAGCTGCTTTCCTTTTCGGTTTTCTTTTTTTGTTGTTGTTTGGTTTGGTTTTGGGTTTTTTTAAAATTTATTTATTATCAGTAGCCAAAGCAGTTCTTGGCCTATAACTCCCCCATGATTTTAAACTTGGGATGCAAAGCATATCAGAGTGGTACCTGCTCCGCAGTCGGTGCGAGGCAGTGGAGAGGCTCCCAGAGGACTCTGGCCAGCCATCCAGCGAGGCCCAGGAGGCTGGGGGTGGTGCGGGGAAGGCCGGTGCTAACGAAAGCATTCTGGTTGGCAGTGAATGTTTTTATTTTCCAGACTCCGCAAACCGATCTGTGTCTGCGCTCATCCATTCAGTGCATGCTCTCCTCAACAGCCGCTGCATCACGCTCTGTTCCTGTTCGCTGTTGACCGTGTGTCCACATTTAAGTGTGTGTTTTTTGTGTGTGTCTCTGGCTAGGCCTTCTCCATCCTTTTTTTTAATTTTTTTTTAATTCTTCCTTACTTTCTTTTCTTCTTTTCCTTTATTTTCTTTCCGTTCAGTTGGTTTGTTTTGCTCTCATTCTTGTTTCGTTTTCTATAGTTTAATGGCAAGTATTTCCATTAGAAATTATTTTTGATTGATGCTGTGTTTGTAACTTTTTCTTTAATTATTATTTTTATATATTTTCTTTCCCCACCTTTCCCTTTTTCCACACTATATATAAATATATATATATAAAAAATCTTTTCTTCTTTTGTCATTCAATCAAATTCCAACCAAGAGCCAGTCAAATCCACCACAGTCTCGCGCTGAGCTAGGAAAAAAGTTCTCGTAATGACATGAAAGTGGAGAATACAGTTCCCCAGGCCGTAAGTTCAAATCAACTCGAAGTTGAAAGTGTGACATGATGGCGTCATGTAACAAGCTAAGAATTGGTTGCATGACATGCCGTCAAGTTTCGTGCAGGTGCCGTGATTGAAGCATTTTTCTTGGATGTTGTATCAGTTGATGATTGGCCAGTCATGATCACATGTGCCTTTTTTGACTTTGTGCTGCCACAATTTTTTGCTGTGCTCATTTTCGTTTTGTTTTTGGTGCTTGCAGTGGTTTCTTTATTTGTCGTTTGATTTCTCGTCAGCGTTTTATGCTTCTTTAGATGTCACATAGAAGGAAAAAAAAAAAGATGGATTCCTAATTCTTTAGAAAAAAAAATGGGATTGTTGTAACTACAGATAATTTGGAAAAAAAAAAGTAGAGAGAAAAATGTGTGGTTAATTTTTTGCACTGAAAATCTTGTGATTATTTTTTTTTTCCGGAGAATTGGGGCCTTTTTCAATTGACACTTTTTTTTTCCCCTTAGGATATTTCAAATCACTTTCTAAAAATTAAAAAAAAAAAAAAAGAAAAAACAAAAACTGAAAAAACAAATCAAAACTAAAAAGACTAATGATAGTAATGGTAGTTTGCAAACTATAGCAATCAAAAAAAGCAACCCCAAGAAAAGCCTCTTTGTATGTCTTTTCAAGAATTCCTAATTCTAAGGTGCCATATTACAGCAACTCCAGCAAAAATTAATTGCTTAGAGGGAGGGAGGGATTGAGTGGGAAAAAAACCCAACCAGATAAAAAAGCAAAATGCATCTTTTTGTTTACAACTGAAAAAGGGTCCTTGACGAGTGTTTTTTATTTTTTTATTATATTATTATTTTTGGTGTTGTAATTGTTTAGACTGCTGTGTACGGTTTGCTGTTTGTTGAACCAACAGTGTGAAAACCTGCCAGCATGGATTGATATTCCGCATGACACTTTTCCACCAGAGTGGACCTTTTGCAGTTTCTAAGTTTCTTGATGTAATAAATCACCAAGTGTATAAGAAGAACCTGCTTGCTAGAAGGAGATAAGAGCTAATCCTTAATGATTAAGCATCCTACTTAAATGTCAAGCCTAGTCGGATCATGATTATATTTTTTTAAATAATTTTTTATTTAAGAAATGTTAGCTTTACCCTTTTTTTTTTTCCCCAAAAAATAAAGTTTACTCCAACAGTCTTTTTTATTTAACCTCCTGTAAATTGCCTGTTCAAAGTCCTACTTTCTGACACTCACAAAGGAGTAGATGTTATTGGCAGCTACGTCTCCACAGAAAGCTCATACACTGTCAAAGATGGCACCCCGTTAAAATGTAGTACCCCCCTCTCCTGATGCCTTTCACCCCACAAAAGCCTGACAAGCAAGATTGTGGTCTGGCATTGCAAAGCGGCACTTAAAAATAACTAAAATGCTGCTGTCTTCACGTGTGTAGTGATGCAGATTTACATAGACACGCCCTAATTTTATTTTTATTTATGATTATTGATATTATTATTATTATTACTAATAGGAACAATTGTGGTTTTTTTTATCATGATCGTGACTACCTTGCTTACTTTGGGTTTGATCCGGTTCCCACTGAAGTCAAGGGGAATCCTTCTGTTGATGTTAAGTGGGAGCAGAATCAGAGCCAAGGCCTTCAAAAGCAAAACACCAAAGCAGAAGCCCCATCCTGTCCCAATTGAAGGGAGAAGAAAACATCCATTACTTTCAACGGGAGCAGGATTGGGCCCAAAAGAACAGGCTTGATTTTAATTTCATTTTCATTTTTAGGTCTTTTTTCCCCCCTCCTGTCTCAAATATTCCCCCCACACCTTCCCTACTTCCCCCTCCCCTTTTTGATTTAATTTGCAATGATCTTCTTCATTTTTTAGGGCAGCAGCTGAATGGGCCACATTTAGAAAAAAAAAAAAAGTATATATATATTAAAAAAAAAAAGTGAACTGTTGGATTACATCTTTGACATATCAGCAAATATCAGTCAAGCTGAAGACTTCAGACCTATTCTCTCTTTGATTGTTTAGACTGTAACATTTCTTCAAGAAAAGTATCACATCTGCTGACTTCGAAGGACATGCGCTTGAAAACAAACAAACACATAAAGTAAAATCAGAGCAGGAGGAAGATGAACCGGGATTTCTGAAGAGACACTGATATCACCACAGCGGCTTTTCTTCAAACAGGAGATGCAAACCTGGATTCTGGCAAAGGAGTGCCTGTTTGCCACCAAGGATGCGGTTACCATGCGAGACCCATGGTAACAGTCACTGAGCATCTTTATCTGTCATTCCTTAGCTATATAGGGACCAAAGGACAAAACTTTTTACCGCAGACTTGTAGCTGTATGTAAAATATGGAAGTTCTTTCCTTTTCTCTGAGCTGTTCCTAAAACAGTTTTTGAGAGCGATTATATGAAATATGTAAAACCTAAAAAAAAAAAAAAAACAAAAAAAAATACAAAACCCACAAAAACACCAAAAAAAAAACCACAAAAAAATTACAAATGCTTAAATGCTTTTAAAATGGCAAGATAATAGTTCTTTGATACTTTGGGAGGTTCTTTGGTTATACATTAATTAGAGTCTATGAAGCTTTCATATGGTTTTCTGTATAATACGCAAGGATTGCGTTGTTAAAGGCAGGTAAGATGGATATCTATGAAAAGCAAAAAAAAGTAAATAAATAAATACATAATTAAGTACATAAAAAGGCATAGAAAAGAGAAAGGAAAGATGGTTGATATTAAATGGAAAACAAAAGGTTTGTAAATGCTTCTAACTCTCCCCATTTAAAATCCTAATAGTTGTACAGAATTTAAAAAAGAAAGTTTAAAATACCTATATAATAGAAAAAAATTAGACAACATAAAAATAAAAAAAAAAACAAAAAAGCAAAAAAAAATAATACTACATAGAAGTTAGCATTAATGCTAAAAACAAAGATGTTGTAGAACTGTAATTTTGTAGAGTTTAGATTGAGCATAAATTCCTACTCTCTGCCAATTGCTGTTGGATGCTGTTATTTATCGAGGAGAAAAAGGAGAAAAATGGCTATTTTGGCAGCTTTTTTAACTGCAAGCATTCCAGCTATTAAAAAATAAACAAGACAAGACTCAATTCTGTAGACAATGCAAATGGGAAAAAAGAAAAAAAAAAACAGCTGTCTTTTTATCAGACGTTAGTTCTAACTTGAACAACAAAACACAGCTAAACGCTTCATGTCTTCATGATCTGCTGTCCGCAAAATTCCCATCATCCTATGCTTCAGTAGCTTCCATATTTGCTCTAGAAACCTTCAGGGCAAGGGATTAGCCTAGTACCTTAATCTTAAAAAAAAAAAAAAAAAAAAAAAAAAAAACTAAAAAACCTAAAAAAACCTTAAAAAAAAACCATAAAAAGTAAACTAAAGAAACAATCTCTTTGAAGAATTTCTGAAACTGTTTACAAGGAATTTTGAAAAACAGGGGGATGTTTAAAAAAAAAAAAGATGCTGGCTCTGTTTTCTGTAAATAAATTTGCATATTTTGTAGGACTTTTAATTGTAATGATAGAGAAAAAACAAGGAAAACTATTTAATGAAAGCACGATATTTATCTTTGGTAAATGACTTTAGAGCAGTTAAAAATAAGACATTGCTTTAAAAAATCTGACTCAGAAAAAACAATGAATTATTTAAGAACACATATATTTTAAAGAATATCATATTTATTATAATTTATTTTCACAGTCTTAAAACTTGATTTACATAATTCTCACACTTGTTTGCATCAATTGAGCAGTGTGATAATTGTTTTTGATTATTATTTGGTTATGCTCTTGTTTTTGGTTAATGCTCTTGTTTGTTTTTCTCAGTAATTTTTTATCTCAATCTCGAACTTTCTTTCGTTGTTGTTTTTCTTTTTTGGTGTCTTTTCCTTTTTCTTTTTTTTTAATGTTAATTTTGATTACATATTGGGCCTGACCGTGCAGTCCTTACTCTTCCAAAACTCTCATGGGGATATAACGAGCATTTTGCCAGAGTAAGGACTGAAGCAAACTGAGCCCACAGCTAGGAAGTACAGATGTGTAACGCAGCTGCAGTTCCATACAACTGCTCTTTCACTCTCAATTCCCTAAAACTCCTTGTAATCTTCTGTAATTATTGAATGACGCTTTCCAGCTTAGCCCTAAATAAAGCACAGTTTAAAAAAAAAAAAAAAAAAAAGCCGTGTTCTTTACTTCTTGATGGCTTTTCTTAAGTGTTTGCTTTGAGAACAAAATGAATCTATTTCAACTCTTTCATTAATATACATTGTTTGAGTATCAGAACAAATCCCTTTGTTATATAAAACGTATCTCATTGGATTGAATTAATGACACTGTTTTATTTAATGTCTGCTTGATATTCCAGAGTGGTTTACCTTAAACCTAGTAGGTTAGAAGATCAAATAATGGTACATACAAATTAGTGTCATTGTAGCTCTCATTTGAAGCCTGTTGTTTGATTTCACGCTCATGGTTTTTTCATGCTGATAAGTATAGAGGCCAAAGCTCGGGACGTTGCTCCTTTTGCTGCTTTGGGAAAACCCTGTGAAATTCAGCAGTCTCCAGAGATGAGGCTCAATTTCTTCCTCAGCATCCCTTACATCTTGTGTTTGAATGATTATTTTCCTTTCCACTGAAATGGCTGTACCAGATCAACTGAGCTGAGGTTGGGGTTGAGATCAGAAGCCTTCGCATTTTCTCCCTGATTCTTGCAGCCACATCTGCATTTGGACAAGTTGCACTCTCATTTAGAGGCTAAATCCACCTCTAAATGAGACCAATGTGCTTGTTCATTATTTGAACTCCATAGGAAGGAGTTCTGTAGGTAGAAACTCCTATTATTAATACTATCAGTTACTTAAGTCTGTTCAGGGCAGTAGAAATAAGAAATATAAATAAGATTAGGAATATGAGCAGGGAACATGGTCAGTATTTGCTTTTCTTCCAAAGGTAAAGGCAAATACAGAAGTGCACATGCACCAAACCTATCACTGCTTTTCAGCAGAGAAGATGCTCTGCAGAGGACAGAGTAGGCTAGAAATGTGGGAACTGGTCTCAGATGTCACTGAGAGAGCAAATGAGGACTAGATTTCCAGTAAGAAGAGGTTTCTATTCCAAAAGTTATTTAGCATCCTGTTCTGAGCTGCAGGGATGAACAGACAAAAGCACAGCCTCTTACCTTTGCCAGGTTGAGAATAAAGCGTGGGGGGGGGCTGATGAAAATCACTACCTGAAGGAAGAAAACCTCACAACAAACAGGGAAGACTCAATTTCCCAAACTGACATAGCAAAGGGATAACTAAAAGGTGCTGCCTGATTGTCTCCCCACTTCCCAGGCCACCTTCCATACCCTCCTCTGTGACCTTCAGTGTCCCCAGAGCTCTTCCCTGCCCTGCTTGAGGTAGATGCTGTCTCTGCAGTGTGAGTCACATCCTGACGGATCTGCAAGAACACACCCCTGTCATCCAAGCAGGATGGGCTGCACCCCTGGGGCATCCAGCTGGGAACACTTCTGGCCAATGAGATACAGCTGGGGGCTGTTGACTGATGATTGTGAGACAAGATTTTGTCTTGTTTCAGGTACCCTGGAATATACAGCAGATAAAATATCCAGTGTTGGAGGGCAACCAGCTCCCAAAGGGAGACCAGAAAACACTATTAAAGATGACTCTATGACTTAGGTCAATACCCCAAAATGTAACACTTTGCAGAGAAACCTTTGGCTTTATTGGTCTGGCGAAAGAGGATGTGAGGACAAGCAGGGACAACCAAGCACAAGAGACACCATGCCTGGTACTGACCTTTCTCCCAGGACATGCCCATGCAATACACTGCAAGCTTTAAAAGTGGTCAAATCCACAAGTTCAGCCCACAGTGAACAGCAGAGTGCCACAAGGCTGTCAGCCTGCTGGAGGCTCATTTACACTGGAGGTTCATTTACACTGGAGGTTCATTTACACTGGTGCACTGGGAAACAAAGCACAGCTGTCACCACACTGCTGCCTGAACCAAGTGATGGGTACTTGCCATACTCAGCTCTCTGGCTGTGGTAGAGACACAGACTAGAGCACAATGGGCAGAAGCACAAATGTAGACACAATCTAACAGCTGGTTAAAACACCCTTCTCTGGGCTGTGCAGACATTCCAGCCCTGATTTAAGCACTTGTCTCAGAGAGACTCCATGCTTCTCTCCAGAAAAAGTTCATCCATTTACACTGCAGTTGCTGTAAAGCAAAACAAATTGCAGCAAAAGCCTTCTTCAGCATGGGGCCGTGTTGTTGGGGCAGGCAATTATCCAAAGAAACATCCCAATTTGAAGCAAGGAAAATGAAGAGAGAGACCAGGTCTACCTGAAAGCCTGTAGCTGCATGTCTGTGTGCACCAGGCATGCAGCTACATTTCAAAACAGAACGCTGTATTACAGAGGTTCAGAAGCCACTGCAGGTTTGGTGCTGACTCCTCTCTCCAGTTTGTGTCTGCTAAGTCACATTACATTAAACTAAAGGACTTTTTAAAGGTCAAACATTCATCTTTCACCAATGTGCTCCTTGGTACCCCTGTGATTATGGTAAACTTCAGTCCTATACCCATGAGTAGCTCAAGGCAATCTTTGGTACAAGAGCAGGGCACAGTTTGCTGTCATTCCTGGGTGAGTTCCATGAGGACACCTCAAAGAATTAGGTTAGGACATTTTCATGTCCCTAAGAAAGCAGTTCATAACCTCCTGGAGTCACTTTTCCATATAAGCGTTTCTTGACATAGGTACCGAGCCACTCATCCTTTGCACACACAAGGAGAAACAATTCCTCTTCCCACCTCCATCCCATTCCTTCTCCAGGCAGATGTCCATTAGAAAACTATATTTTATTAAAGGATAATATGGACTTTGAACAAGGCTTCAGAGTTCTTCCTATTTTCCCTTTCTATAGCAAATATCAAAATAGCGTTTGGAAATGTCCTTGCAAAGCAAGGTCAGGACTCCTCCACCACCAACATTTCAGTTTCCAACAGCACATTTCTCCTAGTCCCAAATATGACCTGGGGACAGTAACTGTCCCATAGGTGTAGAACCATGAAAGGTGTTTGTGATCCCAGAAATAACTCACACATCCCAGGGGGATTGGCAGATGGGGAAAATCATCACCAGGGGCTTCAGTGCAAAGCTGTGCAAGATTGTGCTCTGCACCACTTGGAGAGGGAAGCTGCTGATGCTCTTCCTTAGAAAAGCTCATTTGAAACAGCCTGACTTGTCCTTCCAATCCAGAGCAAATGAAATGGGAAAAGGCTGCAAATTCAAGGCAGCCACCTGTTGAGCCTGAAAATGTCTTTTGGAATAGCACTGCTGTCTGCTTGCTGAGGAAATGAGTTCTTAAAGCAGGTTTCAATACCACAGCTTCTCTCTCACTACAGTAAACACATTAGAGCAAACACATCCCCAAAAAAACACTCAGAAGGTTCCAAATTAGAGCCCTTGTGTTTCATTTATTAAGGCTATGAGGTCGCTCTGGTGTCTCATAAAACGATGGAATTGTTTGAGTTGGGAGGAACCATTAAAGGTCATCTAGTCCACCACCCCTGCAATGAGCAGGGGCTGGATCTGGTACCTCATCCCTCTGCACACTTGCCCTCACCATCGTGCAAGCTCCTGTTAACACCCACACAACCTGAAACATTCCCCCCATTTCCTCTGAGAAGCCCCTGTAACAAAGGCACTGGTAAATGCACAACAAATGCTGGGGGGAAGAAACACCCCCAAAGCAAGCATCCTCTCACCATGGCATTCATGAGCTGTCCTGAATTCTGGGTCTCAGTCTGGTAAGTTCTGAATTTGGCATGGGCCACCTCCAGCAAGCAAGATGGGAGGAAGGTGTTTCCTTGCACAGGTGTAGGTAAGCACATGCCCTCCCCCTGTAAGCAGCAGCCTTGCAGGGCACAGCACACTCACGTGAGACACAAAATTAGCAGGTTCAGATTCTTGCCCATCCAGATGAAGTTTGCCCCTTAAGGCTCCTATGACACAGAAGATGGCCCTGATTATAAAATGGAAGGTCAGTCCTGGGAGGTGTGTTCACACCTCCTTTCTTGCTTAGAAATCCGCCTCATCTTGTTTAGAAAGGCAGAAATAGAAATGGCATCAGGAAGTGGGTGACTCTATAACCTCTCCTAGGAGACCCAGGCTCCTAACACCACTCCTGAATAAGATACACATTGTACAAGACACTGGCTCTCACCTTGGTACTCCTTAGTCTGCCCCTTGTGGCATTTTCTTGGGGTATACTCATTGCTGGGTTGCAGCTTTTGCTTTCAGCAATCGAAAAGAAGAGGTCCAAACATGCAGGTTTGCAGTCAGCTGGTGAGTGGGTAGGTAAACTCTCCCCAGGAGGGAACCTCAGCCTGACATCCCAAAAATGGGTGCCTCTTCCCCCCACAGAGAGAGAGAGAGAGAGGCCCTAAATTTCTCCTCACCCTTTGAGGCAGATCCGATCACATATTTTGTTTTCTTCCACAGACAGCACAGAGAAGGCAATTGCCTAATTCAGGGTGGTGAGTCCTACCAGATAGCAAAACACCCACAAATTAGGCATCATGACTGTGATGCCTCCTTTGTGATTCCCTCCTACAGAGGATGAGAGATGATTCCGCTTCAGCGAGCTACAGAGCAGGCTCCAAAACTGGAACGGTTGTCAGAATGCATATTGTACACAGATCCTCCTACCAACTCCTACAAGAAACGATTACCTTCTTTCAGCTAGAACAAAGAGCTATTAAGTGAGACAATGGGCCTAGCAGCATTGGTGAACCATCTGTCATCAAGCATTAGACATTAGCAATGTCTTTTTTAAGCCAAGCCAATAGAAGCCCCCAGCCACTGTAACAATGGCACACAGGCACAGATGAAAAGTGCCAGCCCAACTTATCCTTGTTTTAACTCCTTCCACTCAGTCTGTTCTGTTGCTGCTGCTTCTTGTAGCAACCCTAGCACATCCAGGACCACACAGATTTCTCACAATAACCATCAAACTACACTTTGCACCACAATTCACCCAAGTGCAGCAGACCTGGGCTGTCTGCAGTGCAGGCTGATTTGTTTTGAGGGCTGGCAGCCAGAAGACAGATATCAGACATTTTTCCTTCTAGGCCCAACTCTCTTAACTCCACGGGACAGTGATCCCAAACACCTCTAATTGTGTTCCAGAGCCCAAATGCCAAAGAGGGTCTTAGTCCCTGTGCACAACTCTGGTAGCTGATAAGCAGCAAGCGGCCAAGTGTAGGATAAGAGATGAAACATGAGATTTAGAGTGAAACACACAGAAAACTGAGGAGAGCAGGCTGACCCTATGTGTGAGAACAGTCATCAGGCTCTTCTGCTCAGCCTCTGCATCCAACTCAATCAAAAAATCCTGTTCTCTTCTGGTTGTACAGAACAACATGAGCCAAACCAGGATAAAGAGCTAGAGAGCTACCTGGCTCTGCAGATTAAGCTCTGTAGCTTAAGCAGGAGTTGTCCTGTGTCTGGCTTATTTACACCTATCAGTTCCCAGCCTAAAAGCCTGACCTTATAAAGCTTTACTAAGTAAGTATTTTCTCTCTCTGATTACCAAGCTTTTGCAGTGCTGGGAAGGGGCTGAGTTTGAGTGAAATACTGGACATCTAAGGTGTTTTATTTTTTCTAGAAGCAAGGAATCCACAAAAAGCAACACATTTGCCTGAATGAATTACACTTCAAATCCAGTTAGACGAGAAACTGGGGAATTTTTCCTTTCATGGATGGATGGATTCAACCAAATGCCAAATTTTAAGACAGGTTTTTCATACACCAGATTTAAAGGAGCATTTCCTCCCCACAAACCACAAACAGTGAGAACAGCAGGTGAAAGTCTGCAGATGGGTGAGAGGACAAATTTGGTCTGACTGGACACTGCTTTGCCTCTACCCAGATCATGTGAAGTCTTTGGTGGTCCTGGATCAGGGGGGTCCCTATCACTGCTCACAAGCCCAGCTGGTGCTTTTTTAGTTGCACTTTCAGCTGGGGATGGAGGAAAAGAGTGAGATGTCACTTCTCAGTGGTTGGTCCTCCAGGGCCTGAGCATGCAGAGCCGCCTCCCCTGTCCCTGGTGATGCTTGGCCATCACCACAGCAGATGGTGATGGCCCAGCATTTCACCTGGCTAAATTAGGAAACAGCTTCTGTGCAGATGGAAACCAGTAAATCTCATCGGGGAGGTAGGGACTGAGAGAAGCCAAGTGAAGCAGGAAGTGAAACAGATTAGCCATGGTTTGTATTCACTGTTTGAAACAGCCTGAGAGAGAGCACACATGGTTGGGTACTGCATGCAGTAAAAGTGAGAAAAGTGATGGTGCTTCTGTGCACCCTGAGCTGAGCAGCAGTGACTCCCAGCCAACAGGCTGGAGGTGTCTCAAGGCCAAGAGGCCACAGATTCACAAGAAAGCAGGATTCAAGGGGTTTCAATCCAGCTTCTCCCACTCTCTGGAAATATAAATTCAAAGACAAATATAGAAGAGGGACAAAAGTGGAATTAGAGCCAGAGGGACAGGTATTGGTCAGCATCACATGGCAAGAACAGAAATTATATGGGTCAGAGACTTTTAGATCATCAGCCATTTCACTGCATGACCCATGTACAAAGCGACAGGTATGGAGACTGAGTGAATCTGGGGGCGGCGTGCAGCTCTGCACGTGCTAAACAGATCACTGGGTTCTTGCATGCCCTGCCCTGGCTGCTGTGAAATGGCACCATTTTCATGGGGACTGGAAACACCAATGAAGAAGGCACACTGCTCCACAAATTCTTACGGTGGCTGGTCTTTTATAAAGCTCCTCCCATGTCTTTCCAACTGGATTTGTGAAAAGCATTCAACGATGGCCTCTTTCTGCAGCAAAATAAGTTAATGGGAACATTTACAACTGCTTTCAGTGAACACCTTACAAAAGTCAACAAGAAACTGCAATTTTAGTGTGTCAAAGGAGCCAGAACATCAGAATGTCCCAACATGCCCATCTTTTACCCAATAAAATCCACGATTGGTGTGACAAGCTGTAATAGACAAACAGCTATGCTCTGTCATTCTTCTGTGCAAAAACACCTTTAGCCCTTTGCCTTATCAGGCCTAAAGTAATTTCCTTGGCAATAAGATCAACAGAAACCTCTGCATTTTTCTTCCAACAGTTAAATTATTTATGATCTTTGAAAATAATCCCACTTTGTCTTCTAACCCTAGTTTTGCATATATATATATCGACCCCTGTGAATTCTTCAGCTAAAATATGCATTCATTACAAAAGCATTTCAGGGTATTTTTTTTCTTTCCTCTTTATCTACTTGTTTGAATATGTTGTAAACTTGATTAATGTTGCCTTCTAATCTCTTTCTTTCTAGAGAGAACACCTGGAGCTCTTTTAACCTACCTCGAATAAAAAATAAAACCCAAGAGACAAACAACCCAAGTGGCAATGTCACACTTCCACAACCCTTTCCCTTCCCAGGCCACACATTTCTCCTCTTCTAAGAGGGTGGACACATAGGCAAAACTTGTGTAAATGAACCTACAGGGCCATGGGCTTCTTCTAAAGCCCCCTTCCTTATGCTCCTAATAGCCTGCTTAGTTTCAAGCCTCTCTCAGGCTGGAATAGTTTGGGGAGATTTATGACAGCAATTCTTCTGGTTCCTTTCACAATGTGTTTTCTGCTATTCTCATCTATCGCTCTGCCAACATGCATCATTTATTTAATACCAGTCACTAGCCACATTAAGCTTTTTTCTTTTTTTTTTTTTTTTTTTTTCCTTTTTTTGTTGAGGACATTCCCCCCCATACCTGGAGAAATCATGCAGGTAAGTAACATCTGAGCCCATAGTCATGGACCTGCCTTTTCTGCCTCCATCCACAGCTTTCCAGGGATATCAATCATCCCTGAACTAGGATTCTTCTCATTTTAATTATGCTAATATCGCCATAATTTCATTCTCGTTAACAGCAATTGAGTTTCAGTCTCTGCAGATGGTGAAGCTGGACAGTTACCAAGGCACATGCCATCTTGAGAGGAGGTTATGGACCAGTGCTTAGCCTGTGGCAGTGCTGCTCAGCTCCGTTTCTGGGTTGCATCACTTCACTTTACCCATTTGTGAAATGGCATATGCCTTTGCCTCATACTGGTTTTGAGATTTACAAAGGACACTTCTAAAAATAGAGAGTCCATTGCCCAGCTAGCTCATTCTTGTTACAATGCAACCCTGCCTGCTTTGACAATTTCAGGACAGACACTCCTCACAAGGAGCCTCAGGAGAAGACAAAGGAGAACAAGTACAAGTTGCACCAGGACAAGTTTGTTCTCAACATAGGAAAGACATTTTTTACAGTGAAAACTATCTGTCACTGGAACAACCTCCCCAGGGATGTGATAAAGTCTCTGTCACTGGAGGTTTTCAACACACCATTGTATTCCACTGGGTTCTAGATAATCTCATCTAAGATCCCTTTCCCATGAAAATTGGGACCTCATGAACTTTTTAGGTCTCTTCCAACATGGGGTGTTTCATGATTCTGTGGTCCTGTGGTTGTTGTAGGTGTACACAGATGTGTGGGTATGTTACCAGGATAGATACCAACCCTCTGAACCTCCCCATGAGAGCAGGTGTAGTCCCCAAATCATGGCAGTGCTGATGGGAAGGACCTCTGTGGTTTTCTCATCCAGCCTCCCACTGAAACGAGGTTGGGCCTCCGGGGTGTGTCCCTTGTTATTCTCATGAAATACAGCTATTAATGGCTACTCAAGTAAATTTCCATGGTCACAATCACACCTATGCTGTGGGGACTGGCAACCAATGCAACTCCTCACTATTGTCCAGCCTGGTAAATGCACCAGGGTTTGCTGCATCTCCTTTCTGGACTGGGTTTCTCTCCAAGGAAAACCAGTGTGGGTAGGGTGAGTGGTGAGCACAAAAGCAGTCACCCAGAGAAATATTGGGGTATGCAGAGGGACCAGGACATCAGTGCACATTAGGAGGAACTATTCTGCCCCAGACAGCAGCTCCAGTTCCACCCACTGGAGAACAGGCGGTTTCCCAGATGTCTCCTGGAATAATCCATTGCTGCCTTTCCTCATCAGGCCTGGTCCACCCCTACCATCTGTGAGGCACCAACACATTCCAGACACAATCCTCAGCTCTAAGCTAAGGGAAATCCCACTGCTCCCTGGCTGACAGGCAGAGGAAACTTCAACTTAAACCTGGCTACAAGTCAGAAATCAATACTGCATAAACCAAACTGTACCAGCTCTGCAGGAAAGACCTGACATAGTGACTGAAAGTGTGATGAATGATTTTTACATGGATTTGATGTCTGGGTTGTTGGGTTTTTTAATCCGAGTACAGAGTGTGGTAAGGCAAATAGAAATTATGATGGACTATTGCAGCTTTCTGGTCTGAAGAACACATTAAAATGTATGGAGATGGTATCTGACCAGCTTCCTTTGCAACTGTTGCCTCCTCCTACTCCATTTGACAGCTGACCTCCCTGATAATCAAAGTAAGACACAGATGGCAGCTGCACAGCCGAGGTAAACATGAAATGGTCTCTGTGACAGCCCAGAAGAGTCATTGTTTTCCCATCCCTAAATCAGATGGCAATCTAGGATCCCAGCCAGACCTATCCTCCCCCAAGCATTAAAAGCACACAATGAATGAAGATGCACCATAGTCAAAAGGGTGAGAAATAGTCTCAGTAAGATTTTGTGTTGCACTAGGTCTTCAGATACTTTTAGAATATACTTTTAATCCATGGCAAGGACTTTGTTTTTCTTTAATTACTTCATATGTTGGTGGGGGATTAATTACAACATGAGAGAGAGTCACTTTTTAAGGGCAAAAGGTTTTGAATTCTGCTTGCTGGTCAGGACGACAACAGTATTTATGCTGATGGCCAAAAAGGGCATTTCTGACTCCCAATTCCATTTCCAGAAAACATTAACTTTACCTCACGGTGCATTATTTGAACGGGCACACGTCGCCAGGGGTTGAATAAGACAGTTCCTCCACACTCCAGGACGGAGTACCGACACTTACTAAATTATGCTGTTAAATACTGTAGTATGGCCATAAAATACAATGAAGGCCCGTGGAAAGGTGCCAGCCCCTTTCTGAGGGAGAGAAAGAGAGAGAGAGAGCGCTTTTTGGAACCCTGCCTGTGGCCCGTAATTTTCACTTCCTCCTACTACAGTCTGAAGTGACATGAAAGGACTTGTAAAGTCAAGTCCAGGAGGCTGGTGGGGATTTGAAGGAGTAAAGACGAAGTTAGAACATCGTTGGTAGCATTTGACCTACTTGAACTTTGCCAGGAAAGAAGGAAGGAGCCAAATCTCCCACACATTTCTCTAGCAGACCACAAAAATCCAGCCTGCAAAATCTACATTTTTCAGCCTAGACAGGGCAAAAATATTGAAAAATATAAACTTCTAACAGAGAAAACTGTTCAATCAAAAGCAGTAAAACTTAACAGAAGAGTTTCTAGCTAGCAAAATATTTCAGTATTTCATGGGAAATGGCACTTGGTGAAGGAAAAGAACCAATGGCACAGGATGGGAGGATGGAAGAATTGCTTACACAAACTGAGTCTCGTCAGGTACTGCAGCAATTCACATGGACCTCGACATGTACAACCAATAATGAAGTCCTTTAAATCCAGCAAGCTCAAAATTAAATGCTTTTTGTTACTAGTGATTACAAAGGAGTTGAAGGATAGAGAAGGAGTCAGGATGGACCTTTATGAAAAATATTTCAGCAGGAAAGATTTGTCCTTCTCCAGTGGTCATAATCTGACTTGTCACACACACTCTGTCTGTGCCTAAAACCCTTCACTGCAGGAACACAGACAAAATGGTGTTCCCCACAAAGCTTAAAATCAAGCTGAGGAACAACAACAAAAACAAAACCAATACATGACATCTAGTCAGGTCAGCTGAGTGACAGTGCCTGACAGACAGCACACACAATATTCTGCCCTCCTCTTTGCTACCACAGTTCTACAGAGGTTGGTTAGCCCATCAGAGGAAGGCTGAACATAATAACGAGGTAGAGATGGGTGAGCAGAATTCCACAGAAATTTTTGTCTTTTATATTGACACATATCTTGATGTATTTCTTATATCCCCTCACCTACAAACTTTACACAAATCCAGCCAACCACTCAGCCTAAAATGTGTGCCCTTAGTTGTCTTGCATGTAAGCTTTCATCAGATGGTCAAAACTGGAGAGCAGCAGAATTTTCTTAGCAACAGTGTTTGACCAGAGACACACTTGGATTTACTCAAACCACCCTATACTCATTTTTCAGGCTGGATGTCCACTGGAGGTGATTCTTTGTTACACTCTGTCTCTGGAATAGACCGAGCTTGAGGCATGGTTTTCAAATTCATTAAAAATTCACAACTACTCTGGTGGCTGCAGAAAACCTTCACACGGCTCCTAGGGATAACTCTGTCAGCAAAACTCAGAGCTACCTCATTCCACACAACCTACTTCTTAAAACCCTGTCCAGCCCAGGCACATGTGGACAGTGATTGCCAGAAGTACTTCTTAGGGAAAGGATTTGAAAGAATCTGTTAAGCCCAGTGAAACAGGACAGCCTGGAGAGCTCCTGCCCAGCCTCTCCTGCCACTGGGAGGAGGGAAACAGCACTAGGAAGTGCTTTGCCTAAATGTCAGGATGCCTGACACCATCACAAAGCACACGTGTACCACACCAGGGAGCACCACCAGCTTCCAGAGAGTGCAGCCTCCAATGGGTGGACCTGAAATGCAGGAAGCAGCATTAAGGATGATGTTAAGCCTTGTCACCCAAAATAAAGTTTATATCAAAGAAAATTCCCTGTGCCAACAGCCTAAGACTCCCTTTCTTTTCCACCCCACCCCACCACACCCCACTTTGTTTTTTCTCATCCCCACTGCACTTTTGGAGGAAAATTCTCAGTGCAGTTGGTCACAGCAGTTCAGCTGGGGACAGGGAGGAGTATCAGGAGTGGAACAAAATACACAGAAGGGCCCCTTTTACATTTTCAGAGACACAGACTGTATTTTCCCCCTTCCCTTGGGCTCTGTCACTTCACTTTCAACTCCCACAAGTAGTGCTTGGAGAGCAAAGAACGTGGGGGAGAGGTGTGAGAAAGCTGAGCCATCTGCCTGGAGGAGAGCACGGATTCAGGCACTGGCAGATGAGCTCTCCAAGCAATGCCATGGTGTCCTCAGGTCCTGCCACGTGCTTCTGCATCCTCAGTCCCTGTCATGGGCACCCTCACAGACGGGGGAGATGGAGGGGAGTCTGGAGCACAGACCAAGGAAAATTGATGAGATGCCAGACTTCCAGAGACAGGCTGAGGTTCCCCCCTCTGCTGCAGGAATGAAGGGTTGGTAATAAACTGTGGGGATAAATGGCAGCATCTTCCCTCACTGCTTCTGTGTACTCCCTGAGGAGGTGTTGGACCATGGCAGCGAGGGCAGAGGGAGGGATTAAGTGAACAGCCACGGCCTCTGTGGCAGCAGGCATCAAAAACACTCCCCAGTGACAGCTATCCTCAGGACTGCTCTTGCTCCATGGTTCCCCTGGCTCTAAGATGTCATTTTGCTGCTCTGCCTCACACTTGCCAACATGACAAATTCCTTTTCAAGCAAAAGTCTCTCCTCCACCTCCTTCCCCCCATTATAAATACGTGAGAAAAAACAAACCAACCAACAACCAAACAACCTACTCTTGACATAAATCCTTTTGGCTCCTTTTGAGAAATACTAGTGTTTCTTTATCCTTCACATTTCACTCTTCTCCACAAACTCTGAGCAAGAGTTTCAGGCAAAGAGTTTCAGCCCTTGAGTCTTCTCCATGAAGCACTTGGGAGAAGTCAATGTGTAGAAGCTGGGCAGGGGAACTCTTCCTCTGCTTGTGGAGAGTGGACAAGACATGGAGTGAGCATGTGTCCACGACTCTGCAGCACGGTTTGTCTGTAGATATTCTGTTTTATGTCATTGCAGGCATCACTTCAGTCGTTGTTATAGTGGAAATGGTCCCATCTAGCTGCCAATACCAACATCTGAGCCCGAGATCATCACTGTTTGGGTCAGCAGAGCTCTAGTCATCAGACCTGACTGCATCATCAGACTGCATGCACAAAACCTGTGGCAAAGACCAGCACCGAGGTCCAAACCCCAAACCTTCGCTTCCTCCTTGAGTGCTGCAGCCATGAGTCTGCTCCTTTCTGCTCTTCTTGGCTGCAGACTGAGATGCAACACTGAACTGAACTGCCCACCTGAACTGACCCTTCCTCAGAGGATTTGATACCAAGGTGTGTGAAACTGCATCCAGGTGCTTCCCTGCACAGGCCAGCATTGGCAGAAAAGCAGAGGGGAGTCAGAACACATAAGAATACAGAGGGGAAAGGAGTTCCTTGTTCCTGGCATTGGGGGCTTAACAGAGTTTCTCAGATCCAAGTGGATCCAGCCAGCAGTTTTGGATCCCCTACTGAGGTTCAGACCAGGCTTGCAGACCTCAGCCTCACAGCAGAAGGAAGCAGGGGGATAGTTTTGCTGGATCTCTCCTGTATCTAAGTTCTGGACAGTGAATGAAGGAAACATCTAAATTCTTCTCCACCCAATGGGGAGGAACAGCTGCTTTTAAAGGCTTGAGGGAGACAATTTTTACTCAACCTGTCAGATAAGGTCTTGGAAAAAACCATCTTCTCAGATGGCTGGCTAGCCAATGCCACTGCCCCCACCAGGCCACCAGCTACTTAAAATACAGTTGCAAGCCTGGTGACTAAGCCAGGCACACCTGCTAATGTTCAACTTTTGTATTTTAACCTCCAGAGAAGCTCTTGTTATGGTGAAATATATGGGGCAGCAGACCATGGCAGCAGAGCTAAAGCCCATAGATCACGGAGTTAAATATTCTACTGTGGGCTGAAAGTGAGAGCACACAGTTTCAGCCCATGTGTTGGCTGAAGTTATGAGCACGCGAGAAAAGGGGATTTATAATGAGAATGGCAATTCAACCTCAATTATAGTGCACGACTGTCTGCACACTATAAACTGAAGGTTTAATAATGAGGCAAGAAGGCTGAAGGAGAGAATTTCATTGTGTCTTTTCACAGCCTGGAATACTTACTAAATTCATCAGATTACTTGAGTTCTCCTGACAACTGTAGCAGTATAACTAATTTTAAAGGGGTTTATTGTATATTCAGACTGCAGCAGAAGATACAGGCAGAGAAAACCCCATAGCAAAAGAGAACTCCAGATTGAGGACTATAATGTATATGAGATTTGAAAGAAGTAAGTGCTAAAAGATGTAGACAGCAGTTTTTCAGGGTCCTTAACCTTGATGAATAAATGAATAAAATCCCTTAAAAAATTGCAGTGTTTCTTTCAAGTGGTTTCCAGCATGTTAATGATCAAGAGAAGCTGAGAAAATTGCTGGGAAAGGAGATGACTTTCCTCAATATGCTTTTACCACAGAGACTATGAGACAGACATGAATTGTAAGCAAATAATACGCAAAATATGACAGAGAGAGAAGAACAGAGGCTCTTTATCTGCCCATAATGCATTTGCATACAGATGTGTTGACTGCAAGACTTTGTGATGCTGCCAAATCAAAGCTTTAATGGAGACTTGGAGCCTTCCAGTTCTGCCATATTCAGGTACTTAGATGGGACTCCCCTGTATTGTGTTTACCTTACTACACCAAAAGAAAGAGAAAAGTACCTAATTAGAAAAGGGACACAGAGAATACACAAAAGGCTTTATCCACCACCACAAGCATCCCACTCACCATGTACAACACCCCTCCAGCTAATAATGAAGACAAAGGGACCTGAATACCCCACCCCTCTAATTTCTATCACCAAAGTCCCCCAAGTGTTGCAGAAAAATTTCAAGACACACCAGCAGATTGCACTACAGAAAAGGGGCATCTCCCCACCTTCTGCCACACGAGAATGTCTTGTTGGTGTCCTGGCATGGCCTCGCCCAAGGAGGAAGGTGTAACTGAGGCAGGGAGCATCAGGCACTGATGGGCAACTTGTCTGCTAAAAAATATCCCAGACTTCAAAAGCCGTAAAAGGGCAAAGGATAAAGGGGTGCTGAAGGCTGAAATTTTGAAGGTATCATCTCTAGCCGGGTTTTCACCCCTCAGTTTACTGTCTGAAGACAATGCTCTTGTCTCTCCCTGTCTTTGAACTCTCCCCAGCACCAGCATCACCCACACACCCCTCTTCTCTCCTGGCCCCACCAACCTCCAGGTAATAATGTAGCTGATTAGATCTTTCATCATTTTTATTGTTATCCACCCGCAGATTAATAAAACAGCGCTCCGGCTGTTTCTGGCTGACCACATTCCCTAATTTATCATAAAGGCTTAGCCTGAAACACTTCTGTCTGACACGTGGGGGGAGCTGCAGCCCCTCCCAGCTCAGCACAGCTGCGGGAGTGCTGTGGTCCGCAGCAATACCCAAATTCTCACCTCACAGAGCAGAAGTTAACGCGCCGCAGCCGAGCTGCTAAAGCAAAATTACCAGAGATTGGTACCAGAGTCACAGAGGTGGAAAAATGGGGAGTTAACTCCAGCTCACTGGAGCACACTGCTTCATATCTGTACTGTCTCTTAATATGAGGGAATATGCTCTTAAAGCACTCCAAATTTTCTGTTTAAAGACAGTAATTGCAAGGGTGACTTAACATGGCCTCAGGGACTATCCTGTAAGAATTGGAAGACTTGATCCCTTAAAAGTCAAGCTGGAGGAATTGTGAAACTGACACTGAAGTTCCCACACATCCTTACCTTCTTCTTGTCCCCCCCCTTCCCATCCTCTGGCATATCCCCTCCCTTCCTGCTCTGCCTTCCTCCTCTACAGGGTACTGATTTAAACTCAGAAGAAATGCAAAACTCAAATGTCTTGCAGTCCAAAGGAGGATTTTAACCCACAAACTCAAAGGCAATGTCCCCCAAAATCACTCAGAGCTCTACTAAACAAATGGCCTCATTCATTTATTGGGAGCACACGACTGGCTAAGTGAAGGTGAATTCTTCTTGGACTGGCCAGGGTTATATTGAGCAGCTGTGATCTACTCACTGTTCTACAGCCCAGAGTAACAGAAAAGTGAAGAACTTCTGCCAGGTAAACATTTCCGTAGGACTTTCCCTGCTTTAAACTGAACAACAAAAAGAATTTTCAAATTAGCAAAAGAGAAAAGAAAACCAAAAAGGTCAAAACCTTTTTGTTAAAGAAAGAAGTGGAAGAATTCTACAGAATGGATACTGTTTTACAGAAAGATTCCATTTAATGAAAAAAAGTCAATTTTCTGATGAGAAGTATTTTCAGGGGATACATTTCAGGCAGGGCTCTCAGCTGTTACTTGCCTTTCAACAACTGACCAAACCAAAGCAATCCCTGTGTTACAGAGCTGGGGTGTCATTTTGGGAAGAGCTGAGTGTAACAAGTAGTGGGGTGAAGGTGAAATAACAAGATCACACAGATACCAAAGGCAGAGCATGTTTGCAAACAGCTGCCTCCCAGCCAAGTAAGCCCTGCCTGGCTCCCGGCAGGAACTCAAAGATGTCCAACACAGTCTTCTACCAGACCTTAATAAAACCTTTATCTGAGAAAGAGCCTCAGACCTCTCAAGGTAGTGCAGTGACAGTGAGGGAAACAAGGATGGAGCAGGAAAAAGGCAGATAGGGTATGAGCTGCCTCCTCCTTGAAGACATATGTCCAGCTGGCTTACATGGCTCTGTGGTAAAAACAAGCATCCTTATCCCCTGCAATGCAAGGCCATGGAAAACTGGCACAGTTGCTAGTCTCACCAGGAAAAGGTCTGAGCTGAGAACATGCAGGAAAAGCCCAGAGCTGCCAGTCCCTTCCAATGAAAAACACTTCATCTACTCTGATATACAAAATATTCTCCTCACTCTCTGCTATTATGTGTTTGTTTCTTCTCACTTTCATTTTTTGTTATTCCTTTTCTTCCTCCTCATTTTCAGCTGAGCCACCCAAAATTTCTGTGAGCTCAAGAACCAGGACTGATTTCACATGACTCAAGGCCAAGTTCTTTTGTGTGTGTGTGTGTGTGTGTGTGTGTGTGTGTGTGTGTGTGTGTGTGTGTGTGGTTTTGTTTCTGTTTTATTGGAATCCTGTGCTTACCAGGGCCTATGAAGGGATAACCCATGAATACCAGGGGCAGTTCCACTGACACCCTTCCTCCATATTTTTATTCACAAAACACACAGGTGTCAGAACTCAGGACATCCCTCTGGGTGTCCAGAGATGCCAGGACCCCTGCCAGGAGGCTCAGAGACCCTGGCACACAGCCCAGAACACCTGTGGGTTCAATTATGACCTGTGGAGCAAATTACCAGCTTCGTATGAAGACCTGCAAGCCACAGCAGTTTAAGTAGTGTAATAATAAAATTATCACTGGGTGAAAAAGTAGATTTTTGGGGTTTCTAGAATAGGGGTTTTGGGGGCAAGATGGAGGGATTTGGGCGAGTCCAACCTTTCTTCTTCTTCTTCTCTGCCTCCATCTTCTCCTGTGATGTTGGCACTTTTAGATTGGTTTAGAGTAGAAGCTCACTGTCTAACATAGGTGATAGGTATTGGAAAGTAATTGTAAATATTGTACACGTAGTTTTTAGTATAAAGAGACAACACTGCCCCAGGGGCAGGCAGTGTGCCTGGAACTGTCCTGCTGGACAGACCTCAGCAGGGCAGGAGAAAAATTTTGTAGATAAGAAGTAATAAACAACCCTGAGACTGAGAACTGAAGAACTCCGACTCATTCTTGGAACGCGCGGGCCGAAACAGAGACTTTTCACGTATCTCGGGGTTGCAGTAAACTGCACTTTTCGAGACACAGGACCTTAAGAACTTTGAGATTTCTTTCTCCTCTACCTAAATCTTCCTCAAAGGAGTTAAAAGTTGACATTAGAGGGGCCCCAACCAGCTGCAGGGCACATGAAGTACAATTCCATTTACCTTTCCACCTTTCAGAAGCCAGACCTTGGTGACACACATCCCCCCTCCTCCTTGTGCCTGAGAGTTCATGCATGCTGCCTGACCACCCCCAGACCTGGGTTATCTTATATCCTATGGCAGCCTCACCTCTTTCTCCCTTCCTCCCACCCAAACCTGAGACAGAAAACAGCAGTTAGAAAGATTTTCATGAGCTGTTTTTTTGGAACAGAGACCTAAGCAGCAAGTCCCTCATGAACAAGTGATGCTTTGCCCAACCAAATCCAAAGGAAACCCTGGCAAAGTCAGGTTAGAATGGACCAAATGCGGTTTTGCTTAGCTTTCCCAGCCCAGGGAGGACATGGGTCTAATTCACAGCTCCCAGCCCAGCTCTGCAGTGACAGATGCTGCCTGGAACTGAAGGAGAAATGATGATGCAGGGCCGTTCCCTTCGAGATGCTGTTCTGTCACCATGGAGGCAGACAGCATGCTCTCAACAAGTTTATCTGCAAAGTAACATGAAAATTCCTCACAGCAGGAGAGATTTGACAGGACGTGCCTAGCACAGCTTTATAAAAAGGTTTCTTCAAATGCTTCCAAATCCCGTGGATCTTTTTCTTGCTTTATCATCCTTTTCAACATCCTTCTTTCTCTCACTTTTTCTTTTTTTTAGTGCCTTCACAAGGCACGTTTATCAACATCAAAGCACATTCTCTTACAGCTCATTTTTTCTCTTCTGAATCCACTTTTGCAAAATCCAAACTACTATTTCTCTCCACACCCAGTGATTTCACCAGGAACAAAACTTGCCTCTGTGCACAAAATCTTCTTCAAGTCTGGGCAGTATTGACATCCTAATGCAGGGACTGAGATCCCTGACACAAAGGTGAATTCCTCTGAGACAGAGCATTTGTATTTGATACTTCTGCAGGCTCCACTGTGCCTAAGCCAAATTTTGATGGCTACCTCACCTCTGAATTTCTCCTGCCTCCCAACCCAAACCAGAGGTTCAAGCTGCACTATACTCATAGGCTGCATTCAGGATGTTCAGCCCAGACAAACGCTTTGCTCTGTGCTGTTGTCACCAGAGAGATGCTGAAGGCTTGGTCCTGCAGCTACCACACTGCACTGCAGGCAGCCAGGGCTCAGGCAATTACCAAGTCCTTTCAGACCAGTTTCCTGGGCACAGCTCAGCCAGCCTACCCAGGTGACAGGGCGGTGCTGAAGGTGCTGAAACCTGGTGGTCCCTCCCCACGTAGCCCCCAGACCCCTCAGGTGACAGACACTCTAGCAATAGGAATCTACACAGCTGATGTCAAGGAAAACTTGGGCCCAGAACAGGTCTAAGCCTCTAGCCCCACACCCTCAAAGCTGTTAAAATTTCTCCTCCTCTCCCTGATTTCTTCCATTTTTAGGAAGAGCTCAGCCATGTTCTGTCAAGCTCCAGAAACATGACTGTGTCTGCATGGCACAGCTAGGAAAGGTTCCAAGGCCCAGACTGGTCTGCAACTGTGTTCCAGACAAGACAACTTCATACAGGTCTGCTTTCATTAAAAACACCAAGGCAAGTCCCACAAGATCTTTACAAGCCAAACCTGGATCACCTGGTAATCCCCACCCTGCAGAGCCTTACATCTCCTCAGCACTGGCACTGCCATGGGCACAGCAGTAGCTGCAGAGTGGCTTTCTCCACCTTTTGGCAAATTTCATTTGGCAGCTGGCCATGAGAAGAATGGAAACTGAGTTAAAGGATGTGCAGTCACCCTCCTTGGTTTGTAAAGGGCTGTGTGTGTCGGGGAGGGGGTGGGAGAAGGTGAAAGGGTAGTTGGAACTGTGAAGTTTGAAGGTGAAAAAAGTCTTTATATCTGGATTAGTGGAGTCCTGGGGCCTTCAAAAATAGTTAAAATTCCCTTTTTTGAGTAATGGAGAAGTAGTTTGCATTGATCTTAAGAATTTGCTTATAGTTTTCCCTGGAGTTCAATGTACTGGGGAGTGCAAAGCTGACACAGCTCAAAAGTTTTATGAACCTCAGGTAACAGCGTGAAAGGAAATTTTAATAAATATTACATTTATTTAAATTTAATTTCTTTCCTTGTTAATAATAAAAGCCAACCTTGGTCTTCTGGGCTTTTCTCATATGCCTGCTTAATACAGCAGCGAAATCGTGGAATTATTTATATTTTAACTTCATTTTCAGTAAATCGTCAATCATTCACCTTTCAAAAGCATTAAATTCAGAGACGAACAGCAGGGGAGAGGGAGACTGAAAAATAAATATTGACTTTCAGGGGTTTGTTTTGGGTTTTTTTAAGAGCAGGGTTAGAAATAGAAGCTGTTGTGGGTGATGAGTAAAAGCGCAGAAAAAGGAAAAGACATTTGTGCCTATAGATTTCTCCCCATCATAGTCCTGCAACTCTCTTTCTGCTTTGTTTGCAGGAAGCTACAGCAGTACTTGTGGGTAGTGCCCTTGCTGGCTTAAAGATGCACTTGGCTGAAAATTTTGGGTCTTCTTATCATTGGGTAAATGGTCTTCCTTACACAGGACACCCACTAGTAGCCATAGATACTGGTATTGTCAGCAGCAGCAGAGATCCCCAGGAAAACCCAAGAAAACAGGAATGACAGAATTGAGGAATCCACCAGGACTGCAATACGGGGACACTTAGGCTGTGTGAGGATGCCACAGATTCTTCCTTTCAAGTTCAGCAGCCCAATCAATGCCTAAAGATAATGACAGCCTCTTGCTACTGGTCTCTGCTGTCCTCTGGGGCAGAAGGACTCCAGCCAGCTGTCCCCTTGGGTGCTCTAGAAACCTTCTGTAGGGTTCTTGCTGGTCTGTGAGTGACAGCATCTCCTCAATCCACCCTCTGCCCCAAACTCACCAGCTAGTCCCCACTCAAAACCACCTGAAATCCCAGCCTGTGCAGGCTAAGACACATCAAAAGGGGCTAAACAGGGGCTGGCAGATATGTGGAGAGGAGGCAAAGGCCATACCTCATGTGTTGTGCTCATTACTCCCTCGGGGTACATTCGAGTCAGAGCCAAAGACCACAGCAAGAGGAGCCCAGCCTTCGGTTTGGGCTTCACAGCAGCCCAGTGAGCCACCCCCTGACAGGCTGGGTTCAGCTACAGCCACACAGCCTTGCTTCAAAGGCCTCTGCAGGGGAAATCTCTCCCAGATTTGTCTTTGGCAATTTGTTCCTGGAGACCCAACACAACAAGTGCCTGGATCCCTGTATTTGTGCTCAGCTTGTGGGCAGCGGTCTGTCTTGTGCCCTTCTTTCTCTCTGAGGTTTAAGAGTCCTCTACAGCAGGTGCACACACACAGCAAGCTGCCACTCCAGCTCGCTGATGAGCTGAACAAATTGCTCTCTTGGAAGCATTTTCTCCAGCCCAGATTTGTGTGGGTTTTTGCATCCTATCCAATTTCTTGTTTTTCTTAACAAAGCACATGTCCCCAGACTGGAGATGGGTTTCTGTTGTCCAACCCCATCCAAAGGTAAAATGAGACCTGTCCTTTCACCAGTCTCCTTCAAGCTGACATCAGGTGGTCCCACCACCATACTGAGAATACAGGTCCAGACCAAGGACCTTCCTTTAGGCCCTCTTAATCACCTTGAGACATTGCCTTCCAGAGGCACTCTGCAGCCTGGGACTGGCCAGCTGGGAAGAGCTTGGCAGAGAAGGACCCAGGGGTCCTGGTGAACACCAAGCTGAGCACGAGCCATCAATATGCCCCTGTCACAAACAAGGCCAACAGGCTCCTGGGCTGCCTTGGGCTGATCACTGCCAGCAGATGGAGAGAGGAGATCCTTCTCCCCTCCTCAGCACAGGTGAGACAGGTCTGCAGGCTGTGTCCAGCTCTGTCCCCAGTATCAGTGGACAGTGTATTGGAACAAGTCCCATAAAGGGCCAGTAAAACTACAAATGAATTGGGGCATCTAATATGTTAGGGAAGACTGAGAGCTGCATTGACCAGTGTGTGGAAGAGATGGGGACCTTAAGAGGATCTTACCAATAAGTATAATACCTGGTGGGTTCAAGTAAAGAAGACAAATCCAGAATCTTCTCTGCGGTGCCAAGGAAAGGCCAAGGAGCACAAACTGAAATCCAGGAAATTCCATTTAAAGACATGAAAAAGCTCTTTTTAACTGTGATCATGCTAAAATGCTGCAACAAATTCCTAGAAAGGTTGTAGAGTCTTCTTCTTTGGACATATTCAAAATACAGCTGGCTGTGGTCCTGAGTAACCTGCTCTGGCTGCCCCTATTCTGAGCAGAAGGGGTTGGAGCAGATGAACCCCAGAGAGGCTTTCCAACCCTTCCAATCTCAGCTGTTCTGTGATTCTGATGCTCACCAGCCCATATTTCCACCTGTCCTCCTGGTTCCTAATCTCTCTCCTGGTTTGATGCTGTGAAAATATATGTTCTACATGCCTGGACTGCTGATGTCCTCTACACACATCCTCAAGCCATATTAATCACTCCTCCAAACTTTAGGTTATCTGTACAATTTAGCCAGCAGCGTTGTTTTTATGTATTTCCAGACCATTGATGGAAACATTAATTTGCATCTAAGTTATGACTGCCTTCTCAGGAATGCCATAGGAAAGTGCTCATTAAACAGATTTCCCGCTCATAATTTCTGTCCAAGATCTGTCAGCTACCCATTGCTCAATCCATCAAATATCAGCACATAAAAGAAAAACAGATTTCCAGTCCATATAGTCTTTATGTCCTATTTCTCTCCATTTAACAGCAACAGAGACCTAGGAAATGACTGCAAGCACTGCAACACATCCACACCCCCACATATTCTCCACGCTTCTGGCAGCTGCATGTTTATGAGCAGCAATGGCAACCAAAGTGTTGGGCCCTACAATCAGCAGTGGGCCTGAATTACTCTACTTCTTTCTAAGTTGTTTGCATGTGAGTTGTTCACTGTCACAATGAATTTGATTTTATGCCCCAAGAAAAACTACTTCCCCTTTTCTGTCTAAAACTTTTGTGCGCTATTTTCACTGGATGCTCTCTCCTGCGTACCCCACGGGAAGCCGTGAGTCATTCTGCCTTCTTCAGGCAATCTCTAGCACTCAAGATTTCACAGCCTTCCATTCAGGCCACTTCATCAGCCTTATCATGCCAGACGTATTTCCAGGGAAGTTCTATCATTCCCACCCCTTCCTTGGAGCTGGTGCTAGATGTCTGCAGGAGGCCAGGCAGAGCTTTGTCCTTTGCTGCCCCCACATCATGCTGCCTCTGCAGCTCCTGATGGCCTGAAACCACCCCTGTCTGGGTTGCCTCCAGTCGGGAGAACACATTTTCTGAGAAAGCAGGGCACGAACCTCTCTGGTTCACAAGGAGACAGAGGCTGGAGCCCTTACAAGCTCGTGCCCTTTGCACAAAAAGCATTCTCCTTCCCTGCTGCCCTCCCCGAGCAGGCAGGCAGGCCACAGCTCACCGTGCGAGCAAGCACGCAAACGGGGAAACAAAAATTAAGCAGTGGTTAAGGGAATAGGTGAAGAAAAACAGATGAACCCCTGGAGTCTGGGGCTGAACAGCACGAGCAGTCGGAGCCCTGGAAGCCAGCTCATCCATGAGCACTGCCCTTGCTGCCTCCCTGTTCCCAGGAGGGGGCCTAATAAATTTTACAAAAGAGCAAACAGCTGAAAAATGCTCGTATTTAAAAATATATTGAGAGAATTTGCATGTTGTTCCCTTTTGTGTGGGGATGGCATTTATACACCCGGCATTTCAGCAGCACGGCATCTCAGAGCACTTTACATAGCAATTAATTACACACTGGTAGTGGAGTGACTGTCTACAGGCAAACTCATCAGCCATTATCCACTCAGCAACATCCAGCGTACAGCTGTGAACATTTGCATTAGCAGAAAGTCATCCTGGCTGCCATTAGCAGGGTGCAGGGTGTCAGCAAGGGTGAGAGGGGTCGGTTCATCCCTCACTCCTTCCCAAAAAGCCTTTGACAGCCACCGTCACAGCTTTCACAGCCAAACCTGTGACCCTTCCCTCATCCGACCCCGGGGAGATGCCGTCAGCTTACAGCGCACTGCAGTCCAGATCCTGCACCATAATGCCAGCTTCTCCTACAAGATGGGAAACACTCTTGGAAGAGAGACTTCTGAGACAACACATAAAGGTACAGGCACCAAATCTGTGGAGTGGATGGCTTTATGGAATGAACACTGTCCGCAGCAGTGACAGTTTCTATCTCATTTCCTCCATGACGCCTCCACGCTCCAGGATTACTTCAGCACTCCCCAGGTCTCTCCATAAACTAGTCTGGAAAGACACTGAAGATCTGAAAGACCAATGTCTGATAACTGCTGTGGCCTCAATGCTATTTAGAAGTACTTTACAACTCCAGATTCTCTCCTGAGTCCCCTTTGCCCCTGTTTCACCCACAGCATGGCAAAACATGCGTGGCACCACAAGCAGGAGACCAGAGGAAACCTGTGAGCAAAGAAGAAGATCCCAGTAGTGCACTGACCTTCAGAGGGGACCCAAGGACAAGAGACCAACCAGCAGTACTCACAGAACCCAGAGATATCCTAGCTAAAGCATTAAAATAAACTCCTATACTATAGCTTTACCACCAGTTGTGAAAATGTCCCTGGACATTAGAAGTTGATCTTCTGTATTTTAAGTTGTTAAAACACTACCTGGCATGTTTTTGGCACAATCTAGCTAGGATGCTCCCAAATGATGCCTAGACACAGCCTGGGAATTAGCACAGACTAGTGCCCATTCTCAGTAGGCAATTTGGATGCAATCCCCCCTTTTTGGAGGGTGAGAGAATTCAACAGTACAGATGCAGGATATCCTGTGCCAGCTGGCCTCTGCACAAGAGAGCAGACCTAGCTACAGTTAATTTACAGGTATAGATGCAGCCTCAGAGTCCTGGACAACATCCAGACAATGATTGCACCCTCCTCCTTTCAATTTCACCAGTCTGAATTGCAAAAGAAATCCACAATGCTCCTAATCTTTTAATTGCTTCTGTGGACCACTGAAATGGTTCTGTCTTTTGATCCTGGACAAGCTGATCTTTGAATTTCTGAAAGTTAGTGTATATGAAGTCTTTGGAGCTCCTCTGAAGGGCCACATGAGAGATGATTGCAGCACAAACCACTAGGATCTCTTCTTTCTATCTTGCTTGTGTTTCACATGTGCAAAAATATTCAAAACAATTGTTCATTTTGTGGGGCTGGCGTGTCTTCCTTGCTGAGCCCACCAAGCCCCCATGAGCCCAGAGAGAGCAAATAACCACAATCATTATTGCCATGTGGCAGGCAACAAATCTCAGCCAAGAAGGAGTCACGAGGACCACCTACAAACCTGTGAATCACAGACCTTTTCCAGTTTGTGCTTTTAAAGAACACAAGCTGGGTGGATGAGGAAAATCTAATGGACTCGGGAGGATAAATACAGTCTTACAAAAGACAACTTTGGTGCGCAAATTCTCCTGCTTGGAGTTTTCCTCTTATTAAAGCTGGATAAACCAGAATTCTGGCAGGATGGGACCATTGACTGAAGGCAGAAGAGGTCTCTCTGCTCAACCTGCCTACCCACTCCACAGCCTGAACATGCTACCCAGGGTTGCAGGAGTTGTGGCACTAGAGGTGAGCAGACATGGTCTCTTCCCAGATCCTTCTGCAAAGAAGAGAAGGGAATCAATGTTTCTGGAGAGGGGGAAATCCTTCCAAGTAGCTGGTTTACAGCAAAACCACAGAACCTTTGGAAACAGAATAAGATAATCTCTGTGAGGTTTCCTTTATCTTGTTTGTGCTGCCAGATTTCTAACATTCCTTTGAGGTAGAGACAGACACATTTTAATGAACTTCTGGGAGATGGGGTACTTATCCTACTCTTTCATGTAGGCTGGAGCCCATTATGAGGTTGCCCCCTATCAAATTTATCTGCCTTTAATCACTCATTTGTCTCCTGTGGGACTTCCCAATTTCTTCCCAAAACTCCTTTCAAAACCCTGGCAACCCACAGAAACTGCCACCTGGCTTTGAGGTTTCAATGGTGTGTCACTGTTCAGGGACTTCAAAACAGGCAGTGAAACAATTCAGGAAATTGAGAAGGATATTCCTGAGGAGACAAGAAACGGGAACACTAAAGGCCACAGCTCTCTGTGCTCAGATGTCCATGAAGACCTCCCCTGAGCCAGCAGCCACCATGCTTGTCCTGGGAACTTCACTTCTATTGGGCTCCTGGAAGAGTCCGTAGCCAAAGCAACTTTTTTCATGTTAGTACTATAGGGACTTTGATCAGTTTTGTGCACTCTTCTCCATCCCAGGCTGTAGGGAAGAGTGCCTGATCCCCTGGCCCTTACCTGCTGCTGGTATCCCTCTCCAAAGCTGTTTCCCAGACAGGGGAGTAGAGGAGAAACTGCTTTTTCTGTGATGCACAGCCACATCCTGGGAAGCAGAGCTGCAAACCACCAGGCAATTGCACAGATTCCACTAAAGACCATTTCAGAGAAGCCACTGAGCTCGATAATGCTGATTTACATTGTGGTGCAGCTTCCCCTCACCGTGGGAACTGCTGGGTGGCCTTCCCTGGCCTGCACGATGCTGGAGGTCAGGCTGCTGATCAGAGCGGTCCCATCTGGCCTGAAAATCTATAAATTCACATCTGGATGAAATTGGGCAGTTTTGGATTTGGATAAGCATTCATGAATTTAAATGAATAAATAATAATATAATAATAAATCATTCATCTCACTGTCTAGAGTGTGAGTCCCCTCAAAGACCTGCAGTTCAGCAGCAGCCAAAGTTTGACTACCTCTGCAATTAGAGCCAATGAATTTCAGATGAGGAGGAAGGAGGGGAAAAAGCAGGAGAAAAGAAGGAGGGGGGACCATTTATTCAAAGTGACTTCCCCCCCCCCCCCCCCCCCCGCAGGCCATCCAAGGACTGGATGCTAACAAACCCATCTCACTGCTGGCTCGGGGTAGTGGCACTGGTGAGTGCTTCCATCTCCCAATACACGTACTCAAGACAAGCAAGATCCATAAATCCAGAGAGTTCCAGATCTGCTATGTTAATATAAACCTTGCACTCCTCACAGCTGGCTCACAGGGCTAGGCTCAAGACTTCCTGATCCATCCCAGGTAACCGTGCCAGGCAAGCACATTACTTTTTGGTTGTATTATGGAAAAGAGCTTTGGGCTCAAGAAATGTTCTCTCTGCTCAGAGTCAGGCTCTCTCCAATGAGAGGTAAATCCATGGGCAGTCACCATGGTGGAGAGGAGACAAAAGGCTGGGCTGCACTTCTGATGGGCAATCTCCACTCCTGATCTCTCACCCAGAGCTGTCTCCTCAATCCTACTGAGGGGCCTTTGCCAGCCCCTCACTTTGTGCAAAATTCCCAGCACTGTTCTATTCTTCTTCCCCTCACCCTTTCAGCTGTTGTATCCTCTTGAACCACCCCCAAACCAATTCTGTCCTGATTCTCCCTGGTGAGTTCCTGCCCTCCCCAAACCTTTGTGTTTAATTTCCTCTCTAAACCAGCTCTTGCAGCTTCCCCCAGTTCAGCCTCCTTCACTCATTTCATTAACATGCTGTTTACTTCTGCTTGTAGATCATTAGCAGCAATATTAAACAACTGGCAGCCTGCCCAGGAGGCTGTGATCTCCAGGGTTGATGACTTGTTTTATTTTCCCTCCCTGAGAGAGCAGCAAAATCAGAGTTGGGTGGACATGGAAAGACCCGAGCCAGGAGCAGAGATGGGAGAGGCGGCTTTCTTGCCTTTCCTAGTAAATCTCCACTCTGCTTTGCCTTTAAATTCTTCACACATGTAGGTCCTTCTCTAATGGACATGCTTCTGATATTTTTATTTGGACCATTTTCTTGAAATAAGCCTTTGCCACCCCTTACTCCTCTTAAAACCACTTGGCTTGGAATCAGTGAGCCTGCATCTGGGACTGAATTTTAGGTCACTCTCCTTTCAGGCCCCTTGTATCACAAATTCCTTCTGTTTTCCTACTGAAAGATGAGCCAACAAACTTATTGACTGATTTGAGTCTGTCATCTTGCTTGTTCTGGCACAGTGATTTAACTCCTTGCAGGAGAACTCATCTCCACAACTCAGACTCTTGAGGTTCTCATATGCTTCCCTTAGAAAACTCCTCTAAGGAACTTTGCAGAGGTGTGGGAAAATTTTATGTTCAACTCAGAAACTCAGAAAATATTTTTGGTAACCCAGACCAAGTATGAAATGAACCCAAGGCAATCTATGAAGCCAGGAGGAAGCTCAGACCAGAGCAAAAGCACTTTGGTGCCTTGCAACAGCTATTCTGTAGTGAACAGAGCAGAGAACTGGCTGCACATTTTCATTAAATATTCATCCATTTTCTTTTTAATATGATGATTTTTTTTCTTTTTCTGCCAGGGAAAGCTGAAGGGAAGGAAGGGTGAAAGGGAACTGGCACACTCAAAATCTTCCAATATCATGTCAACAGAAATGTCACTTGAAAATTCCACTTCAGACAATTTTGACTGATCTCTGTTCATATTTCCAGTGCCTTCACACTGGCCCCTTGGGCTATTGGCCACCTCCTCCTTGGATAGATGGAGACTGCCCTGTCCACACAGGACTTGCAGGGGCCTGCTGTTAGCACTGTAAAAAATTACAGTGCTAGCAGGGATATCTTTAGAATAGGCTCATGCTCCTTCTTTGCTCCTTTTTTTCCAGATCAGGCTGTTGCCAGCCATCACAAAAGCCTGGAAAGCTACCTCTGGATTGCTGACCCAAGGCACACTTACACTAGCTTGTTCCTGCTCTAGCACTGCCACAAAGCATTTTCCTCCACTCTGCCCACAGAGGAATCTTTGAGGAATCACTGGGTCCCCTCTTGGCCCCCAGTTAGTTGGGTTAGGACACTAAACACTTTAGAATCTCTCTAGCTGAAGTAAAGTGACTCTTCTTCTAACCCATGGTCAGCAGATCCTTCCAGCAGGAACTGACATAATGAATTTGAGGGAAGAGCCTCCTTTCTGTTCAAGTAACTCCCTCCCCACAGTGTGCTGCTATTTCAGACAGACTTGAGAGTGTTTTTCACTCAAAGGCCTTCCATCAAAGGCCACTCATGTGGGGCACAGACCTTTTTGTAGTGTTTCAGTCATTCTTTATGATTTCACTCTTTCTCCACCTTGCTGCCGGTTTTCCCCACACCTTCCTGGCCAAAGGCACCACACACTGTTCCAGAGGTATCCTGCTGTGCCCTTCACTCCATGGACACAGACTGCTGTGTCCCCACCTTCAGGAGTGTGCAGCAGAGCTGTGTGACACACAGAAGCTGTGTTTGCTCTTCACCCCCAGGTACCTAATGTCCTCCTTTTATCTCTGCCTCCCTGCCCACTTGTATTCACACTATTCCCAAGCCAAACATCAAGCTATCATTCCCTGCTTGTCTTTCCAGCCTCCCCAAATCTTTTTGTTTTACTTCCACTGTCCAAACCAGCCCCTCTAGCTCCTCCCAGTTTAGCTTCACCCACATATTTCAATAACATGTTGTTTATTCCCACTTCTAGATGATTAGGGAAGACATTAAATGACTGGCAGCCTGCCCAGAGAGGCCATTACCTTTGGGGTTGATGACTTGTTTTATGCAGCTCTCAGAGCGGTGAGAGCAGCTCTGGAAGGTCCTGAGCAGCACAAGGAAGATCCAGAGGAAGTTCCCCATCTCCACCTCTTCAGCACACCGGTGATCTCTGCCTGCCCCCCACCCCCGATAGGGAACATGACTCTTGGACAGGGATTTTTTCTGCTCCACAAAACTGGGAGAAAAGAAGGGTTGAAACTAAACAGAAGCATGCATGGCATCCTCTGGCAATGCCACACCTGTGAGGGCAATTACCACCTGTGAGGGGTGGGGGATGATGTGACAGCATGTGTTTGTAAACTCATTAAAACGTTACATTTCAGAGTGTGTTTTAACTCTGACTGAGGTGAAAATGGCTCTTTAGAGAAAATACCCTCTGAGCACCAGAATCTCCGGGGTCTCACTGGGGAGCTGGGTAAAATCCCTTTGCAGACCCTCTCTCAGCCTTCCTGAGCCCAAGTTTCAGAGGGACAAAAGCTGTCAGGTACACACTGAGGAGGGGATGGTTTTACCAGGCACCTGGGGGTCCAGGACTACTGTGAAGGCAGACACCTTGACACCTGACAAGCTGCAGCCTCAGATCTCTGCTTCCACTTCCCCAGTGGGAAAAACACTTCCTTGGAAAAGATCTCCTTGCTAATGCAGTGCCCACCACCAAAAACCCTCCAAAAGGTAACTTACACAAGGGCAACATGTTTCCTGATGGTCACTTCGCCAGATTCGGTGGTCTTTGGAGATTCTCAGCCTGCCAGATTAGTCACTGGAATGCCTCAGAGCAAGGACTTTGCTAAGCAGCTCCAAGTACAACAGTGGTTCCAGACCAGAGCCCTTCCCCACATGAGCAGTCACATTTTCACCAGGCAGGCTGCTTTCAGTGCAAGGAAGATGCTGGTCACCCTTACAGAAAAGCACTCTCTTTTGGGGCTTTTAGAAATACAGACCTTACCTGCCTTTTACACTCCTTTAAAGAACAAGATGTAAAGCGATCTCTTCCCCAATGAATAAAATCACTGAATTGAGAAAGAAAATGTACCAGGTGGCTCCCACTCTTTCCCGCCTTAAAAAAAAAAAAAAAAAGGAAGAAGAAGAAAAGAAGATAAGAAAAAGGTTTTGAGCTGTTCTTCAAAGGCTGTCTGATTTGCTTTGAATAATATAAAATGATGATGGAGGGAAAAAAGAGAATATTAAACTCAAGGCTGTAAAAGCTCTGCTCTCAGGCTGAGCCACTGAAAAAGATCCACGTACACTTTTCATGAAATAACTGCAATGATCTCTCCTTGTCTCTGTAACAGCTGGGGGATCAGCAGCAAGGCAAACCTGGGCCCAAACATGGCCTGGGTAACAAAAGCTGGGGTGCTTCTTCCCTGGAGATATTTCCCCCCTTGTACATCCAAATGCCCCATACCTCACTGTGGGTTTCTCCACCAGTCTCCCCATCCTGGACCAGAGCTCCCAGAAAAGGGAGGCAGGAAAGTGGGACAGGAGGGACACGCAGAAAGAGAGGGGAAAAGGAACGAAAAAGTATTTTCTTCTGAGATCCCCCGAGAAAATTAGTGTGAAGCTGGAAGGAGCTGATTGCTGTCAAGGCCTGCCAGAGCCCAGATAGCCAGCTGCAGTCCCCAGGCACAAGTGTGATAATAGCCAACAAGCTAAAATCATTAACAGTAACGATTGCCTCTGGAAAGACCCCAACACCTAGGAGGAAAAACCAGTGACAGGAGAGGGAGAGAAAAAAAATCAAAAGAGAGAAATTGTAATTTCCTCTTAGCATTTCTGCACTCTGCTTTCCATAACCCTCTGATCCCAATAAAGACTGCCTCACCTAGTTATGGCTCAGTCTGGCTTTTCCCAGCTGGACTCCAATGATCAGCTCTTCTCCCTCTATTTGCTGGTGGGAGAGCAGAGGGAATGAGGGTGAGGGAGGAGAGGCAAATACTTGGTGAAAATAGCCCTCACCTTTGGCTGGATGGACAGCTCTTACAGATGTTAACCACTATAAAAAAAAGGATCTTTGTAGCTTTGTTTGGATGAGCCAAGCCCATGAGACGAACATCTGGGGTGCCCCACAGCCCATGGCATGTGGCACACAAAGAGGGGAAAAAATCAATTTCTCAAGCAGATCTCTGAAGTGCCAGAGACAAAAGGAGTACTGGAGTGGTCTGTTCTGGGACCAGTCTGGATCAGCTTCTTTGGCAGCATCTTGGAGAGAGGATGAGAATTTGAGGGTGATGGAATTAGGGGACTACTCTGAGCCGTGCTCAGAGAAAAGAAAAGTTTGGGATGGATATAAGGAAAAGATTCTTCCCCATGAAGACAGTCAAGTATTGGCCAAGCTGCCCAGACAGCTTATCCATCCCAGAGCCTATGGCATGCCCATTCCTGAAGGTTTATAAGAACCATCAAGATGTAGCCCTGAGCAGCCTGGTCCCATCACAGAGGGCCCTGCCTTTAGGAGGGTGCACCAGAGACCTCCTGAGGTCTCTGCCAACCTGAATCATCCTGTGATCCAAATCAGACACCAATGTCTCTGCTCTCTGGTCACACAGCCAGCTTCACCACCCTTGCTCTGTCAACACACCTCTGTCTATTCCAGCATTCTAATACTCCTGGGAATGGCTCTTTCCTCCGAGGAATTTTCTGTGACAATCAGAATTGGAAAGCAGGTCGTAATGAGTCTGTGTGCTCTGTGTCAAAATGAAACATTTTCAGCTAAGCCCCTTGACTGCAAGGTCCCTTAAATCTTTAGCAACTCACATCCCAGTCTGCAAACCTGAGAAAATTTCTTCTTGCTTCCCAACTCCTTGCCCTATCCAGGCTTTCAGTTATTTTAACCTCATCTCAAAGCAAACTCCATGTGAGCAGCCTTTGGTTAAATTAACTTCTTCTGTAAGGAAGGAAAATTACATCAGCTCTTAACATTAAAAACAACAGATTTTGTCTCCAGTTGTATTTGTGAGAACATTGGATTCATGTGTAGGATGTCATGCTTTCTCTTGGTACAGCCCCATGTGCCAAGTGGGTGTATCCCATTCAGGGGTAGGTGATGGGAAATGGGAAAATTATGAATTTGCCCCTGAAATATATGGCCCAGAGCACAGCCTGCCCAGGACAGTGCTAATATTAGGGGAAGAGGAGAACATTCACCCTAAAAATCCCCAGTATCATGCAAGAGTACATTTACCATGTTCTGTTTGGACTCATTTGCCTTTTTGCAAACAATTCTCTGCAGAGCCATGGCTGACATTCAGGAAAGAGCAACGAAGTGGAGCACCAGGAGCTTTTTGCACCAGCCAGTGAGCCCATTGCTAAGCTGCTTTGTGCAGGAGTTGTAGAAATCACATCCCATGCTGACGCTCACCTTCTTGGGGAGCTGGCGGGGAGGACCACATTCCTTTCCAAAGATTGTCAGAGCTCAGAGAAGCATTTAGCAAAGCCACACTGAACCTGTTCAGATGCAGCTGGAGTTTGTAAAATAGGGAACTCTTCTTCCAAAATTAATTCCTGGCTTTGGATTTCTCTGATGTAAAGAGTTTAATTTTCCAGCTCAGAAAACTCTGTGCTGCTCCTTTAGTGAAGGGATAGGAAGGTTCCCAGCCTCCCTGCCCTGACCAACAAAAACACAAATTCTCAGGCTGATCCTGAGAAGTTTCCTCCTGCGCCTCTCCTTCCCCACAGGGTATCCTCACATGTCCTTCAGTCCCAGGCTCAGTGTCGTGGTGGGAGAACACTGCACCAGCTCAAGAGCACTGACCCAGGAGGGGCTGTGTGATCCTCGGGGCTCTCTGAGAGCAGGCAGCGAGCTCTGGGGTTTGTCCAAGCTCCCACAGGACCTGCTAGAGGACCTTTAGCAAATCACTCTGGATAACCAGCACATCAGGCTGTCCTTAGCACCCCCAGCCCTTCAAACAACTTGTCAGTGCAGTACTCCCCACTCAGGGATTTCACAGACCCTGCCAGACCCCACCATCTGCACAGCTCCCCACCAGCCTTGGCATGTCCCACCTTGGCTCTCCAAAGGACCACAAAGGCTGGTCCAGACCTCTTCCTGGCATTTTCTAGAGAGTACTTAGGAAGTTCTGCACATCTGGTGTCTCACACTGCATGATGGGTTATTGATCAGGAGATGCAAAGGTGTTTTGGCATGGCATGGTGGGGATCTGTCCTTTCCCAGCTGGACTTTGCACCGAGGCCCACTGGAACATTCATGCAATGGGTAGGTCTCGAGCTCCGAGCCACAGGATGCTCCTCACACACCCCACTCAAGAATTTAACAGCTTTATTTGCAGATTAGGGAAATCCCATATGAATACACACTGGCACAAAGCTTGAAGGAGCAGTTTCATGAGCTTCCCCTACTCTCACTACGCTCTGAACCCCTCTGCTGCAGAGAAGTGAGTTGGCCAGTTCTCTAAAAAAGAAGTGCCCATGGATACTTAGAGAGTGTCTCCAAGACACTGAGAGTAAATCATGTGTCAGATCCCCAGCTGGAAGAAATCAGAAAGGAGGGAAAGAAAAAGATAAAAGTAAACAGAAAACTTCTTATACCCTGAAATGGGAACTAAAATGTGGAGAAATCCCATGTGAAGGGCTCTGTTCAGAAATCCTGGCAGAGTTTCAGACATCAGACTTCACAGCCAAGTAACTGATGGCAGAGATAAGAAAAAGAAACTGTCAGAAGTGTACATAGTGCACACATCACCCTGGTATCTAATTAGCTAAAGGAGTCTGAGTCTTTACTCAAAAGTAAAATTTTTCCCAATGTACACAAAAGCTGATTAAACTTTAACCCCTCTCCCCCCCATAAATTAACAAAGAGACCCCAGTCAAAGTGATATGGTACAAAACTTGGTCAAACAAAAGTTTTGGAGCTCTTATCTCCATTTTACCTCCTCTGTTGAGATTTCCCATCCTTGATTAATGACTTGCATTTTTTTTTCTTTTTTTTTTTTTTGTGTGTTTCTAAACCTCTGAAAGCTCCACAGTGTCACTGGACTCTGAATAGACCAAGACTGACTGTCTCTTTTTATAGAGTAACCTGCATCTTACACACATTCTGTCCCCTCACAAAACACCTAGGAAGGTGGATATTCCCAGTGTGATCACAGCCCGTCCTACCATCCCAGGGTTTGTCTGCACTAGGTCATTTAGTCTGAATTAAATATATGAAAACAGGATGGGTCACACCACACCAGCAGCTCCTCAGGCACGTCCATTTGATGTCAAAGAGGTCTCTCATCTCTTTTGCTTAATTGAAGGGGGTCTTACTTCAACTCATCTTAATTCTGAGTGTTGAAACAGAGTCCTGATTCAGTTTAATTAATCCCCTTTAAAAATGAATTTGAGTTAATTCTCCCACGGGTCTCAAAGCAGAGAAGTGCCCAGAAATCACTACATGGCTTAATATTTAGAATGAGATGGAACTCTTTCAGGGTGAACTACTAAACCCGACCTGAAGATTTCATTTTCCTTATTACTGGAGATTGGAGGAAATGTTTTAACTCAGAAAGCAATTATGGGCAGTGCTGCCATGCCCATGTTTTGATCATAGGTTTGATGAAGTGGAAAGGTCACAGCTCTAGAAGTCAAGTGCTAGGATGATATTCCCACGTGCCACATAAGTTTATAACTGAAAAAACATTGGAAAAAGCTTTGAAGCGTAATAATAAAAGCAAAAACAAGACCTCAAATGCATTAGTATTTTTCTAAATCATGCTCTTTTTTTTCATACTTGTGGTTGGCAGTGAAACATCCAACAGCATCTGCAAAACACTAAGTACTATTTGAACAGACCAAATGCTTAGGAGGGGAGCCAGAAAAATGTTCATAGCAAAATTTACCAGCCCTTAAATTTAATTACAAATCCAGAACTAAAACTGTGTTCAATGAAAATTTCACTGTGGTGAGTGCAGTAGAGGTGGGTCTGAGCCAAGAGGGAGCAAAGAAGCAAAACCAGACCTCAGGAACCCGGACATTGTTCTGAACTTCACAACTGTGGAACAGGGATGAAAGACCTGGACAATTCAGCTTGGAGAATTCAAAATCCCTGTCCACAGCATGGGTATCCAAAGAGCATTTTCAGAGCCAGGGGACATGGGCGCCCCACCTGCATCACCTCCCTCCCAGGGGTGTCACCTCCAGCTCCAATGGGGATTGCCAGGAACTCAGAAAATTTGAAATCTGGCAGTGCCACATGCACAGAGTGGGCAGACAAGTGAGATATGGCACATACCAACAAATGCACACTGACAAACTTCTTTGAAGCAGTCCTGGCCAACAAAAAAATATGACTTTTCCTGGCTCTTTCTTTTTCCAGCAGTCCAGTACCTGCCCACCTTCCAACCAGTGGTGAAATACACAAGGTTTTCTGTTGCTTTTCAGTGACTTTGAGGAGATTGGGGGTTTTTTTATTTCTCCCTCCACCAGATCTCATAGAGGTTTGGCTGCCCAGTGTCTCTGCCCGGAGAAATTGAAAGAAGAAAATGAAAAAGCAGAGGCTGGCCCTTGTGCCCATGGCAGCTGATGGGCCTCAGCTGTGGAGAGTACCAGGCAGTGGTCACATGCAGCCCTGTGGTGCAGAAATCCTGAGTTACACGATAGATGCTCTTGTAGCTCTGCAATACTGTCTACATTTATTAAGTAAAATCACTGCCTGTTTTCTGCAGCATTAAAAGTGAGCTGGAGTACAATATATTTATTGATTGCTACTAAACACACCCTGGGCCTCCCTCCAGCTTCCTCTCTCCTGTTTATTCAAGCAGAGCTCAAAGCACAGACACACACCTGCATCCCCAGGACAGGCTGTGCCCTGCCCATGGAACAGAGGACACAAAACTGCTGCCCCAGCCCCTGTGTTTCACCTCTCAGCACCATGTACAGGGCAGCTGAAATGACCAGGAAGGAGAGGGAGTGATGAGCTGCTGATGGGACCACTGGGCAGGCAGGGCACGGCTACCAGAACTGACAGGAGGAGGAAACGGGTTTTGGACTACAGGGATCAAAAGGAGAAGCACGGATGAGGAGGAGGCTGATGGAGGCATCTCCACAGCTTTCCCTGGCCTGGTGGCAGGAGGAGCAAGAGTCCTGCAGCAGGAACAGACTCCAGAAAGGATGACCCAGCACTGCACAGGGTGGTGGAGAGGCAGCAGAGAAGCCCAGGCTAGGGCACAGGCCATAAGGCAGTGAATCCCTTTGCTACTACTCCTTGACACCCTGGGGACCCATGGCAGAGAAATGAGCCCCTGGATTTATCCCCCTTTTCCAATTAGCCTCATTTCCCCTCCTCCTCTCCTCCGCCCTGCTGGAATCAATCCTTGTCCTGGCATTTTAAAGGGCAATGTGCACGTTTTATGGCTGTCCCCTATAAAACCATTCTACATGATAACACATCCAGCCCTTTATTAGGGACGTTTGGCAAGTTTATTAGCCAGACATTTTTCTGTGCTGACAGATGAGGTCCTGCCATCACTTCTCAGAGCACGAGAGTCCCTCCCGCGTCCCCTCCTCCCCTTTCCCGAGCTGTGCAAGCCCGCGATGCCAGCTGCCCGCAGACATCCTCAGCACACCAGCAGCCTCCTCCCTGGGCACCTGAAGTCCTCCCTGTCCTACACTCACCTGCAGCCAGGTGAGGAGCAGCAGCAGGACCGTCTCCTTCCCCCAGGGCCTACCAAGCAGCATTTAATTACCCTCTGCTACAGTCACACCCACCAAAGACCTATTAACCCTTCATAGCCAAGAACGTGCTCTGGGCTCCGTGCACAGGCATCCAGAGCGGCAGACTTTCACATCATGGCAGGACAGCTCCTCAAGTCTTTACAGCAAGGCTGTGCCTTGAGGAGCTGGAAGGTTTTTAGGTATCTCAGGGGGTTACTACTCTCATCAGACACCAGGAAACCAATTGGCCTCTGTAGTTTAGGCACTGTGATGCTTTGCCCCAGTCAACCCGATCCCAAGGTCACCACAAACACAAGACCTCATTTCTGCCGCACTCCGGGATGAGATTAAGCTGGGACACAAGTTCAGCAGATGTTACATGAGGCATAGGGGCTCTGCTTCCCAAAAAAGCCAGAACTGTGCTGCCAAAGTGGGTTTGTGTCAGCCCTTGGATGCTGACGCCACCGAGGCTATGTCTGTGCCAGCTCCTCCTCCCTGTGAAGCTCGGAGGACTTGATGTAAAGCCAGCTGCAAGTTTTATTGTCCTGTGCTCACAGCTGTCCATGTGTGTAACAGTGAGCAAAAGGGTCAGCAGGGGTTTAATGGGGGGTCAGGGATTAAGAACAGAGACTGAAATTTATCTGAGTGCTTACCTGGTGCCTCCTCGCCACACTCCAGGGCCACTGGCCACCACGGAGGGGTCTGCTACCCACACACCAGCACAGCCAGAGGGGATGAGTGCCTGGTGAAAGGGAGCAAGCAAACCTCTAGCTCAGGTCGCATCCCAGTCAGGCTGTTGGGCAGTCACCCTCCCAGGTAGTGGCAGATGATCCTGGTCACCTTACAGGTGCTTGTTGCACATAAAAATGGGAAGCAAATGCAAGGCTGTGTTGTGATTCCCACCCTGCAGGCAGCCTCCCACCCAGCTGTGGTTTCACTCACTGATTTTGACCCGTTGCTGCTGTTTAACCCTGGGCAGGGCCACCGGGAGCAGTGGTGGGCTCCCTGCAGCTTCCAACCCCCCTGCCCCGTGTTGGTTCACATGTCACATTCCCAGGCTGTGTTATTCTTAAGTGCTGTAAATCTTTCACTATTATTCTCCCACTTGATATAGTGAGCTGTGTCATTTTGAAAGGAAATACATAACAGTATATTAAAGAAATCATGGATCTCCTCATTCATGTTTAAAACAAATTTATTACAATGTAAGAAACCCTGAATAGCATGAATTTATTATAATGATTTAAGGCTCCTGGCACTTGAGTTAAAAATGTCTCTCAATAAATAACTTTCCCTTGAAAACACAGCAAATTAATATAGTTTACCATTTCCAAAGTTATATAAATCCAAGAGGCTTAAATCAACAGTGCGCTGGATAAGATTACTGTTGCTCAGCCACAGACTGGTATCACAGCTCAGAGGGATGGAAAAATCGGTGAAAAATGAATGGCTTTTTTTTTTTGCCTTTTTTTTTTCTTGGTCACCTCTCTCTCCTTTCCACCACCCTAGGCTATGTCTGCTCTGTGAAAGTCAGACTAATGTGAAACGGATGACAGCAGCTGTGGCCTTTGCACACAGGTATCATTAAAACAGAGCGGCTACTCCGCCACCAGACTCAGCAAGCACTGCTCTGATATTTCCCCAAAGTGCCTCCAACACACAAAGCCCCGTTGCTTTCCATAGCAGTGTTTTAATTTGACAGCAGCCCAGGAGCTGAGGTGTCTCCAGCTTGGCTGCCTCCAATCCTGCTGCAGTCTCCCAAGTCCAGAGCAAACACCGGAGCTATAAAAAACTGCCTGGACACTGACCCTGGCCCCAGTGCAGGAAGACGCATGAATGAACTAGGAAGGGAAGCAAAACCCTACACGTGGCTGTAGCCGTCAGTGGGACTGGCAGGCTTTTGCCTGGCCCAGAACTTGCTCCAAGAGCTGTCTGTGGAGCTCAGCAGCTGTTGGGGACAACAGCCTGCGCACATCTGTGCATCCTGGGGAGCAGAGGTTTTGTTCAGCTGCATGCACAGCTGGGTGCCAGCTCACAGAGAAAAATTCTCACATCTCCTCCCTCCCCATGGACCTTCCTTCTCCACAGGCCACCCTCCAGGCAGCAGAAAGAGCTTGGCATCATCAGCTCAACAACCAGGCAGCCCTTCCCAGGCAGCCCTTTCCCTCAGCAAGGTTTTCTATGGCTTTTTACTTTATGAAGGCCTAATTTTTTTCTCTTTACTGTCAGCATGTCAATTTTTTTCCACAACATGGGTGATGACTACTTTTTTAAGCAAAGTACAGCACCAGCGACATCCTGACAGTGCCAATACAGCCAGAGTACACCCACCTGAGCTTTTCAACACAGGAAGTTAGGGCTGTTAAGAGTCAGATTGACAGCCTCGGTAAATTCAAGTCTGTTCAGCAGACGACAAGGAGTTATTAGAAGCAGACAAGGCTTTCAGGTCATCCAGTCCATCTCCCACCCCACCTTTTAATTGTCTCTCTCACCCATGCTATAAATATCTGACTCTTCTCATCTTGTTTCCTCATTATGTCAATTATAGCAGTCCCTGATCATTTTTATTACTCCTCACTGCGATCTCTCCAATCTGCCAGTAAGCTCTCTGGTAATGAGATCCCTGTGCTAAAGGCACAAGTGCAAATAGAGGGGCACCAGCTCCACTGACAAGGAGCCATTTCCTCTGCAATTCAGAGATGTCATTGCCTCCCCACCTGCAGCTCAAAAGTCTTCTGGTCTGTTTTCATTGCTATCACTGCCTTGTGCTTTGTTCACTCTTCTCCTTCTGAGAGTTTGTGCTGTCTGGGTCTCCCCTATCCCATCAAGAATGCGTCTGGCATATTGTTAACAAGGTGTCTGAGTTCACAGGTTCTGCACCCACAAGTTCATGCTCTGTCCCAAACTGAGTCCTGCAATGTTTTTTTTTCCTGTTTGGTATTTCCACTTCACATTATTCTTTCCTCCTCAACTTTTCTAAATTTAACAGGGCCTCCTGGTTTCACTTCTTACACAATTCCTGCTTCAGGAAACAGAACCATGATCTGAAATGCAACCTGACCTGGTACTCAACCCAACACATTAAAAAAAAAAAAAAAAAAAAAAAAAAATCTTCTGGAAGTGGCAAAAAGGAAAGGTTGTACAGAAATGAGGCCACACTGTCACCATTTCACACCAGCAGCACTGGAACTGGGTATCCTGCTCTAGTGTAAACCTTTCAAGATGCATAAATGCTATACGAAGTTCAGAAACAGGCCCTCCAAATCATCCAGAAAAAAAGACATGAGGACACAAGGCCATCTCAACAAACAGAAGGCTTGACCAGGAGCCTTTGGGGTACTCAGTCTGGCTACATGGCAACTTTGTAATCATGCTTCTAGAGGCACAACAATGTTCAGCAGCTGGAGAGTCAGATAGATAACCTCAGCCTCCAAATCAGGCATTTTGTAGAAGCAAGAATAATTGCATGCTGGAAGATTTTGACAAGGCACTTTTAAAATTTCAATGCAACTTTCTCGTAGTCATCTCTAATTCAAGAATGAACTAGATTTTCTGTCTGTGAATTCATCTTGTCCTTTCCTTCATTATCAGGTGGAGGAGAGGAGTTCCCACTCTGTTCTTAATGCTCACAATACTCAACACTTTGTGTTTGGGCAGCTACTTTAATCAAACCCATGCTTCAAGGTTTTAATGTAGTTGCCAGTAAGCACTAGGAAATATACCTTTTTTCAGCTTTTCACTTTCCTCTTTTCTGCAGACAGGAGACCTGAAAGAATGAACTCACACTGGTTATTGCATGCTCTGAGTGAAAATTATTTTGTTTTATATACTCAGGATGAATCCTGAACCAAGGAAACTAGGCTCTCACTGCAGCTCATGGATTAGGTTATCTGCTAGACCACCTGGGCATCTCTCACCTCACAAATGTCAGGACCTCAACTATTAGTGACATCTGAGTTTCTCCAGTTTAGCTCCCCAAAGCCTTCAAGCCTCCCTTCAAACCTCAGAATATATGAAGACTGAGAGCCTCACCTTCTGTTCAATAGGAACATTTGGTCCATATGTTTCTGCTCTTACCAATTACAGTTCACAGACATATTTTGGTCGATACCTCCAGTGCCTTCTGCTGTGGCCACTGATATAGGTCACAGCCCCTCTGAGATGTGGTGCTAAACACAGTTCAGCACAGAACCCACAGAACCCTGTGAAGGGAGGCAAGCTGGCTTCCCTGGAGCTGGGAAACAAATCCACTTCCCTCCCAGCCCATCCTTTTCCTGCAGCTGGGATGCTCTTCCACCCCCCATTAACAAATGCAGAAGTCCTCAAGCACCTACACTGGCCAGGCCAAGTTGGGTTTCTTGCTGTTTTTTAGCTGAATTCTGCTTTCAAACACCCTAGTCAGGGATCACCATGAAAGCTCTGCAGCACAGCTATGCCAGAGATCCCCAAGCTAGATGTCTCTCAGTTACATGGAGTCACAATATTGTAAAACATTTATTGTCACTGTGAGCAGACAAGACTTCCAATGATGCAGGGAGCAGGTCTGGATCGGGAGAGGCATTTTCCAGAGGAAAGCCACCCAGTCAGAGCAGACTACATTGCTTTTGCTGGTTTAAATCACCTCATTCAATATTCTGTGTTGTCTTATGTAGCATGCAGTTATGTAAATTTATAAATCATACACTAATTAGCACACAATTTCATAAATTTAGTAACAGTGAAAAAGGAGGTTTCTAACTAACCAGGCTGTGCTCTCTCCCCCACAGATGGTACAAATTCAAACACAGCCTGGAGGTCATATTTGAGAAAATCTCTGCTGCAACTTCTAGTTTAACCCCAGGCTCACATGCACTTTCAAGGGCTGTCTTTTGGATATCTCAGGCTCAATCTCCCTGACGTGCAGCTAAGCTCGTTTCTCTCCTTCCTTAACACCAAACCTCCACAGCTCATTGGATCACAGCAAATTTTGTTTATTCTGATTCTTGCTCTCCAGTCTCCTATTCTTCAGCCATCTAAGTCACCATCCCTTGCAAGCAATTAAGTTCAGTCCATGCCCTGGGTTATACCTGGGTTCTGCACAGTTGCTCTTCATGTGCTCTGGCCTCCCTGTCCAGCTGCCCTAAAGAGGAGATGCTAAAGTTAGGCCAAGATGATTTCCTTCTTTCCCTCATTTGCTAAGCATGCCTAGGACAGTAGCTCCTCAAAAGCAGGAACATGATTTGGAAAAGGGTGTGGAGTCATAAGGCCCTTATGGGAACCAGTGTTTGAACACATTTCTCACTTTAAGCTACAAGCACACAATTGTCCTTCACCAGCTTATTCTAGTTTAACAACTCATCCCTGCCCTCTGGCTCACTCCCACTTAATCTCCACCTTTGGTACAGTTATCTGCCTTGCATCTTTGTCCTTTCTTGCCTTCACCTTCATCCTTTCTTCCTTACTCTTTAATTCGCTTTTTTGTCCCAAAACATGGTGCTGACTTCAATTCTCTACTCCTTTGTATTTTGAGACCTTTCTCTTACTTCATGCTCCAAAGGAGGCCTTGCTCCTTCTCACAATAAGACTCATGTCCTGGAGAGGAAGAGAAGGCTTAAAACAAATTCTTCATGTGTCTTAGCAAACTGAGGACTCACAACATAATATGAAGTGATGTTGTGGGAAGTGGAACACATTGTCAAGGGCAGTATTGACAGCTGAGCTGGACAAAAATCAGAAGATAAGCCAAATAAAAAGTCTAGAAGAATAAATTAAACCCCCAGATAATTTATTAGATTAAGACTTCACATACATATATAAATACGTGCTCGAGACGGGATTCAACAGCAAGACTGGAAAGGCTAGAAATGAAAAGGGTGTGATTATTACAGGTCTGTGATGTGCAAGGTGCACAAAAGCAGTAACTACACAAACAGCCAGCAAGTGTGTGTGCACAAACCATGTGGGAAGGACACAAACTGAAGGCATGGGTAGGAGCCTTAGCAGCAGTCATATTACTCCACAAAGCCTCATGGAAAACACAGCTTGATGTGTAGCTGAAGGATATTCACTGGGAACCCTCTGGACAAACAGTCTATGCTGGACCAACTCCCCAGCAGCAGCTCCCAATATAGAAGATCAAACTTAAAAGGACACTGTCATGTCATTGCTTTTGCTAGTTTAATTTTTGCATTTCCTCTAATGTTTTAGCAGATGGAAAACAATTCCCCTCCCAGTACCACCTACTGATTTTGTCCTTTCCTATTTGACAATCATTGATTTTTTTTTCTAAGGCTATAAATGTTTTAATAACTTCAACTTTGTAGTGCCTTATGGCAAAATATCTTTGCTTGCACTGACTGCTAAACACTATTCCTAATGCACTGCTGATAACTAGAGCAAGAGCCAGCATTATAAAAAATTACTTTCCACAGGGTCTATGAAATTAATAGCTTTTGTTTCTTTTGTCCACATCTCATAGAGAGTTAAAGCATACAGCTCTTCACCCATCAGGCGTTTCAACCATCTTTTACTAGAAAACTTTGATTCACAAAGGTGTGCCCCCTGTATAGGTCTGACTGACAGCACCTTCAGCATAGAGCTCACAACCCTGACAATGTCCTTTTAAAAAGAGCTACAGCCAAAAAATATAGATTCAAGCCAAAAGTCACCTTCAGAATGAGAATTTTTTAAGTGATCATAAGAAATACCAAAGCAGTTAAATATTGGCACCCACAAAAGAATCAAAGAACAAAATGCTCCCATGGAGTGTTCTCAACACAAAGGCACCTTTCAAGAAATATACATGTATTTTTTGCTGTTTTGAAAGGTCAGTTAGCATTTATCAGAAAAGGCAATTAAAGTTTCAGTCAAACTGGAAATGAGACAAGAAGCAATTGGACTGAAATCAGAGAACTGTTTCTCTATAAATGCCAACACTTAAAAAAAACACCATGAAAGCTAAAAAAACACCATGAAACAACCCCAAACTCTAAGATCTACGTGATGGTTATCCCCAAATTTTCTGCTGGTCCTTATATATTTTTCTCTGCTTTCTCCTCCTTTTTCCTGCCCTCTTTAAGCAGCAGACTACTCAGCCAACAGAATAAAAAAACTTATGTTCCCATTTGCTCTACTTGGGCCAGGGCACTGAATACATCTTTGGGGCTCCTAGCAGAAACCTGGGCCTTCACAGGCTCAGGGAGTAGAACAAGAGGGACATTTAACAGCAGATGGACATATTCCATAAAACTGTAATACCTCACTAAAAGCAGGACAGACCATGCAGTGACTTTCCACAGCAGTAATTTTCTAGTCCAGCAATGCTGATTTCCTCCTTTAAACTCCTCCAAGCAGCTTTTAAAATTCAGCTGGGATGCACAGAAAGGATATCACCTAATTTGTGATACTTGGCCTGAATGAAGCAGCCCAGAGTAACCTGAGGTTCTTCTTCCCCTTCACTCTCCTTTTGTTTCACTGAGGGAGCACGGTGCTGCCAGGGGCTGCGGTGCTCTCATCTGAGATCCGCCTCACAGAGCATCACACATTGCACAGGAGCAGTGTGGGGAGGCAGGCAGCAGCCATACCCCAAGCATCAGTACAGCAACTCAACCCAGCCATTAAGATAAGCAGGGTTGCCTAAAGAGACTGTCTGAAAAGCAGTACTGGCCCATGAAGTGGTGTTTGGGAGCAAATGGCCTAGAACTTGCCTGTACTGGATCAATTCTACCTTTCCCTTGCTGCAATTTTACTGTGCAAAATGAGTATTTTAGTCTCATATTTCTAGGAACACATGCCGGTGGCTACTGTTACAATAAAATATGAACACTGCATTGTGGAGAAAATGATCATTAATCCTGTAATGTGCAGTCATTTTTACCAATTCGGCACATTTCTTTAAATAACCAAGTACATGCAGTAGATGGAAATGCATTTAAATAAACTGAAATAGATACAGCATGAATAATTAAAGCTGGCAGGAAAGTGTGCATTGTGAGCTGCTAGTGGAAATAATTACTGATTTGTCTTATTTACAATGGAGCCTAGATGCAGGATCAAAATAGTGCAAGTTAGTGAAAATTTCCTAAGACTGCTCTTATACTAGCACTACTATGTATTTCATCTTGAAAAGTACATCAAATAGGTTTTGGATCTCTATGATGTCTGACTCTCTTCTGCTGTTTCAGGGTTACATTACCCAGCACATAAACTCTGTCAAATAGCACTGATTTAAAGAGGAACATAATTCAAACCTGTGCCTAGTACATCAACCTGCAACATCATCTATTAACATTATCAGACACTGTAGAGTTGAGCTTACAATATATCCCCTAAAAACTCAGTGTGTTAAATATCAGAATGTTGAAGGAAAAAGTAGATCATAAAATCAGTGAAAAAGTACTAAAGTGCTTGTACCTTTATAATATGCCAGGTTTTAAACAGACTTGTTTAATTAGAAAATAATCTACTTTGAACATGCTGGTTGTTGAATGTTAGGCAGTTCTTGCAAACTGCTTTAGAGTGAAAAAAAATCAATAATGAAATATACTTCCGATATAAGTCTAGCAAAACTGTGACTTCAATGTATTAGAAAATGTTGTAGATTTTAAAAAAATGCTATTGTAAATTGATTACTTGGCACATGAAAGGTTTAGGAAAAAAGTTAACACTTTCTGATTGGCGTACCCCAACAATATACTTGCATCATGATCACTAAATCCAAAATGAACCTGGATGCTAATTAGCTACGTTTTAGAAGAGGGAAAACAAGCAGTGATCACTCAAACAATTTCAGAGTAGGTGTAGACCAAGGAGTAGTGTCAAATGAAGAAGATGTCCTCGAGGAGCCGACTCTCCTCCAGCTCATCTGCTCTGCTCCTGGGGCTGCAGGGGCTCTGGCACCAAGACGAGGACAGCCTGTTTCTTGCACAGCAGGGCGTGTGCAGTTCATTCCTGTCACAAGGTTCCCAGCAGAGCTGTCCTGGAGCTGATATTGGGTTCATAGCCTCCACTAGGTCAAGAAGAGAGGCTTGGTACCTACAGAAACACACCAAGAAAACAGAGCTCTGTTAAGATCACAGCACCATGCAGGAATTGAATCCAGTTTTCCTGCCTCCATAAATCAGACCAGACCTAGATTTGTTTGACAGGGGCCACTGGAACAGAACAAATTTTGCTTTATGGACTCCTGTCAGTAATGACAACGCAGAGGTACTGAAAAAGAGGCAAGCAAAGCATGGGTGCTCAGGTTATTTTAGGTTGTTTCATCAGCTTTTTCATTTGAGGTGTGTAATGTCTTAGTTGCTCTCTGGAGACTGAACACAGACCTCAGAGAGGTGACAGCCAAATACACCAAACAAGGCAGACCCCCACCAGTAATGGTAAAGTGACTTATACACATGCTGCACTTTTTTTCTTTTTTCTCTAATAGACCTCTACACTTGATTTAGTTTCTCAGAGATTTGAAAACAGCAGGAGACTTTATTATTATTATTACCACAAACTACATGTGCTTCCTGTAAATCTCTGTGTACTATATGGTGTCTGTCTGGTAGAAGCCCTGAAGGAATAGAATCTAAGCAAGGCAATACAAAATCAACATTGAGGCACCACGAGAAAAGGCAAAGGTGCTAAGCATCACTCAGGCTGTCCTTTAAGTGCAAGTACAGACATGGGGGAAGGTTGCAAGCCAATGTGATCTGGTAATGCTCACTGAATAATGGCAGGTACTTGAGACAGGGACTTTCTATTAATATTCACAGGAGACAAGACTTGATCTAAATACCAGCACAGGATTGATCATTACAATATATTTCCTCCTGTCCAATTTTAAATGTCTTAAACAATACCATTTCCACTGCTTCCCTAGGGAGCCTGTTCTTCAGTGATCTCTCAGTGATATGTAAGAGATATTACTCCAGAGTTTTACCTCCAAGTCCCTTTGTTCCATGTTGTTGTTAGTACCAACCTGCCTGATGTTCCCAACCCTGAAGTGATTCGCACATTCAAAGGCTTCCATGCACAAAACATTATTCACATTGTTCACCCAAATGAAACTATCAGCATAGGTGATTGGATCCATAGGGTATCTCTCTTGTAAGCAAACAGTTCATCTATAGCATGAGGACACACCTCAAGCTGTCCTCTTCTTTGAGAAAAGCCTCTGTTTTTACTTTTGTGACCATAAGAACCTAGGAAGACTAAACAACTAAGACAGCTCTGGGAGGTTTCTCAACACAGATGGGATGAAAAATCCTTAAGAACAAGCATCTACAGCAGTTTATGGATGTGAGAGATTAGCAGTGGCCTATGTACCTCCTAAAGGCAGATCCCCACCTGTGCTGTCCAGCAGCCTTGTACAGCAGCAGCAGGTAAAAGGTTTTCCTACCCTGAACTAGCCATGCCATGAAAAACGCCCTTCTTGATCTCCACAAGTAAGTGCTACATCCCATCCATCATCAGAACACTGTCACAGAATCATTTAGACTGGAAAAGACCTCAAAGACCATCGAGTCCAATGTTTGACTGGTCACTGCCCTGCCAACCAGACCAGAGCACCGGGTGCCACGTGTGATCATTTCCTGAAAGCCACCAGGGATGGTGACTCCACCACCTTCCCAGGAAGCCTATTCCATTGCCTGACATGACAAGTTATTTTGCCCATGACAAGGTAACTCATTGTCATGTGAGACACAGAACCACTCCCTCAGCTCAAAGGAGTTAGCACTGATGGGTTAATATCAGTGTTAATGGTGACCACTGAAGTTATGCTATAAAAGCTATTTCTTTCCTTTTTATTGTTTCTTCCAATCTGATGGTCAGTGCCATTTCTAATACAGTCTGAGTTAACATTACTGCCTCACAGGGCTCTCTCCTGTTTGACTACAGGTTGTTTTATTTTCCTGCAGATGTGTTAGACGTAATCTCACAATCAAAAGCTAATTTGCAAATTTCTTTTCCACACTTTTAGCTTGTCTTTCTATTATCTAAGTAGCAAAATATGAGTGACTCAAAATGAAAAAATACAGCTTTTGTTTCAACTGGGTCTTGTTCGTGGCTAACCCTAAGAAACGTGATGTCTTTTAGTTACCCTAATGAAAAAGTTCAGAAGGATGTGGAGTTTTGGGTAGCCAAACCAGATCATTTTAGAGAAATGTGCTGTTTGTACTAGCATTCAGAAAGTACCCTTTAAAAACTGAAACTCCTCAAAGATATCTCCAACATAAAATGGAATGAGCTGCACTGATAGCAGGAACTAGCGCACAGATATGTGAGATTTTTCACATGGAGAAAGTTTAAGACTAGACTCTATATAGATACACACATATGGTTTGAACCCCAAAGAAACCCAGTTAACACACACACTGCTTTCATTAGCCACACCTAAAACTTCTTTTTAGATTAATCTAGTCTAGCATACAAATGCTTATCTCCTCTGACGGTACTGCTATCATAAAATTTCAATTTGTCCAGCAGCCACATGCAATCACAGATTAGGCAGGGGAAACCAAACCAGCCAGTGCATTTACAGCAAATGTGCAGGCCCCAGATTTCAGCAGTACCTCCGAGTTCATTTCTTCAGCAAGTTTATCTAAGTTTTACAGCATTTCTGCTATCAGGAAGGCTAAATGATTTGGCAGATTACAAGCACAGCAAATAGCAAAGATTATGTAAAAGACCAGGTGTTGTAGATCAGTCTATTTGACACCATAGTTATATATGCAATAAAGTGAATGAACTCTGCTAACAGAGCACTATCTGATAAAGAGAATGCTCCTTGCAGGTATTTAGTGTTTAATCCCAGGATAATGGTTTGCCAGGTTCGTCTAAGTAACATCAGACAGCATCTGGCTGGAGGCAACAGAGTACACCTAGAATGGTTTGAAGCTTGCAAAGACAATTTTCTCACCATTTATTTTTAACCTAATATTTAAAAAGACACAGTCAGAATGCTTGAATCCAACTTTCTCTAAAACCAGGGTATGTATTCTTTGCATGACTTGAATAAAAAAATAAGTTAAAAAAGGCTTTATTATTATTATTATTATTATTATTATTATTATTATTATTATCACAATGCTTAATGACTTCAGTGAAGTCAAAGTTACAGGATCACCCACACAAGAATCAGAACATTTCAAACAGGAAAACTGATTTGGCAAACTTGGCTTGTGAATAGTGAATGCTCTTTTTAAAGGAAACTAATGGCCAAGGGTCCCCTTATATTGTTACTGATTCCAGAGGAGAAAAAAATCCCAAACATTCTGCAGAAGTACCAGCACTGAACTTTAAGCCACATACAGAAATTCCTCAAGTATAGATGTTCAACCAAGCAACCAAATGTCCCATCAGTGCTGGTTGCTTACGCACATTTTCTTTGATAGGTTTTACCTCCCAACAGAATGAAAATGGCATGGGCAACTGTCCCTTTAAGGAGGGTGACAATTCAGTCTGTCCTCAATTTTTGGTACATTTGCCAGCGTGCGGGAAGGTCAGTGAGCAAAGGGAGTGTAACCCAGGTTCTTGTTAATGGATCTCTTAGAGTGGATTAAAATGAAATGTCACATAGTCCAATGGGTTAAAATATACTCAGGCTTGGTGGGAATGCCCAGGTACCTCCCCTGAGTGGGGGGGAACTTTCATTCCTCTGATGGGAGGACCCAGAAATGAGTCTGGGGGCACTTAGGGAGTCTTTGATAATTTATGATCCCTTCTCAGGGATTGCCTCTCATTTGAGCCAATAATGCTCCATCAGATCTTCCCTGGGGGGAAGAGGGCAGTTTAACAATTGAGGGAGTTATGTAAGGAAGAGCAATTAGCATAGCAAGAAGCACCATCTCGCCTTGCAGGATCCAGGCTGTGACAGTTCACCTCTTCTGTCTCATGCTCAAACTAGCATATGTACACCCAAAACCTCATGTCCTCCCTCGAGAGATGCAAACCTGGCCTCCGCAAAGCACCCTGGCACCTCCACAAATGGGCAAATGTTATGAGTCATTAATCATTAATAGTCCAGTCTCTCACAGCATCTCTGCAACAGACTGGAAAATAATCTCTTTTTTTTGACACTTCTCCCATGTATACTTTTTCATCTAACTTTAATGAGCTTGAAAGTCTGCATGTTTCATCATGGGAGAAGAAAATTTCTAAGGTCTACAAGTTTGCATTAGAAGTCTAACTATTTAGACAGATAAAGTTTGGTGAAAGCAATCTTCTAAAGTCTCGAAAAAATTCAGTAGGACACAGAATACTAAGAACTGTACAAAGCAGAGGGAAGGCAGGGCCATAGGCAAGAGAATAGAGATAAGAGTAGGGGGACTAGACCACAGTAAGCTTTGAAGCTCTTCTTTCAATGAAGAACTTTCACCTTTGCTTTTATTGTACTACATAAAACTCCAAATACAGCTCACAGGGCAGCACAGAGATGCACAGTCTGGGAAGCTGGTACCACTGGGATCAAGCTGGTCCAGTTGGGTCAGAGCAGAACTGCCACCTGGGTAGTAAAATCCACCCTGGTCAGGTATTGCACAGTGCTGTGAAAGCATTCCCTTAATCTCCTCTGCATTACTAAAACAGGCTGCTAGAATTTTGTCTCCTCAGTCTCTAAAACCCTTTTGCAAATTTTATTAGAAACTCTCAGCATTGGCTCTTAATTAAATAAGTATCTAGTAGAGTTTATAGCTCTTAATGTAAGAAGTGTTTTTTAGTCTATCACTAAGATAACAGGAAACATCATAAACCATTATGATTCAGAACAGATCATTAACCATTCACATTTTAAAAAGGAAAACAAAAACAAACACAAGATGGCACAGACCTAAATCCCTCTTTCCACAGTGTGTCTTTTTCGCTGCTCATGAAGCAGGAATACAGCTCTCTGAACACCTACAGGTGAATCTTGCTTTGTCCCATGTTTCCTAACTGAATGGGAAGGAAGGCTTTCATATTTTTATGACGACCACACAAATACAACTGATGCTCTGTGAACCGTAAGAGCACTTATGCCCAGGATGGTTGGTGAGAAATCACCTGAAACTACTTGGTATTCCTCCTGATAAAACCTACAGGGCAGTCAGAGCTCAGACAGCCCCACAATGTACAGTACATAAAAAATGGTCAGGTTATACAAGAGTGATGCACAGAACACATAACTGTGCAGGATATTAGAAAGAACAGTGCTCTTGAAGGCCTGCTTGCCTCAACTGGCTGAACAGTAATGTTTATTTATTTAGACATCTGGGATATGCCAATGGATTTTTAATGTTTTTCTATTTCCCACTGCTAGTAAAATATATTTCTTACACACTGTCCAATTTTTAAACTACACTATTGTATTTTAATATCACACAGTCCCATTTAGCTATTAATACCATTTGTTCCTTCCTGAAAAAAACCAGCACAACTTCAACAAGTTTGATATTTGGAGGAGTGGGAATCTCCTTATGAGACAAAATAACTCAACTTATTAGAGTCATAAATACTCTGGCAGTAAAATATATGTATATTTCTTTAAACAAGCAGTGTCAGATAATATTTGATCACTATATTTAGAGACATCTTTTCATTTACAGTCTCTGAAAATTTATTCTTCAACCATAAACATGCAGGAAACACATGGAATGTCTCTTTGCAAGGTGATGGCATTTCAACAAAGCATTCTGGCAATACAGTTTTGTAGCTGTATAGGCTTACTTTATTTAACTTTATATACCAGAGGAAATAAAAAGGTTTATTTTTATACTACTGCTTATATTTTCAACATAAAGTTCAAAGTGATTTACTAATGTTACATGAATTGCCTTTGAATTACGGTACAGTATTGTGCCTAAGTACAAAGCCTAACACTATTTTGTATTCATAAAACACCACCTGCCCCCAAGCACTTTACAAATGCTAAATACAGCTAAAACCGCATTCAAGGGGTAGGGAACAGACCCATTTTACAGAAAATTAAACAGTTTATTGTTATGATAGAGCAAATATCAAATCACTGTTTGACTGGAACAAACAGGGCAAATAAAAGCAAAGAAAAAACAGAAGCACATAAGAAGTGGCCTGAGCAGTCAAACTACCTGAAACATGAAGACACCACACTAGTGATACAGCCTGGGGTTATATGGAAGAAACAGCTAATCACCCACACCCAAGCTAACCCAAGCTCTACATGTGAAGGGAAGAACTCAACCCAAATTAAAGGGTCCTAAGAACTTCCTGCCATCTTTTAGTCTGGCATCCACAATTACAGCATAAGGGATGAGAAATTATCTCCATGGCTTGTCCTTTCAACATCCATGTACCAACCCACTGTCCATAAATTTGCCTAATGTTTTTTTGAACCTGCAGTTTCCAACACATCCTGTGACAACAAGCTCAGGAAGTTCACTGCAGTTGACAGACATACGTTTGTTTTCTGTTTTAATAACTTTCTGGTTTTGCCTTAAGGACTGACTGCAGTTAAGTCTCTTTCATATGGTTAAATCTGGTAAAAAACAGCTGCACATTCAATTTATCCGCCACCTTCACAATTTTGCACCCCTGAAAATTTTCTCAGTCTTTTCCTATCCAAAGTCATTGCTTCTTGGTCTCTCCTTAAATTGCTTCATCCTGCTGATCAAATGAATTGTTCTCTGCACCTTTCCTAGCTTCCACTACAGCTTTCTTGAGAGTCAAAGACCAAGCAGAATCAAAATGTGGGTAAAGCAAGATCTATGTATCCACAAGCTGTTGAGAAATTCCAGAAAGGTTTGAACTCCTCAAATCCTAACCACATACTCTGAGTTCAATATCAGGAAGGCATAGTGTTGATGACTCTTCCCCAGGTAAATTACAGTTTCGTACACTCTGTTTTGATTTGCCTTTTTGGAGTTGTTTGCTACTGACATATTATTGGGCTACGTGAAAGAACTTAATATCCAAACACATGAATTTATTAGGTCACCCAGGACATTTTGTTGTTCACTTCTCACTCCAGGTCACTGATGAAGAACCAGTCCAGTGAGTTCCTGGGGGAATCCCTCTGCCAACTCTAAAAAATTAATATTAAGTCACTTTGCTTGCTATCATTTAACCACCAGTAAATCCCTAGAAGGAATTGTCCTCTAATCCTAGAAACTTGATTTCTTTAACAACTTTTGGTGTGGAACGTTGGCAAAAGCCTTTAGAAAATCCATAGGGCTGAGCTGATACCTCAGATTCTTTCTTCCCCACTCCCTGCTCTGTGAGAATAATCCAAGTCTTAACCAGCAGGCTATATGGCGCAGGAAACCTGAGATGAATATGTCAATGAACATTAGAGAGTGGGTAGGAAAAGAAAGCTGAGAAAGAGAAGCTGATTTTGTAGTCATTCCCTGAAAGGCCACACATCAGGATAAGGGAGCTTGTCTTTCATGTGTGAACTGCACCTTCAGTGACCAAAACACACCCTGAGGGGATATTCCCATGAACTGAATGTCAAGACACCAAAACTGAAAGAAACCACAACACAGTGAAGGACAATTCATGAGGCTGAAACATCAAGAGAAGGAACAAGATTAAATTGAGAATTAGAGACAAAGGGACTGTCACAGCCTGAGATTCCCATTTTATTTCCAAACAGGCTGGAACTCAGAGCAGATACTTATTTCACTGTGGGATACAGGAGGGCACAAATTTAACAAATCTATATTTATTTAAAACAAATCCAGGTGGAGACATGCTTCTCACATGCAACAGGTCTGTATCTTCCAAAAGCATTTCAGAATTTCTTAGTTCTTAAATAAAAAGATCAGACTGCAGAATATTTCAAAGCAATTAAAAAAAGATCTGAGTCTTTTATTTAAAATATATCATACAATGTAAAACAGAATATATTTATATAGTGTCCTCAGCAAGAGCCTCCTGGAGTGCTGTAAAACCCACACCCACGTAATAGAGAGCTTACACTATCAGAGACTTTTAGAGAGCTCTCTGAGGCAGTATTCACAGAATCATAACCTAGAGAAGGAAAAGACTTATTAGACCATCCAGCCCTCTCCCTGCTGACAGAACTGCTCCCTGCAGTGTGCTTCCTCACATTTGTTGCTAACAATCAGCCTCTCTCTACTCTCCTTGGGAAGCCATTCCACAGCCAAATATATCTCACGCTATCATTACCATTATTACTTATTTATGGACCTAAAGGGCCTTGATCAGGATCAGGGGGACCAACTCTAGTACCACTTGTAAGAGCACTCCTCTCTCCAAAAGAGCACACAGCCAAAAGAGGTAAGCCAAAGCCCAGTGGGAAACATATACCATTAAGGAGAACAGAAGAGTATGGGAAGTGTCACAAATGTCCCATGAATTTTTGTTTCAGAGTTTGGTGGGAGGGAAAGGTATGTGTCATGAATAAGAACATATTTCTGATAGCAACCCAAACAAGGAGGGTTTTCTTCCTCCAAACTTCACCCTATTAGTTATGACTAAAGATCTGGCATAGAGAAATCAGTCTTCTTTTTTTTGATGTATATACACCTTAAGTATTTAAACAATGTTACATTTTTTCGTTCTGCTCTAGTCTCAGTCAACATTTACCTGAGCCACACGTATTTTAATATTCTCTCATAAATCAATACCTCCTGCATTGCAACACATTTTGCCACTCTCCTTCTGTCTTGGACAATTTTTTTTCCAGTAAGCAACCACCCAGAAATAAGCACCATATCCCCTAGAGGGGCCACACAGAAACAGAGAGGAGATCAGCTCCCTCCAGCACTCACACAATGTTTGTCTGTGCACATTCAGCCCTTCTGCTGCTGTTTCCTTGCTCCACAGGTCCCTCCCTTACCTGTAGGTCTTGCAGAGCAGTGAATTCAATGCCTCATTTTCTGGGGTTGCTAACAATTATCACCAAATCGTGTGGAAAGCAGCATTGGAGATTACAGCCCTTTCACAGGAGAATTTGGAGAGAAGCAGCAGAATTGAGTAGCAGTATCACATGTCTGCTAACTGAAATGTGCTGTTCTTGGCTGTGTTCTGGGATAAGCCTCCCTCCCCAGTATGGTACACAAGAGCTAAAGAGGACTTGAAAGAGGCTGAGGTCTCTGGTTTGCCCCTGGCTGTTGGCATACCAATCAGCGCCAGTGCTCTAAAGGATACCAGATCCAGCAACAGCATCTGAAAAAACTTGAGCCCTAAGGCAGGGCTGATAAAGAGATTTTTTTTTCCTCCCTGTTTTCATCCTGACTTCACCTATGGTAGCATCCAAGCAGCTGTCCTTACTGAAACAAGAGTTACTGCTGCTCTCATTCCTCCTTGCTGCACAAGCAGGACATTTTCACTTTCTTGCTCCTTGGAGACCAACACCTTCTTTCCACACCTTTGCACATTCCCATCTCAATGCTCCCCATCCAGTTATCCTACCTCTTTGCTGCTGGTAACTCAGCCTTTGTTATTTCCCCACTGAACTCAGACACTGCTGCCCTGTTACCAACTTGCCAAATACAATTCAAAGTACTGCTTCATTGTTTTTGTCTCTGTGTGGTTTTAGTAGTTAAATAATAACTAACTAACTAATTAACTAACTAACAACCAAGAATAAGAAACACCACAGATCATTTCTTTCAAGGTACGGCTGCAGGCTGCAGCTGAACTGGCATAACAGAGGTTGTAATAATTCTGGAAGGGGGAGGGTGAACTACAACATGAGTGCTGGGAAGTAAAGAAACCTTTTAAATCAGATCTGCCAGTGACAGAAGAATAATTTAGAATGAAGTTTTTGTACAAAAGAGAGAAATTACAGAACCAGGTAACTACCACAGAGTTTAACAACCACCTTCTGCAATCACTCTGTTTGTATTGTCCTTCTCTCCCCTCCCACACAGCCGTTTCTGTGTCATCAAGTCTGAAAGCTCTTCAGATCAGAAAATGAACCTTAGTGTATGTACAGCACCTGGGGCCCTGATTCTGCTGTGATATTACATAACAACTTTGCACTTCAGAGCACACTTAGCTTTTATTCCTTTTAAGCACTCTGTCATCACAGCACATCTTCAGCAAGATCTTCACCCTCCGTTGTTCTGGGCCAAAACTAAGGTGTCATCATCTTTTCTGCCATACTTCATCCCCCTACATCTCCTGCCTTAATAGCCTTTCTTTTAAATTTTTTTACTCTTACAAGTTTGTCACCAAGCACCCTTCCCCTCAAAGCAAACTCTAATTCGATGAACCATCTTCAAAACTGTGCCTTTTCTTTTATAGTGTACTACAGCCTCTGACAAAGGGTTGCATATGTAAGTCACGGTATAGTCCTGCGCCTCTTCTCTGCCAGTCTCAGTGCTGCTCCTCAGTTTTGATTTCTTTCCCACTTTTCATCTGTTCTTCCTAGCACACTTTCAGCAAACCTGGGACTACCTCACCCTACAACTTTGTGAGTATTAAATAACTACAAAACAATTTTAAGGGGCATAGGGGAAAAAGAACCCCACCACATACAGCTTGCTAAATCTACCACCATTTACAAGGATTAGCAGCCCGTCTTTTTCGCAAGCTCAGTCCAAATTCCCAACCTGCCAGATAATAAATCAACTTTTTGCTTCAGTTGTACAGTCATTGGGAGATCTGCATAGTTTTAGGTCAAGCATTTATACCCTTTTTATGATTCCAAAGTTTCTTACCTTGTCATTTAGTTACTGAACTGTGAGCTTTCATTGACTTTCCAACCATTGCGGCAAGAATTGCGAGTAGCTGTGCAAGATTTAAAACCTCACTGAGCAGAGGAGCAAAATCAGACTGCAGTAATTTTAAGTATATATTGGGGTGGAACTGTGACCCTATGGAAGCCAATGGAAGTTCTGCCACCATTTCACTGGGGTTAGCTTTTGTCCCTGCCATTTCTTCTGCTGGGGTGACTAAGTATTGCAAGCTCTCTATTTTATACCTTGGAAATAAGATGGCTCAGAATGCTTAGAAATAGTTTATTTTACCATTCTATTTTCCTTTTTATTCCCCCCCCCCATTCTGGTTAAATATTTTACATACAGTCAATTGCTGTACCTAAACAGCAATTCTTCTTGTGGTTCTGCATGATCCTTCCTCTCCTGCTTGTCAGCTTAATTTCTTCTGCTGTGGCATAGAGTGTGTAATAGCAAATCCAGCACTCAAATTCTTCTGTTTCTTAATTATCTCTGCCCTGTCAGCTATATCAGTGAAAACAAGTTGGCATTAGACAATTCAGATACAAGTAAACATCAAGTTGTGATAATATAGAGTCCTGCATTACTGTCATTATGGAAAAAGCTGTTTCAGGGAGGCTTAAAAAATTAAATAAGCCCAGCACTTCTAAATGGCTAAAAACCTAAGGATATCTAAATTATTCTTCAATATCTTAATCATCTGGGAGAATCATGATCTTATATAATGGCCATTTTAAATGAAAGGTTTGCTGCTCTGCACGGTTACCACTTCATTTCTAATTGTGAATTAAAGTATAATTTAGGGTGGCTGTATGCCAACTTGACTAGAAAAATTTAGACAGTAACTCTGGTTGAAAGAAGGGGGGGAAAAAGCAGTTAGATTTCTCTAAGTAATAGAAAATCACTCACCAAGTTGTACACTTTAAAACAAAACACTAGAGCTTTAACTCAACAAACTGACTTGAATTAAACCACAGAAAAAAGTGCTTGCACTGTAAATCTTACAGGGCAGAAGTGATGGTAGGTTATCATTCTGTTTATTAGCAGGCACTTTGGAGAGTTCAGGGCAAGTATGGATGCGCATTCATTCCATTTTATACTGCACATTACTGAAAACACATTCCTCATAAATAATTCATGAATGCATTGTCTGAAATTTCAGATTCCAAAAATACAACACCGTTTTCAACTTTATGGTTGCTTGGTCTTCAAAACAGAAACAGACAATTGGATGGATGGACTTCACCAACCTGATAAGGACCCATCAGTCAGAATTAAACTCCAGAGGTAAATGCAAACATCTCCCAGCCTCTGATCCCTGGAAGCAAGGCCATGATGATAGACCCTGTGCTTGTGCTAGCAGCCCCTTGCTGGGGAACAGGCAGAAAAAGAGAAAAGGCAAAAGTAACCACATAGTGAGGTGTGGTGGAGAGCTAGTAAGTTGAACATGGGTAGAAACCCAAAGGAATTTAAATTTAGGTATATTAACAGTCAAAATACAAAGACTGAATACAGTTTGTCTTGCAAAAAGCCCATTCTTCAGACCAGACTGCACTAGAAATGAGCTCCGCTTTTTGTTCCCAGCTTTTAACTGGTATCACTTTGTTTATGACATAGTAACTGGCATAATCTTTATGTCAGCTATGCTAGCGTGAGTGAGGTGAATAGACTCTTGCACTTCATCTGAAGTCTAATTCCTGCAAGGACCAGAGTGACCACAACACACAAAAGAAAGTGAAGTATGCTTCATAGGCTGGAGTGCTTAGAGTTTATATACACAGTGATTTCTGTATCTTGCTGACATTATATATGTAGCTTATACTCCGTTGGGTTTTTTATCTTCATACCATGCTCAGAAGCCTGACATCAGATAGCAACTGCTTTTCATCCAGATTTGCATTTACTTGCTCTGTTCTACTCACCTCCCAGTGACAGGCACACACAATTTTGGGTACCTTATCTAGAGAAACATTTGGTGCCCAGCTCCTAACAGAACAACAGCACAGGACCTCCCTATGCACTGGCTCTTTATATGAACTAATTCCCTCCAATTTGCCTGAGAACAAACATTGCAACTGAGCTCAAATACTTGGCATCCCAACGCACTGACTGCTTGGGTGCAGACCATATGTGAAAAAACAACGCTCTCATAAAAATTGTATTCCAGTGCCCAACTACTGTAAAACTTTTCACTCAGTGCTCCAGCGTGGAAAGACTGGAACTATCTGTCACTCTGTTCCATTTCCAGGTGTGCTGAACTCTCAGGGGTAATATTTAAATCAGCTGAGATTTCATACATCAAAGATGAGGATACATAATTCAAGAGGAGCCACTGAGATAAAACAGTAGCTGTAAAAAATACGGCGTGTTGGTGGTGCCTGGTTTAGCATGTCAAAGAGGGGCCACTGCTGGCGAGGAGCCGCACGCCGCCAGCACCGGAGCAGGTCGTGTGGCAGAGCAGGCACAGCCTCTGTCAGCTTCACAGGGACACAGCCACCGAGCAGGTCTGGCACTGTGCAAGTACCGGGTTGCAAGGCACCCTACAGAAAAAAACAGCAGTGAGGCATGGAGCACGAGGCGCTCAGGCCCGGTGTCCCTTGGCTATAGTCATCACACGCTAACAACCTCTTTCAAAAACTTTACACAGGTGGTAGGTGTCCCACTGAGATAAATTACCTACTTTCAGCTGCTGAACAGATGGGCAGGGAAGTGAAATTTTAGTTTGTTCATTCCCAGCAGTAACTAGCAAAGATGATCTCGGCTGCTGCAGGATTACTTTTCGATAACCACACACCTGTGAACAGTCCATGATTCTGTTAGAAACTACATAAGGTCATTAATACACTATGAAATAAGGCAGGGCACTTAACAGCTCAAGAAACTGATGCTAAGTCTCTCATTCCCATATCCTTCAGAATATGCTGTAGGCTGAGTGAGACCAGAAAGTGTACAGAGAGGGACCTCAACAGGCAGGAGAAATGGGCTCACAAGCATCTCATAACCTGCAACAACAGGAAATGCCTGGTCCTGTACTTGGGGAGGAATAACTCCAGGCACCAGTACATGGCAGGTTTGACTGGCTGGAAGGCAGCTTTGCAGAAGGATCTGGATACTTGTTGTTGTGATACAAGAAAAGCCCTGAATAGAAGCCAGCAAAGGCCAGAACTGCTGGAAGGTCGAGGGGGTTGATCTTCCTCCTCAATTCAGCACCAGTGGGACACAGCTGGAGTGCTGCGCCCTGTGCTGGACTCTCCAGTATAAGAGACATGGACCCAATTAAGATGATTAAGGCTTTGATGTATCTGACATAAAAGTAAAATGTGAGAAAGCTGGGACTGTTAAACCTGGAGCAAATGCAACTCAGGGTGATCTCACCAAAGGGTATAAATACTTGATATGGCAAGGAAAGAAGCTGGAGCCAGGCTTTTTCTCTAGAGTGCCCAGTAAAAGAACAGGAGATAAGGGGCACAAATTGAAATACAGGAAATTTCATTCAAATGGAAGTAAAAAAGTTTTCTCACTGTGTAGGTGGTTGAACATTGGCACAGACTGCCTAAAGAGGCTGTTCATCAACACAGACCAAAAGGGCAAAGACTGACTACCAAGGACTGGATGCTGACCTACCACCCATGCAGTACAGGCATCATACAAATAGGGAAGTTTAAAATACCAATCAATGCCTGCAAACCAGGAATCTCCAGAAACAAATCAAAACATGAACCAAGGACTTCTGCCCAGAAAAGTCTGCAACTCATGAAAACCAGGATTATGGGAAACCTGATGATACATTTGAACAAGTCACTTCAACAAGTGACAACTTATACTTCACCAAGTCACTTACAGCTATTCACATGCAAATATATTGCAGAGTAGCCCAAACCCTGTTCATATTTTTTTTATTTTTTAATAAGATGGTCATAGTCACACTGTAAAAAACTCAACAAAAATAGTTTTAGTATCTTCCCTTTAAGCTTGCAAATATTTTCCTGGCAGAAGTCCTGAGCTAACTTAACAGCAAGATCTCTCAAAGGAAACAGAACTTCAAAAAAAAAAAAAGCCTAAAAAAAATACACTGCAAAATGAATGTGACCCAGGGACTTACCCTTCTATGCAACAACATGATCAGAGTGCACAGAGACGGTGAAGTCCGCAGGGCGTGAAATTAAAATTTTCACACAGATACAATGAAGTAATGATACAATGTTACAACCTTGGCACAAAAATCTTCTGGTTTGAGTAAAGTCAATGTCATGTGATGTTACGGTTTGTGCACTGGTAGAAAGAGTCTGCTGCTAAAAGTTCATAACAAAACAGAAGAGGCAAAAGCAAGAAAATTGTACAGCTAATTACAACAGACCTGTACATTCTAGTGATGCAGACATCCCTTAAGATGCTCATCACAGTCAAATCAGACTGTCAGTGCAGGATGAGTTAAGAAAACACGCTTATCTTTCATGTCTAGAAATCTAGATTCATTATGAGATAAGAAAAAGATTGGCAAGGAATGGGGAGAGAGAAAACAACTCTCTTATGAGGTCAGTTTGTTCCCTACAAACGAGGTAGATATACAGGTTCAAAATTCCAAGCATATGGATAAGAACAGGGATGCACAGAGCAATTAACAGAGTCAAGCAGAAGCTGGGATGAGCAGCAGCTGGAGCACTGTTAAAGTCCTTCTAGGAATTGCTTCACCTGCTACACTAAAAAGAAAAGGCTGTGCTGGAAGAACACTGGCTCCTAAGCAAGGACAAGGTCACTGGAACAAGAGAGGAGCTTGAAAGATTCTGGGCAGAAGCAGGCACAGGGGCACAGACACTTTGGAAGACTGTGGCACATCACAGTGGTCACCTGCAAAGCAAGCAACCTTTGTACTGCAGATACACCAACAAAGTCCCACAAGGATTCACCAGATACTCTGCAGGGAGCAGGAAGCTTTATTTCTAAGATAATGGAAAAGTCTCTCATAAATCATAATGCTGTTTGTACATTAGGATGTTTCACAGAGACCCAACAGACTGACAGACATGCATTCTATAAACTATATTTATAGGCCAGAATTCTGTGGAGGAAGAATTGGAATTCATCAAACCACAATCTTGTGATCAGAGGCACAGAAGTTAATGCATGCAAGAGCTATTGGCAATGTATTTCCAGAAACCCTTTTGGAAATATAACAGAGAAAGTCAGTCTAACAGTGCAAAGGTCATTCCTTACAAGACAAGTTTCTCATCCTACTGATCCAAGACAGTACACACAGAGAAACATACAGCCAAATGTGACTTAATAAAAACTTCAAGTCTTCAGCTTATTAATTTTTTTTAAATTTTTCTCATTTCATTCCAGTGATTTCATTAGGTTAGACTTCTTCATCTTTATTATAAAATAATCAGAACTGAAATGTTTCAATAAACTCAATTTCTGTTTTAAGTAGTAAAAGATGATTCAATGCAGATGAAGCAAAAATGAAAGTTAAAAGTACAATGGCATTAGAGGCTTTGAGACTGTACTTTAAAAGATGTTAAATACATAAATTATATATTAGTACTCTAGAATGTCTTTGTTTTTTACATTAAAAAAAATAACTGTATCAACAATTTTTTTTCATAGAATAATAGAATAGTTTGGGTCAGAAGGGACTTTTATATGTTACCCAGTCCAATCCCTTGTAAAAAGCAGGGACATGTTAAACCAGGTAATTTTCACTATGTCCTCCAGCAGTATGGAACAAAGCAAAATACTTCAAAACTTACAGGCCAGAAGAAACAAAGGTGAAAAACAACACTTAAGTCATCACCATTAAAACAGAGAGTGCAAACTTAGTACATAGCAGAAACCAAGATATAATATTATTCTTTGTAAAAATTTTAAATTTCCATCATTTTTCCAAATAATTTCCCTCCCAACACACTCAGACTAAAAGAAATAATTTGTTTTTTTCCGCCCTCAGAGGGCCATAAGCTAAGTACTAGCCCAAAACCAACACAAAACAGATCAAAATTAATGAACATGGCCCCAAGCTACTGGGGAGCTAGAAACACATTGCATGGAGCAGTTTAAATATTAAATATAATCAGTATCTGCAATTAAATAAATGGTGAAAAAAAAACAGTAAGATACTGTTTTCCTTCTCAATTATCTAAATATCAAAGAGATAGCTTCAGTGCTCTAGTCACAGCCCATCACAAATCCAAACTTAACAATGATCAATAGCATGTGTTTTTGAAAAGGAAATGTGGCCTAGGAACAGAAGAAAGTCACACCTGCAGACCAGAAACTGGTGCACTCAGCATGAATAAAGATCTGTAAACAGAGACTAGAACATCACTCTGTTTCCTTCAACTCTGCATCAGAAAGCTAAAGGCATGTTACCTGTTTCAGCGTTCCCCAAAGTAAAGCCAACAAAATAAAAACATATTCAGTTCAGTAGTTTAAAGTTCAATATTCTTTACACTGAAACACCAGCACTACCTTCCCTAAACAAATGTGGAAGATACCTTGGCTCTTTCATTACTCTACCCAGGAAAAATCAAGGCTCAGATCTTCTGTTATGATGTCCTACTGAACTCATGACAGATATGTAACATGGTAAGATTGAGAAACAAGCCCAGATATTGGGTTTTTCCCAATCAAAAATGTCTCAACAAGGATGTTAGGAGATAATAACTATTTAAAAATAAATAACTATTTTACAATCATTATTATAATACCTGTATTAAGAATTACTTTTAAAAGCTTTATGAATTAGAAGAAATGACAATAACAATATTGAAATATGTGATGTTTAGAAACACAATCATGATAAAAGGTCAGGATACAAGCTCACTGTTGGTTTCTGTCTTCATTTACATCATCTGAAACTGCCATCTCACTCACAACTCTGTGGATACCCACCAGTTTCTCCAGTAGACAAGACAATAAAGAATTGTTCCCTATTAATTTTCTGCAGGTGACTTTAAATTTTATAAAATTATGATAGTATCCTAAACTAAGCCACCTCTTTTCCAAGCTGAAGAGTCCTAGTTGTACTGTTCATTCCATAAAATCTCTCTCACACCTGGCAGCAATTCATTGCACTACCCAGATGTGACAACCAACACACAGTAACCACTATTGAGCAAAAATTTGCTGCAGCAGTCTCTCATTTCAGAAGTGGAAACAATAGAAAAATGAGAAAGCTTGTTAAAAATAATAGTCATACTAGGGCTCCAGAAATGGAGATTCAACTTATGAAGAAAGACTTCAGAGAGGTGACATGAAACCCCTACCACTTTAAAGTTTAAACAGCAAACTGTCATCCAGTCCAGTGTAAATTAAGTAAATGGAACAAACTGCTAGCTCAAGGAAAGGAAAAAAAAAATACCACAAACCCACAACCAAAAAAACCCCACAAAGAATTACAGCCAAAGACTAAGGGTTATTCTGCTGAAAGCATTAGATCTAGTAACAAATCCCAATTTTAACTATATAAAATATAGAAATTTTAAGTTAAAGCAAGAAGGAAACGAAGTTACAAAAGGAACAGGATGATAAAGCTACAGCAGAAAAATTCCATGAAGATAATTTCACCATGAAGGAACTTGTGAAGTTTCTGAAGCTACAGAGAACATGGTTGAAGACCTGTTCGAAGCTGAAATGTCTTGCTAATAAACTACAGAACAAATCAACATGAATGAACAATAATGAATTGCTGGAGTCAGCTGGTACTCACTCAAATTTCTGAAGGAGCTCAGGTATGAAACAGTTGAACTATTTACTGTAGCTTGTAACTAATTGCTAAAACTGCTTCAGTTCTGAGCAAATGCAGGATTTTTTTTTTAAGGGAAAGATGCAGAAATCTACAAATTAAGATGTCTAACATTTAGAACAAGCAGATTGATAGAAATTATAATATGGAATTAATAAACTCAGCATATTGGCAGAGACTAAATATAAAGTCTTCATTCACTGGGGACCTCTACAAGATTCATAAGATTATTATGCATCTAAACAAGAAAAATATAGTTTATATAGTCTACCTGGAGCTCCAAAAGCCCTCCAGCAAATCTATTACCAAAGACTGAAAAGCTGACATAAACTAAGAGGAAAATCCATTAATGTATAGATAACTGGCTAAAACTCAAATTTAGCAGAAATTAAGAGAAAACATTAAAACTGGTCTGCTATAAAGTGGCCAGAGAGGTCACCAGTGGAGCTCACAGAAATTTGTGAGGGCCTGAACTCCTTAATGCATTCGCAAGTGGCCTAGAGAAAGGACAAATAAGGAAGAGACATTTGCTGATAATACTATGCTATTCATGGTAGCTCAAAGAAAAGCTAAATAAGCTTTATAGAGGCAGAAAATAATATATCACAAAGGCTTAAAAAAAACATATTGAAAACTGGAAATGGGGCAAATCAGACACTATAAAGCAAGAACTGGTTACTGTCCTTAAGAGACAGGCAGGAATGTATTTTTGAAGCAGGAAACTCATTAGCTGGAAATAACTATCAAATACTGACAGAGGTATGTCTCAGCTGCCTGCTGAGACCATCTCCTGGTGCACAGCACATCTGATGGGCAATGATGGGACAACAGTGGTGCCAGGCCCTGCTCAGCCCAAAAATCATTGCAGTACCACAGCACCCAAGTTCAAGTTACAGGGCGTCACCAGCTCACAACAGTTCAAAACAGGACTCTCCAAAGCAGCCAACCTTCCATCACCACCATTTTTATTGACAATGTTACTACATCACAAGCTCATGCAATGCTGAAATACATGCTGCATGCTCAAAATCAGGCACATACACACCCCGTCCCACAGTGGAGGGCTTTACATCTTTGATGCCCAAGCCCTTCAATTCATAGTGCAAGCATTAAAAGTATATTAATAATCAGGGCAGTGACCATGCAGCACATAGGTTAGCCCTGCATTTGCCTCCAATCCATAAAATATTAATGACAAACAACTTATTTTAATTCCGCATATTCAGCTACAAGAGGGATAAGGTGTGTGTGTTACTCCAGGCTTATTTTACAGCTCATGGGATAACAGGTATGACCAAAAGGATATTTAGCTGGTTCTAAAATAAAATAGCGAGGGTAACCAGCTCAGTTGTTTCAAGATAAGCAAGACAACTTCCACCCTAACTATACCATCATTACAGTTAAACATTATTACTGCATGGACCAGCCAAGCACAAACATGTGCTATGGGAAGATCCTGCCCTAATGAGTTTTCAGCCTGAAAGGCCCAGGAAAGTGAAGGACAGAAGAAAAAGGGAATTTACTAAGCATAAACAATATAGTGGAAGGATGGCAGAGACATCTTTTGGGACAAAGGCTTCTTAAAGTAAGATGCTATTATCCTGTATATATTATTTATCAATTCCTCCCATCTTAAAAATAAAACAAATCTCCAAAAAACAAGAGGAAATGTGTCAGAAAGATGAGAAATTACTACAGTACTAGGAACAGAACAGTTGCTTAGAGAACCATGAAGACAGGAATCAAGACTGATCTTACCTTGCCAAGCTCTGTAGAAATTGCCATCACAGTAGTTCTAAAAAAGTTTTTAGAAGTACAAGGCAGAACACTCAAGGTATCAGTGCGAGAAAAAGAGACGGTAACTTTTTTTTTTTTTTTTTTGACAAAGGAGTAGAGGAAAATACAGAGGAACCTCAAAATATTTTGGGGCTGTTTTCATTGCTGTGATTACAAATGCAAACAGGAATCACATCCAATGAACCAACATTCTCTTAAGATTTGATGTGATATTTGAGAACCTGTAAATGCACATGGGGAAAAATTGTAAAAAAGAGTAATTAAAATAACAATGAAAATGATGCAAAGAGTTAATTCAGTTTCATAACATGATTTGAACTCTATTTTCCTTTGCTTATTATTACTTTCAAACTACAGTCAAGTTATTGTCATACCACTGAATGATGGAAACCTTGCCAACTACTTCAAAACTGACACGTTTTCTGTTGCACTGAGCATTCCCAGAAGACATTTCCCCTCATTTTAATACAAAATCCTGTCAGATCCACAGAGCTGAAAAAAAGAAAATGTGTAAAGGATATGTAGCTGTAATAGACCTCCCCCAACTAGTCAAGTTTGGAATAAAAGACTATCAAAAAAGATTCAAATATCCAGTGCTAGATTAATGCAAATATCTGCTTGTTTGCAAGTGTACTTTTTGATTAAACTGGCATACATCAAGTACAATTAGAAGGGTTATTTATAACTAAGAAATACATAATTCTGCATTTTAATGAGGGTGACAATTACAGCCAACAGTTGGTAATTAACATTAATCCTTTTGCACTGCAAATCAGAATTTCCCAATATGATTTTCATTGTCTGCAATGGACACACCGAAACTGTTATTGCAAAGGAGCTATTAGGTGGGCTGCTTTGACACAAATAGGTGTTCCTGTTACACAGTAAAGAAAGAAACCAATGATGTGTTAAATTTGATAACCTCAGATGTAAATACAGAATGTCACTCCAAAATTTACTTGATATCTACAACACAAAATACAATCAAGGCTTATCATTTTCATGGCCGAACCCAATTCCAGGTTTCCCAAGAGCCAGGCTTCACAGGTGAAATCTGATTTCAACACAAGCTTGAAATCTCCCATTGTTAAATTTGGTTTAGATCCCAGCTCTGGGTTCACATCTGCATTTCTCCCCTGAGACTTCAAAGCTTTTAGTGGTTGTAACGGAACAGAGCAGATAAGGAGGAGAGTTTGCCCAGTCAGTATCAGCTTCCACAGCAGAACTCTGGAGCAACTACTAAAGACAGGAATAATCACTACTGAAGGATTTGCAACTGTAGCAAAACCTTACTGCAAATTCTTTCCTTAAGCAGGTTATCAAAAAAATTTTGGTTCACAAACCCAGTGAATTTTAAATCTCAAACTGCCTAAATTGCTTTAATATATTTCTATTCCTTCAGTAAAAATTTCTCTGAAAATATGTTCCATGTCTACAGCAAACGTTGAACTTATTAAACACTTCTCTTTCTGATATCTGTAATCTTCAAAGAGATAATTTAGATTTGCTATGTGAGTCTTTCCAAAAGAAAAGGTATTTCTGTTTTAGCCTCTCAGCTGTTGTCTTTTCAAAGTGAAGCAACAGAAAACTCTTTTCATAGTGGTCTTTAATAGAAGAGATCTAGCCCAAATCCTATCTGAAGAAAAGATCACAATGCAGCCAGTAAATGAAGCCTCTAGAAGACTGCTGAGGTGTTCAACACCTGGGTCAGGCAACTGGAGGGAGATCAGTGTCAGGTACAGGTAAATGAGAAGGTAGAAAAGGAGAACAGTGAGCAGTAAGCCAAGAAACCTACAATGTACTTCTTACAAAGAGCTGTAAAATTCACATTTATTTTGTAAGTATGAGATAGATGGGTTATTTCTACATATAGAGGTGCCCAACTAAAATCAAGATAAGTGATATTAATATCCTATGGTCAGTATTATTGAACCTCGAAAGCAATAAAGTATGAGTCGATAAATATTACATTTGCAACATAGTTAACATTCTTCTACTGTCTCTGGCACTTATTACACATTGTAACCGCAAGTCTACAATACATTATTCATATTTGGGGTGTCACTGAGTGATGGATTGCTGTAAGAGAGGCTGTCCTTTAAATAAATCAACAAATAAAAATGCAAATGTTAACATTTTCAGCCACAACTTTTTCCATCTTGAATGGGGAATGAAAATTTCACATTATATCGACAGCCAGCAGAGAGAACAATTAACAACCTACACTGTGAATAAGAGAGATTAATTTGCCAATGTCTGGTTTTATCACTTGCATATGGAACTACATTGGACTTTTTGCACTGCTGGCTTTCTCAGGGAGTAGGCAAAACTTGTGTCTCCTACCACTTTCAGAAACTAACTCACCACCCTACTGCAAACATATTTTTAATCTAAGTTAAATCTGGTATGAAAGTTTTCTGCTCCTTTTGAATCTTGAGTGGTGTCTGATCCTAAGGGTAAAAAAACAATTCTATTTCTTTGGCAGCGCTCTCTTAGATTCTACATTCTAAGGAACTTCAGAAATCATCTTAAGTTGATATCCATATTTAAGCATCCAAAATGCAAAGACGTGACAATCAACTACCACATAAGTAAGACAAAAGCTTGAATCTCATCACCGTCATATTTCCTAACACTCAGCACAACAGATCTACTTTAGACAATTCCAGTGTGCATTATTAAGTATACAATTCTGCACATTATATTTTACATCAGATATTAATTTGCTTAAAAGTCCCTGAGTACACATTCACCTGAGATGTGCTGGGCAATTGGGTAAATAGTTTTGTTTTTAAAATGTCCCTAAGCACAAATTTACACAATACAATCTGTTTATAAGAACTCCAACAGGCCACTGTAGTCTAACAGATAATAATACAGCTCAAATACAGCAGTCATATTGCAAGAACTTCTAAATCACTTCTTTTATTTGCTACAGGAAACTTCCCTCTAAGACAATGCATTCAGCAAGTATGAAAGCTGTGATCTGAAACTGCAACCAAAAATCACAGACTTAATGCTGAAATCCCTGACTATCACACAGCCCCTTAATTTACCTAACTGTTCTTGAATTCGCTTTGTCCAAAGTGAAAAACACTACAGGAGAATTATCTGTTTCCATGGTGAGCAGAACAAACTTTGCCTGTGTCTTTTTAAGTGCTTAATTTCTGCAGTGTTATAGGACTTACTGTGCCAAGCTCAATGCTACGTGGGGAGAGCCTGACAATTGCAACAGGGCTGTAATCAAATTAAATGGTATTTCAGAATGTACAATTTATAACTTCCTTTTTTTTTTAATTTCCCCAGAAATAGCTGAATACTTTATTTAGTTCTGTTTCATATCTGTATGCAATACGACATTTGTTTTGCTGAAATCAGTACCTGAGTATAGCTAAGGTAAGATCTAGTTAAAAATTGCATTACCAAATGAAACCATCAATATGCCAGTACTTCCCTTATGCAGCTCCATTCCGTTCAGCAGAAAGATAGATGCCCTCTTCTAGGCAAGCACCAGTTATGAAAAAATATAACTGGTCACCAAAAACGCAACATTTAACACAATCAGAGTAACCATGCTTTAGGAACGAACTTACTCTTCCAAATTTGCCCAGCCCCAGTCTTGCCTGTGATTTTTTCCCCCCAAATATATTGGCTTTGGTCTAGATAAATAAGCACATGGAGTAGAAGAGCTTTCCAGACTTGCTGTGAACATAATTTCAAGGGCTTCATGCAGGTGTAGACACTTGGCTTAAGAACACTGGATAACCAAACTCGCAGTGTTTGGCCACGTTATGGAAGGCAGAGATAGGCATGCACAGAAGCCTGTCAGGTAAACAAATTCACTATTAGCCCAGCTCCAGATGCCAGAAAAGGAAATGCTGTGGTTTTCTTTTTCTTTCAGAGATATCACTGAAATCACCTTGTGGACACTCTCTTTGCAAGAATGGTCCCTCTACAGGTCTAGCACTAAAGCTCCCGAGGTTTACATCTCCCTTCTAGGGACATTATTTATTTCTTGTTCATGACATGATTCATTCTGAGACAGAGAAGGAAGCAGGACTGCAGCAACTCTTTCTCAAGCAGGAGGTAGCTGTAACACACTGAAGACTCCAGTTGAGCCCTGCCAAGGCAGGCTATCATGCCAACACATCTTCTACCTGCCATGCCTGCTTACCCAGCCAGCCCTCCCCAGAAGCTGTGCTAGCACCCTGATGCCTCTCGCTGCCAGGGAGCTTCTGTCGCTTTCCAACACCTTCTCTCTGGCAGGCTTTGCATTGCTGCTGCTGCCGGGTGCCAGGGTTTGTGCTAGTTAAAGCTGGCACAAACACGAGTTGAATCTAGTCCTATAAATTTAAATAGTCAAAAGTAATTAGGTTTACATGTACTGCTGAATAAATAAATTTGCTCTTAGGCTAGGGCTTTGTGTTGCAAGTTTCAGATCTGTGCCAACTGTTGTGGTTAAGCTGTTAACCCCCCCAAATCACAGATTATAATGAACATGCTGACAAACCCTAACTTTAGTGGCACAAAAGCAGCAATAATTCTCAATATTGATTAATTTAGTTAGTTAAACCTGCAGTCTAAGCTTATAACCATTCAGTGATAAATTGAGACTGACCTGCTGCCCAAGCAGGTTTTTTGATGAAGGATAGAATCAGCTTTAGGTTTCCCCAGAAATATTTGTCCATTTGCCATTTTTAATTACAGAAGGCCAGGAGTAAGGGAAAGCACAACATGGCTGTTTAACCTAGTTAATAATACCTGCAGCACCAATGGTGAGAAAGAAAGGGAGGAAGCATGGGAGAAAGTGCCCAGAAATACAGGATTTTTCATCAACTGGTAAAATAATACTTTAAAGATGACAGCTAATCAGACTCCTTTTACTGATCACTTTACCTGGTATGATTTCTAACAGCATATTTCAACAAATATTTTACTCCCCTCTGTGGAAAAGAATAGACCATCAATCCTCTTGAATAAAATTTCTTTTTCTGAACAGTGTTCATATGATGTGCATAATTATATCTACTCCTCAGTGCTTGAATGGAATCTCAACCTAGCACTATTAGACAGTATCAAGCAGTATCTTTACATACCCTTTATCTGCTATCCCTGTCTTGCAAAGGTAACTATTGCTTCTAAGAGAAATGGTAAGGCAATCTTGTGGTTTCTGTTAGTTTAAACATACAGCTACTTGTGGGAAACAGCCCAATCTAACTCAGTTCTTAAATCCTCCAAGAATTATCATCCCTTCCATCAGAAGAAAAAAAAAAAAAAGTGTTTCCATAATAAGTAAGAAAAAATTTGTCAATATTGATAGTGGTTTTTCACCTATTATATATATCACAAGTTCTCTCAGAAGATAGAAATAAACTGCCAGCTGCTGCCAAGAATACAGGGATGATATCAAGCATACATTTTCCAAGTCCACTGGGCCAAGAGAAGATTAAATCTGATTCTAGCCCTCTCCTTGTCCAAGAAGCATTTAACTCTTCTCATGAAGAGTTGCACATTCCTGTTTTGCCACTGTACTGTTATCTAACTAGTGGTATAAAATACTTCAAGTTCATATTTCAATCTACTTTTTTGTTGCTTAACTGAAGATTTTATTATGAGAAAATGTGGGATATGATAAAGAAAATCCGGGATTGTATGCTGTTCTTCTAGGCAGTTACCAATAAAAATGTAATCCTGCCTAAAGAAGGCAAGTTGTTTTCAGACCTTTAAGCATAACAACAATGCTGCTTTCAGTTTTTCCATTGGAACAGAAGTGATAATGCTGCTTTTCCAGTGCATTTAGTGCAGACATATAGTATAATCAGGAATTGCTGACTTAATGTGATTTTGTTGCTTGTCATTAAACATAAAATAACTCTCATACAAAACATTTTAAAAGAAATGTCATTTGATAAAAATGGGAGTGGGGGAGGAGGCGGGCAAATGGCGAGGGATTACAATCTTCAAGCAAATGTAAAACCTAACAGGGTTAACACTGTCCATTAAAATTATTTACAAAGGTATTTAATGTGTCAGGACTTGGAGCATAAAATACTTTCTGTTCAAAATCTAAGTAAAATTAAAATGTTAGAACCTGGCATATTCTTGCTTTTTTTATTCTAACACGCAACTTAAGGCTTACTATAAATGTCAAAAGGATATGGCAGGTTTTAGTTTATATTATTCAGCTTGTGCTAATACGAAACATCATAGAAATTCAGTCACTTCCCCGCATCTGGAAGAATTTGATGGTTGTGTTTGCAGAATCTTAAACCAGAGATTACCCAGCAGCTTACCGTGAAGGGTCATGCTGAATCGGTGATACGGCTCTGGTTGCAGGCACTTTGCTGCTTCCCATCAACCCAGGAGATATGGCTGCATCCTTCCTAAGTCCTGAAGTTGTCCCTGTGGAATGAAGTGAAGACAAACAAGGCATCAGAAGCCTAGAGATTTGGGAATAGATGTTTCTCAATTCTGCATTATTGCAGAACATTGGGACGAAAAACTGAAGCAGTTTTTGAGTGAGAAATATACACAGAGAAATGACAGAGAGCTCATCAGTTGATACTACTGTGCACAGCATCCATTTCAGGACCATATAGAATCAAATCTGTAGAGTAAGACACACTCTTCAGCCTCCATCTTACTGCCCAGAGCTTGACAGACTTGCATGGTTATTATTCCTTAAGTGGCCCTCAGGATTCAGCTTGTTTCACAGATGCAGTTCTCATTACATGCTTTAAGATGTTAGCTCTCCAAGAGTAAATATCACTTCAATAGTAGTTTCATTTAAATAAATTAGAACAGAGAATCCATTCCTTCTGCCCACCTCCAAATAACTCTTGAATTTCAAAATAATCTAGGTTTAAAGGTGAAGTTTGGAGGTCATGTAGTTCAATCCTCCATTCAAACAGCAGCAACAGGTTTCAGACACTGATCACATTAGGTGCTGAATGTCTCACTAATAGAATCTCTCTGGGAAACTCCTCTGGTTCCACTGTTTGACCAGCCTCATAGTCAAAAATGTTTCCCACACAGCTCATCAGAATTTTCTGAGTTGTGACTTTTCCCTTTTGTCTCTTGTGTGGCTGATGATGACTTCCAAGGAGGCTCATTCCCTCTTCTCTACACCCTCTCCTAAGGTAGCTGAAGCAAGAAGCAAGATCCATGCTGAGTCATCTCTACTTACAGCTGAATGCACCCAGCCTTCTCAGCCTCCTGCTTCAGCCCCCAGGCTGTCCTGGCTGCCTCTACCAGACTTCCTACAGTTTGCTGGTGTTGTCTGCACACTCTGGAGTCCCATACTGGACACAGCATTTTTGGACACAGTCTCACTGAGCTAACTGGGGGAAGTGTCATTTCAGCACTCTGATGACCACAGCAGTATGATTATGGCCCAGTAAGAGGTCCAGTTACTCCATCACACAAGCACATCACTGACTCACTGCTCTTCAGCAGGACATGCCATTCTTTTCTGGCAAAACCGCTTTCAAGGTTTTTTCAGTGTCAGTTCAACCCAGCTGAAGGAGACTGGCATTTCCCTTTGCTGAATCTAAAAAAGGTTCTGTCAAATCCTTTTCACAACCTGTCCCTTGAATACTGTGCCCTGTTCTCCAGCACACCGACTGGTTCCCCAAGCCTACTAACTTGCTGAAGGTGCATCCTGTCCTGCTGCCCAGGCTGTTGATGTTAAGCAGCTAACCACTATGAACTGGCTGCCAGCTGGACTGAAGACAACCCTTGAAGGCTGGTGCTTCAGCCAACTTTTCATTTGCTCACCTGAGATGTGAGTTTCATTGATCACATTAAGTAAGACAAATAGCATAGAGGTAAATAAGAGATAGAGGGAAATAGGAAAATTAGTAGCTATCTGATCTACCACACAAAAACCTGTGGATTTGGGCTTTTTTAATCTCTCCTAATTAGTTGTGTGCAACCAACATCATTTAACTAGAGTCAGTATAGGGAAACCTAAACATATCAGCAAAAACTGAAGTCAGACCAGTGTTTAGATCCTCATGTAACCCTGTAATGGCCAAGTATTTCTCAGCTCTGTGAACAGAAGCATTAGCTATCAGCCACTCTGAAACACGAAGCAACACAAAGTCATAATTCCAGCTTCAGTGTAAAATGTACAGATGTTCAAGGAATTATTTTAAAAAATGCATTGATCTAAGATTTATACAAATATATACAATTCAATAAATCCACATGTTTTAAGATGAATTTTAGACTAACAAACATTCATTATCACCCTGCTATAATGAACTGTGTTTCAGCTTTCAGTGAAAAAATCTTGCCTAAGAAAGAGTTAATTATCAGTGAAAGAAGTCTGGAAATATCATGGGGATATATGCTGATTGTGTGTCCCTGGTAACTTGATAGTGTGCCAATTCATGATGAGAAGAGTGGGTATGCATATAAAGACTGGAAGGCTCTTGTTTAGAGTTTTGACTTTACAACTGAATAAGAGATACTTAGAAATCATTTCACGTGATAGTGGAATGAGGCAGCTGGATTTTAAGAAACTAATACCAAAGTAATAAAAACCTTGTTAACACGGGAGAAAATATTCAGTTGCTAATACAAGACAAGGCTGGCACACCGTCAACATACTACATCCACAGAAAATGATATGTATATCTGCAAAAAAAAGACAATATATGGACTCAGAAGTGGCCAACACAGCCTCAAGGGGACTGTTCAAATATCCAAGTTTGAAAATATACCAGAGCTCAAAACAGAAAACAAGAAAAGGAACTCATCAGGAATTTACTGAAGCTGTTAAGCTGCACAGACATAAAGAAGAGGCATAAAGAATCTCAAATAAATGTATATTAAAAAAAGAAAAGTTTAAAAATATATCTTGGAAAAGGCATGCAAGTCTTTTGAGGAAAAAGAAACACTCAGGAACAGGCAAATATATAAAGATGATTAAATCAATAACATTCCCAAAAATGTCCAAGCTACTACTAATTTAAAAATATATTATGAGAAAAAAATAAAGAAAGGGAAAATTGGCAAGTAGAGGATAATGAAGACCCTGTTGATGTATAATACCTGTCTATATAAAGCTGATGAAAAGAAACTACCAGGGGAAAAAAAAAGATACAAAGTATTTAGTCTGAAGGATATATATTTCAGGGCTAAAGGGAATTAGTTAATGAATTTATGAAGTGACTGGTAATTATTTATGAAAAGTCATAGAGAACTGGGGTGATACAAATGACAGCAAATTAATTAGATTGCAGGTGTTAGAAGACAGTATGAGACTGGAGACATTGCAGATGATCTAGAGAAGCAAGGAACGTGGAAAAAGAATAGACACATTTACCCCTGGAAAAAAGAAAAAGCTCTTCCATAGTGTGGTAATTTAAATCCTGACACCAATGGAAAGAACCCGGAGCAGCAAAGAATCACAAAAAAAAAAACCCCTAGATATAAGCTTGCAAGTCAAGCTACCCCCAAAGCAATTATAAATGTCTCCTAAATGGTAATGTTAAGAATACTATTTTCAATTTGGCTAACCTGGTACAAGAATGATTTAAAGTAGATTAAAAAATCATTTGAGAAAACTCAAATAGCTATATATTTCTGTTTGAAAAACAGACAACTAAAACATTATGAAAGTGGGGAAGTGCAGCAGTCTATATTTTAGAAGTGTAAACATTAAGAATGAAGAAATATGGATGAGGCTGGTTCAAGGAGCAATGGAATGAAAGTAAGCAATGGGAAATCTAGGTTGATAATCATAAAAGAAATCTTTATGACTTGAATAACAGTAATATTCATAAGACTTAACATTTATATAGTACTTCACATCTTCAAAGCACTTCACTAATATTAACTAATTGCTCTATTCAATTGTAGGGGAGAGTCTTCCCTCAAGGGAAGAAGTTCCAGATCCTGAATCCCTAAGAAGCTACATCAGAAAAACTACTGAAAAACAAACACTATTGAGAGAAATCAGCCCCTGGAAAAGTACAGGGCTAAAATGAGCTAAAATCATTTTCCTTCTCTGGCTTTTTCTTTTGCATATGAAAAAGGAAAGTGTGCACACTATACAAAATCATGCAGACGCTATGTCCAACAAGAAGAAACAAAGGGAAAATAGTTCTTTTGTTTTGTTGATGCAGAGGTACTTCAGGAAGTGTTCGTAGAGATAAATACTTTAAACAGAAATGTAAGAATTGCCCAAAATTGCACAGTGCAATGCATGTCTGTTTCCCAGCCCCACAGCAAAATTTTCAAGAGCAGAAAGGAAGAGAAACACACATTTCTGTACTCCAGCACTTTTTAACTAGACAAGTTGTTAGATTTTAGTACACGTTGACATAGCTGGTGGTGACACCAATAAAAACAATTTACTGCTGAAAGGATCTAAGACTTCAGGATTGCTTCAACTACTTAAAGTTTTGCTGGTAATACTAAAAAAGTTTGACTACAAGACACAAACACCTGCTAAAGCACAGGAATAAAAACTAAGGAGCAAGCAGAACAGGAGACAAAATCAACAGTGAGGGAATAAAAATTGATTTTCTAAGTTGATCCAGTAAGCTTCTACCCTGAAAAGAGAGCAGAAGTGACCCTTTCCACTCCAAGAGGTGAAGGGACCACATTAACAATGCTCTTCTACCTGTTACTAACCATTGTCTGGGAGAAGGAAACATGTATGTGTTACAAAATCATCCTTTTCAAACCCACTGTTGTCACAGCAAGTGAACAGTCCTGTAGGCAGGAAAGCCTTCCACTATTCCAGGATGAGAAGAGCTTCCTGATTAGTAATTTTAAACCTGATACAAATGCCTGTGCTGCTCTGGAGGGACACTACTACTGATACAGCCACCATTCCCAGTGGCACAGCAAGCCCAAGGGCTCAGATCAGCACTCACACTGCACAAAGGAGTGCTTGGATAGAGTCACCATCCTGGAGAACCTACAAATAGACCAGACTCATATCAGCATGAGGAAAAACAAACCTCTGTAGCAATAGGTCAGCATCTGATGGTTGAGAAGTTTTCAACTGAACATGTTTCTGTACACAGCACTGCTGCGTTCTGACCAAAAGGCCACCTTTGGGCATGTGGCTGAATGATGTTGAGTTTCATGCCTCAAGATATCACCTTGTGGATTTCATTCCCCTTTCTCATACCGCACTGAACCAGAAACCCCAGGTCAGCAGCAGATAGGAATATTCAGCAAAAGAAAGGACAGAGCCAACTAAGTCTATCCAGAATTAAAAATCTTGACGTTGAGTCCTGGTGATCTCTTAAGATGAAAAAACACTTTACAAGTATGTGTGTGTGCTTGCTAAAGGAGTCCAAATATATAACAGAAGGAAGCCAATTAAAGAGGTACTAAATACAGAAGACTTCAACTTCAGTGATTAGTGCTAGGTAATTTGCCTTGTGATAAACAACCATTCAAATCAGTAATAGACCTGAGGTTGTTCCACAGCTTGAAAGCATTCCTCTGAACTTTATCAGCTATCACAGCAAGTGCCAATGTTTGTAAGTCAAATTTTGCAATGCAGCTCTACACCATAAAAGCCAGCAATCCCAGTAAGTGCTTGCAAAAGATGCCCACCATCTTCAGAGATCATGCTGACTGCTACAATCACTAAATCAGCATAGGTACAGCTCAGTTGCTATGTGCAATAGCCAGATGCAGTTTGTAACTTCTCCTCAGTCCTACAAAATGAAATGAACGAATGAAGAAGAGGCCAGGTTGGATATTTTCCCCTGAATCTATGGAAGATAAATTACTTTTGGGGATTACCCCAATCTAAGGAACAAAACCCACCATCCAGCTGTGAAAAATCCTTGTTTCATCACTGCAGCATAGAGAAGGAGGGGGGCAGAAAGAAGAGGAAAAGAGAAGAAGAAAAAAAAAAAGATAGCTGAAAAAAACCATAAAAGAAAACCATCAGTGAAAATTGCCCCTGAAACTTTGCAGAATTGTAACGGCTTTCTCTTGCTTAAATTGATTGGTGTAGCAATGTTATAAAATGACTATTAGGATTCATTGTGCACAACAGAAAGTGTGAAATGTCAGCAGATTATACAGCAAAAGTAATGGGTCCTGAACCCCTGTTAGTCAAAAATGATTTTGTTTCAAATTAGAAATTGATTTTTTTGGACACAAGCCCTTTACAGGCTTCCAACTTTTGTAGCTGTGCCTTGGAAGAGATTAACCTCAGCCACTGTTTGGGTCCAGGCTGATGATACCCTTTCGAAAGTTTCTTCACAGGGACTGCTTTTTAATGTTGGTACGGTCTTAACCAATAACACAAGTTATTTGTTCCTCTGAGAACTGCACCACATTTCTTCTCATTTTGCCATTTTCTTTATTTTTATGCTGACATATACAGCAAACAGGCTGACAAGTTAAAATAAAAAAAATAAAAAAAAAAAAGCTAGTTCATAATTGAACCAAGGATTATGTTCAAGGCTAAGCAGTGAAACATCCAAGCTGCTTTTGTTCCCAACCTTTTCTCTTCATAAGAGAGAAAAGATTGCATCTCTGCTCCTAAAGTGGAGGCACTAAGCTAAGGGCAGGATACGTTACAGCAGTACAGACATCCCTGTGTGGCAAACCAGCAGGTTGTGATGGTGAAGTCGCCACTCAAGGAGGAAAAGAATGCAAAGATTACATCTGAAGAGCAAATCCCACTGCACTTATTCTCACTGCCTTTTGGGAAAGTTAAAAAATAAATCATTGAATGAGTTTTCTGAGATTAAGGAGCTACTTTTTTCTCTTTCATCAGGAAGAGCAGACAGGATCTCCACTTGTTATTTTAGCTTTTTTTAATGGAGCTAACACTTTCTCTTAGGTTGTTTTAAACACCCGTAAAACTTCTTTCTTTAATTGTGTCTTTTACTAATATTCTTTTGAACACACCAGCACAATCATGGCCCTGCAATACAGTATGCTTCCCCTTACCTTTCCTGGACTTGGTGCCTTCCCTCTTGGTCTGCATTTGAGGAGTGTGCCCATCATCCACATTTATACCAAAGCCAACCATTTTCTTCCCTGAACTGCTCCCATGACTGCTCCCTGGTTTTCTGGAGTTTTTGCTCACTGGAGATGTCCTCAGTAAATAATCTTCATGTTTCAACACCGGGACGCTAGGAGGAAAAAAGGATCATGCTGTTACATGACACATTCGGCCCATTAACACTGCACCCAGCTCTCTACCAGCTTTTACTCTCCAGAAGCACAAACATCATGCTGCTGGTTGAAATCTTGTTGAATCCGTTTATTCTTTCTGAAAGCAGAACGCCTAAGACTTGAAGAGCTACCAACACACTTTATCGTGAGTCTTTGGTTATCAGCAGCCAGCAGCACCCTGACAACTGTATTTGGAGTTTTGCAGCATTGGGCACATTCCCTAAAGCATTAGGTCCTGGATTTCTCAAGTGGTTAGAACAGCACCAGTGGGATGAGGACATGCAAATGAAGATGAAGATGAAGACAGACTTTGTCCAGCACAATGGGCCAAAAATGGAAGAAAGAGTAATTTTAAAAATGTTCACTTTGCTAGAATAAAGGGGAAACAAGATTATGTGAAGAGAATTCTGAAATTTTAGTTTGTAAAAGGGAAGCAGATCACAGAATCACATAATCATTTTTATTGGAAAGGACCTTTGAGATCATCTGAGTACAACTGCCAAGGCCACTGCTAAACCACATCCCCAAGGGCCACATCTACATGTTTTTTAAAAACCTCCAGGGACGGTGAAAAGCTGATTCAAGAAGAAAATGGATGAGAAGAGAGGAGACAAAGAGGTGAGATTGATGAACAGAGGTACTTTTAAACAGGACAGAGAGCAAACTGGTGGGAGAGAATGTGGTGGAGAATGTGGGAGAGAAGTGCAGTACTTTGAGTAAAGTAAGGAAAGAGAAAGTTGACCGGAACCATTATGGTTCAAGATGAACTTCAACACATGATCATAAACAGTGCATGGATAGAGGCGGGAGGCAAATCTGGTGATGGTGAGCAATCATGACCTCAAGCTCTGCAGACACAGGCATCTCAAAATGTTCTGGGCAGACAGGAGGATGACCCACATTTCTCTCAGTAAAGGAAAGCTATTGCTTTCAAATTCTGCTCTCTGGGAAATAACTACTGCTTTAAATGACAATTCCCAACATATGTAAGTCATTAGTTCCTGTCATAAAAAGCTTCTTTATAAAAGAAATTAAAAATATAAAAAAGTATCTTTGTATTATTCACATGAAACAATACTATTTATCCAAGATCATATTACCTACTTGCAACCATGGAAGCAAAAACGGCTTTCTTAAGTTATTAGAAGATTAAACAAATCTTAACAGCTGGATTCTGTGAACCTAGAGGTCTTTTCCAACCTAAACCATTCTATATTTCTATGATAAATCCTTTTCCTGTTTAAGCACCAATTTTACATTGGCAACCTAAAGACTGTCACTGAGCTTTTATTAGTTAGGATACAGCTTCATGGAGGCTGAATCACAAGAATGTTTTACCTAAAAGCTTGCACTGACTGAAGTTACTGAAGATCTGAGGAAAAAGCAGGAAATTATACCTAAATTAGAAGTTTCTCATCAATGTGCTGTATAAGACATTGTTTAATAGGGCCCACTGAGCCTGTTGGACAATTAGTATTACTCCTGTATTATTAATGCAGAACAGTATATAATGGCTTATGACCTATAATAACTGACTGAAGTGTTGGATGTAACTTCTTCAAATAACCTCCGTTTACTTTAGGGCTTCTAACTGTGTGACCACTAATAATCCTGCAAAGTGTTTTTAAAATTTATGGTGGACTAAATTAGTATCTTATTTGAATTATATGAAATTATTAACCTAGTAATTCCTGCAACTACAAGAGCACCAAGAGGTGGTTTTAGATCCTAGCAACTGCTTAAAGAGGCTTAAAGGTGTAATACTTGACCAGATATCCCTGATAAAACAGAACCTGATATTCCATTTGCCTGTACTTGGGATGATTAACAGCATTTAAAAAAACAGTGAGCCTGTCATTATTTGGATGCTTTTAGAGTTGTTTAAAGCACATTTGATTCAACCTACAGTCCTCATGTGAAGACAGTGACCTTTGGCTTGTACATAAAGAGGTGATTACTCAACTGGTTCTCCTCCTGAATGCAGTATCTTCTATGATGCAGTTACCTCCATAATACTGAGTTCTGTTTTAAATACTGCAGTGGCAGACACAATTCAAACAGAAACAGACACCAAGAAGAAATTACATAAGCTAAGGTATAATAAATAACAAAAGAAAGTGTATTTGCATTTATAACCTAAATAAACAACTAGAGCCTCATTGTTTAGTATATAATAGAAGTCAGCTCATGCTAAAGTTTTACTTAAGTAAGGATAGAGTCTCAAATCTTAGAATGACAATCTGAAAGGTGTGCAGACCAAGGAGAGAAAGGGATAATGCAGAGAGATAAAAAAAATTCAGTAATTAACTATCTACCACAATTAAACAAAGAAAACATAAGGTAAAAAAATCTGTTTCAGAACATAATTACTCATTCACCTCTGGAATAATTAGTAAAACGAATGATGTGACTATTGCAACATGGAAATTTAAATTCAACATATGGTCAAAAGGAATCAGCTATTTATGTCTGCAGAGATTTAGCAGCAAAAGAGGTTCTTGTCTGTTTTCAAATCCAGCTACCCATCACATCACTCAAAGGCACCACAGTTAGTAGGACTTCCTGCAGGTCACCACAATATCCATTGCATTTTCACGGCACTCCTTGAAACCACCCAACCAAGAAGACTTTCTAAATAAAGACCTTATTAACCTACCTACCCTACATACCAGGGCAGGAGATGTAGTGTGACCAAAACAGAACCGAGTCTCAGCATTGCTGCCTCATTATGAATATCCAAGTACACCATCATCAAAGGAAAACACACCTTGAACATTCCTTCCATCCTGTCTGAGACTCATATCGCGATATCCCCGCTGAGCGCGAATGGCAAATTTTAAATGTCATTCAGGACCCATTGAATACTGCTAGTATTTGCATTCCTTAAAAAGTAGAAAAACATTAACCTTTTGTTTTATTGAATTAAAATGCCATGGAAATGCTGATGTAGTCTTCAGAGACTGAAATACTTTTACAAAGAAGAATAGCTGTCATTTATTAGACACAAAGAACAATTACTTGATAGGATGCTTTCTGACAAAAAGCAGATTGGTATTCTCATCATAGAAAAGGCATTGTAAAAAAACCCGGCACAGACCTCTGAGACTTGAATAATTTAAAGCTGCATTTGGTGCAATTTGAATTTTTCTTTAGGGAGGCAAAGTTAAATACCTTTAATTTGTTCTAATTATTTCAAATTTGCAAGTTAATTATGGCTGATCATTAAATAACAAAAAGGACTATCGTCTCCATAGAGTTTTACCTCCTACCCTCTGCATTACTTAAGCTAGATTTTAGTATGCATGAATTAACTTTCTAAATAATCACACGGTTTGACTAAATGGCTCAGTAAAATGAGCTCTGATCCTCACAATAAGCATTAATGGACATTAGAAAGGCTATTGGGACCCATGTTACTTACATTATAAGTATTTTTAATGGGGTCTTATTTACTAATCTTTATGTACTGTTCAAGTTAGGGCATCATATAGCTACATTATTCTGCTTTAATAGAGGAAAGTCAGTTCTTCAAGATACTAAAATAAATGTCCACTTAGAGCCAACTAAATTCATTTTTAAACTAATGCAGGAAAACTCTGATAGAATATAACTTGTTTTAGCTGCTGAACCTGATGAATCAATCCAACATAATGGCAGCCTTGTTCTGCAAATGGAGTTTTGCAGATCTGTTGAATCGCTAAGCAACCCAAGCAGCTCAGGCTCTTGCCAGAGTTGTGCTTACTATCAGCATGTGATTTACCTCGCCCACGAGGCTTCCTCTCTTCCCTGCTCCACACCCAGCGTTCAGCTGACTGGGTTTCCAGTCTTCGATCCCAGATTTGGATGCTCACCTTCCACTGAACTCTGATCTTTCCATGCATTTTTCAGTGGCATTCAGAGAACAAGACTACGTTGTAACTACTCAGAAACCTGAAAAGCGAGGCAATTCATGCCTCTGCTATGTATGTTCAACAGATGGCTGCTTTAATGGTACCCTACTGCACTCTGCTGAGGCAAGGGCTTGTGAGTTTAACCATTATCAAACTAACAGATTGCCGTGGTAGGTTAGCTCCAAAAGCAAACATGTTGGAATGTTATTTTCCTGTTCCATAATTTCTGTTTTAAAAATAAAATAATTAACAGTTCATGTGTGCAATCTGCTGCAATTATATCAGGCCAAGAATGCATAACACTTAATGATGCAAAACTGGTGATAAGTAGACAACCCAAGCAATACGTTTTTGTAGCTGGAACCTGAATTGCCATTTCAGATGCAGTTTGACAAACAGGCTGAAAATTGCTTCCTCCCCTGCCACTTTGGCTGGGAGTGTTTTCCAGCCAGATCAGTTTCCAGAGTCAGTTCAGTATAAAGCAGCAGCACTACAAGTACTGGGACAAAAGAGAAGATGCCAGGATCTTCTTTTCAGTAGGGGTCCAAATTTAGATCAGTTCACATCAAGCTTGTTATCAAACAGCACTTTGGAAAACCACCTGCTCCAAAGAGGGGCTGCTTGGGGGATTGTTTGTCTGCATAGCAAATAAAAAAAAATATTTATGGGGAGAGAAGAAGCACTGTAGACTTTGTATGCACGGACCTGAAAACAAATGTCAGTGGTGTACAGAACAATCACAACTTTTCCAGTCCCCTCAAGTGGAGCTGAGGAGAAACACATCAGAACATACGAGCCAGCACAGCAGCACACGGGAAAGAGAAGGGAGATTGATCTACTAGCTACTGCTTTGTGCAGGGTGCACAAACCCACAGGGCAGCTGAGCAGAGCTGGAAGGGAGGTAAGAGAGATGCAGGTGAGGAGGAGAAACACAGTGTGAACCTCAGGGCAATCTCTCATCCCTGAATGCCATCACTCTTCCCTTCCTAAAAAATGCTTCTTTAGCGTAGCCCTTTTTCCTCCCTTTAAGAAGCAGGAAAAAGTCCTATTCTAATACATTCCTTGAAGACCATATTCAAGCCCAGAGTGAGATTTCATGGGCCAATTATGAAATCTGGCATTTTGAGGCTTATGTTAGAGGCATCAGCATGTTAATGGCACTGCTGGGATCCAGTGAATGTCAATAAGAAACAGCTGTTTTCCTTTCTAGAGAGCATGTGCATTTAAAGCTTTGAGATCACAGAATCAGAGAATAGTTTTGGTTAAAAGGAACCTTTTAAAGGTCCCCTGGTCCAATCACCCTGCAATGAGCAAGGACATCTTCAACTAGAACAGATTGCTCAGAGCCTATCCAAAGTGACCTTGAATGTTTCTAGGGCTGGGGCATCCACCACCATTCTGGGCAACCTGCACCTCTATTTCACCACTCTCACAGTGAAACATTCCTTCATCATATCTAACTTGAATCTGCCCATTAAGATGAAAAGCATGACCACTTGTCCTATAGTTACAGACCCTGTTCTAAAGTCTGTCTCTATCTTTCTTAAAAGAGACCATTTTAACCATTGAAAAGGTGCAGTCAGGTTTCCCCAACACCTCTCCTCCTGCTGTCTTCAGGACCACGTCCATCTCCCTTCTCACATATTTTTTAGGCAAAAGGCAGGAGGGCTAGGACAGGTAGGGAAACACTTCAACAGTCAGTGAGAGTTCTGGAACTGAAATATAAATATTATCAAATCTGCTTGTAATAAAAGAATTTTTCATCACAGAAAATAGACAGTGATTGCCTACAATCTACATGTTATTATGCAGACAATATATATTGCTGAGCTGTCATGCAGAGATTTCATCTCTTACAGCACTCTTCAGGCTCAGTGCCCTTGAATCCAGTAATGCCCATGGCTGTGTCAGGTTTCTCTGTTGTTTTCTGGCTTTTTTTCCCCCCTGTTAAGCTCTCTCGCTCTCTCTCTCTCTCTCTCTCATCTACTGCATTTGGTTTACTTTTCTCTCATCTTGGAGTAGATACACTTGTACATATGCTAATTTTTTTTCCATTTCTGAAGGTTTTAAGGTACAGCAAAAGCACAGCTTCCCCAGACCACTCTTTCAGGGACCAGTTCCTTCTCCATTCCCTCAGTAGCTGGTGCTCAGATATTTAATTCCACCAGCAAGCATATGCTCTTAATTAGCAATGACCTATTAGATCATACCAGCCATAGGTGAAACCCTAGCCCCACTGAATCAATCAGAATACTGTCTTTATTTTCAATGAAGTCAGGACTTCACTTAATTTACATGGTTAGAGGTTCATTTGTAGCAAGTATTAAGCTAAATTTAACCTAGAATTATATTCATGCCTTCCCTTTGAAGCCCTCTCCTTCCTCTAGTTTAAGTTCACCACATTTCAACTTCCTACCAGCACCTTTCCAACATATCTGAGTTTCCCTAATAAACAGCATAATTACAGCTGTGATTACTTTTCTATCTTTTCTGAATTCAAAGAAAATTCTAGCATAAACGTTGTCAGACAGTCACAGAGAAACAGCCATGGGAAACAGACTGGCCAAGCTTTAGCAGGGCAAAATTCTGTGACTGTTTGTTTGGCCTTTCTTACAGAGAGCAGAGCAGAGCAGCTGTCGTTCCAGCAAACTCTGCTGTCAGCCTTCACAAAAGAAAGTCATGTAAATGTCAAGTCACAAGTATAAAAACAATCCTTCCAAACAGTGTCTATCTGAAAAGCCTGCCTGGCTGTCACCAGTCAAAGCACCACGAGGAATGATGCAAAACCCTGTTTAGGATAAAGTTTTTGAACCAAATCTAAACTTTTTCAGTACATCAGACAGCATCACTCTCTCCTTCAGAAGGAGAATCACATGCTCTTCAGCAAAGTGAATGCCTGCCTTAGTGCCTTATCCAGCATCACTAGTGTCTGGCTGAGAGCCAGCCCCAATCACAAGATACCCATCGAAATGCCATATGCAAGCTATCTCCTGAACAAACATGCCCCAAATCGGATTGTAATTTGGTTGTGATAAAGGCATAGAAGAACAACACATCATCAATTCTCTGCTTGGCTCTCCCAGAGCAAAAGGCTTCACAGTGGATGGGCTGCATTCCAAAACAGGCTGTGGCAGAGATGGGTCTGGGTGTGCAGGTAACCACCTTATGTCTTCCTTTGCTAAGACTATTAGTACACAAGCACTCTCTCCTCTACAGAAGTTTCCAGACAGGCTGACAGGTGTTGATAACAGCAACTTTCAGTAAATGAGCAGCAATTGCAAAAGCCCTTTTTCTGATCATGGATCACGTTTGGAGTTTTGGAGGATCAGAACAGTTGAAAAAGACATAGCAACAACAGTTGCTTCTGTTCATTGACAAAGTTACACTTGATTGATGCTAAGTTTCAAATGTTCAAGATACCAGTAGGATAAATTTTCACACCTGGTTTCTAAGTGATGAAATGAAGGAACAAAATTTCAGATTTCTCACACCCATGGAAATGAAAACTAATAACCATTAAACTGAGCAAACAGACATATCCCTAATGATACTGAGGTGACTTTCTGGGTCACTGACAGCTCCTCCAATATCAGGGAGCATGTCACAGGGAAAGCCTTTCATAAATGCCTCAAATTCCATAATAAACACAATTACAATTTTTATACTGTCTGTTCTTCTGAGGCTGTAGAATCTGATTTCTCTAACCAGGAACCATTACCACTGAAAACAACACAGAAGCACCCTTGCAGGACCCATACTTTTCCAGGAAATTTCGGTCCTCTTATTTTAATCAACTTTATCTGTACAACAGGATGACTGAATCAACTATGTTAAGCACAGGTTACTGCAGGTTTTTAGGGTTACAGTCTGCTAGTGTAAAAACCTTACAAATCTTGGGACTATTCAACCTGGAAGCTGCAGTGCTTTACTTATTCCAAAAAGCCATTTGACTCCTCTGACAAATACAAACCTAACATGGGTTTTGATTTTTGATTAAAAAAATCAAGTTAGAATTTTGCCAGGCCTGTAACTACAAGTGTACATGGCATCCTAAATATTCTCATACTACAACATCTTTTAAAATGGTGCCACAGACTATCCCAGAGAAGTTAGAAACACCCTTCCTGATGCATCTTCACACTTCATTGGCCTTTTTTCCATGATTAAATCACATCTGTGGGACATGGTCACTCTATGATTAAAGAGTATATTAATGATTTACCACTACACTAGTACTCATCCATATTATATTGCTTAGTAAAATGAAAACACTGAGATTGTTTATTGATCTGCTTTAAAAAAAATCCTATAGCCTGAAAAGAAGCAAATAGAGAAGTTGAGACTTTGGACTTTACTCTGATTAGTAGATTACCATGCCCAACAGATGCAGATTTGACAAGATAGCTCCTGGTAAAGATTTAAAATAACAATTTTAGCCACTTCAGTCGCCTTAAATTCACTGAAGTTACATATTTCACAGGGCATGTTTGATGGCTAGTGACTGTAAAATCAAGTATTTATTGCAAGAGCAATAGAGAGTTAGATGCCTAAATAATGGCATACAACTATAAAAAACATGGCCCTGGGCCCCACAGAAAAAGCAACATACTAAAGATTTCCCTGCAGTGCATATATTTTATGTGAATTTGACAGCACCACCAAATACTGACTCAACCAGGATGTTTAGGGAACAGATTTAACACGTTTTTGCACTTGTATTTAGAAAATATTCAGATATAATACAACTGAAACCAGATGGAAACCACTGCCTCACTAAAAGGCAGGTACCACTGAGATATGTATTGGCATTGCTCTGATATCCATTATCAAGGGGAAGAACAAAGGGAAGAGATCTTGAGACAAGGCTGTTTGCCATGAAGCTCTGAGCTCTGGGCAGATTTTTGCCAGTTCCCAGCCTCTGGAAACCCTTTTGGTCCAGACACAAGTGATTTTTGCCATCTTAGAACTACCACTATTGATTTTTGGGCATGAAAGTCTACCTTTGCATGCGTTTGTCAGAACCTGGTGGAAACATCTGTCCAAAGCAGAAGCCATGAGTGCTGCTCTGACACTGCGACATGGGTTCAGGAGTTTGCATTATTTGGGCTGCCAAACCATCTCAGTCCTACTGAGTCCACAGCTGGTATATAAACTTAGCCCATCTCTCAGAGACATGGTTTGCTCAAAAGGATGCGAAGATGTAAATGGAGATTAGGGAAACACAGAGATAAAAAGAAAAGAAGGATTTACTATGCATTGATCAAACACAAGGGCATGTAGTTATACAAAGAGGTAAAGTCTGGCACTATTGATAGAAGACTGAAGACACTTGCAAATTGTTTTGTTTCAAACTCTTCTCTGTGCTAGAAGCCACAAGGAAATGTTTCCGTAAAGAAGAGCTGATGGCTTGTCACTGCAGTGGAGTTCTAATGCTTTTCTCTCCAGATCACCAATGAAATTTTTTGAGTATGGTTTAGATTTTAGGTGGATTTACCAGGCAGAGACCATCTTTGTGATCAGTGTGAAGAAACACATTAGTTTGAAATTCAGCAAATTAGGATTGAGGGCTGGGAGGGGAAAAGAACACTCTTAAAAAGCTGAGGATAAAAAAAAGAAGGAAAAGATAAAATGTAAAACAAGAAAGGCATTGTCAGAACCCACAGATGGAGGCAGAAGTTACCATGAAATGACCCAGTGGTTCTAAAAGACAGAAAGAATTAGGGAATGTAATAGCCAGCAAATGCTGCTGAAAGTTAATCCAACACACAAAAAAACTCTGAGTGCCACATAACTGACAGAGTAAAGCAGAGGTGGTGGCAGAGAAAATAAAATAAGAAACAGCTTTATGACTTCTAACAGACAACTAGCCCCTGAAGGTGAATTTAAAAGAAGCAAAGCAGACAAGACCTGAAGAAGCAGCCAAGATACCCATTTGGAAGACTTATTTTAAAGTAGGTGAATGAATATTGAGCAGTTAAAGAAGACTTTAGAGTAGTCAAGGTGCAAGAAGAAGGACTAAAGCAAGGGGTAGTTTTAACTGTTGACACAGCAAAAGGATTTTCTGGCTGCCAAGGAGAAGGAAACTGCAATACCTGTCAGCAGCCCAGATGCATAAAGAGAAGGAGAGTGATTTTGAGGTTATGAATCTGAGTGGCAGGGAGGATGTGGCATTATCAAAATCAGAAGTGAAGAGAGATTCAGAAGAAAAAAGTAAAGAGTTCTGTTTGGGCCAGATTAGGAATGATCTGAAGGCAAAACAACTGGGATTATGTGCCAGGTAGGCAGTCAGATATGCAAGACTAGATGGAACAGAGCAGGAGATTTAAGAGTTATTGGCAGGGAGATGATAGCCAAATCCGTGTAACAGGATGTTGTCATCGAGTGGGTACAGAAATCTCCAGTCAAATCAAGGAGTGACTAAATCCCTTCCCTGCCACCTCACAGAGGTTTCTACCTAGTTTCAAATGAAATTATCTAAAATAGTGCTGCAAAAACATGCATTAAAAAAACTGACTTTCCATAAAATCTAAAGATCATACTGTTTCTAAAACTAGGGCAACCACTAAATGAAAGTTAACCCGAACAATAACTTTTGCTAAACTTCAGGTCACATGTATTTAATATAATGAGATGAGGAATATGAAAAGGCCATTCATAATGGAATTCATCGAGTTAGGAATGCCATGCTTAGCTGCCTTATAACATATAATTAATGATCCTATAAAAATCCAGCAGTACGAACTCTCCTGGCTGCCCGCAGAACTCTTCTTTATGCTGGGTAGGGCAAGCAAGCATCTGCTTCCACAAATACTGCCCTTTGAGAAGCTCAAAAGCTTTTTTCCCCATGTTCCATCAGGGACCACAGTGCCATTTCCATGACACGCTGAGCTTTGAACCATTACCCAAATCAGACTATAGCATTTGGCAACCCAGTATACATCTGTCACGATAGACTGGTTAGTGGTCAAATGTTAAAGAAAAAGTCATTAACTCTCTTCCACTGCTTCTAACACCCCACCTTCCTCCAGATTATTTATAATCCCCACTAAACCCACCCTCTGTTTATAGTCTTCTAACACAACAGTGAAATACATACTGCCTGGAGATCTGTGTTGCCTTATACCACTCCCAACCATTTGGTACAACAAAAGATGTTCTCTCTCCATGAAAAGGCCTGATTCCTCCTGAAGCATTGATGCTCGAATTCAAGGTTAAAGGATTAAGACCTGAAGCACTGGGTACCAGAGGAAATGAAGCCAAATATCGAAAGAAACACAAAAATCAATCCTCTTCGCTGCAGGAGCAGTGTGAAGAACAAATCAGCTAGACTGAATCTAAAATTTTCTCTGCGTGGCTTTCAAAAATTAGCACTTTTATAAATATAATGGGTAGTCTGCAAAGCCTCAGCACCCGTGCAAAGCCACAGAGTTCAACTCAATACATCAGTATGGTCTGGGAAGTTTTATGCCAGAATAATTCAGTGGCAAATACACAAAGTCCACTTCAGAGAGAGCAAGAGCTGGGAAGTGAGTGAGAGCACATGTGTTGTTATCTTTATATGTGCTCTGCAAATCTGCAAGTGGCAGAACCTAATATTTACTAAAGTTTGCCTTTTGCTTCAAATCTCTGACTGCTGAAGTGCAGCCAAGGTCACAGGAGGGGTGGGGGAGTGCGTTTTAGCTTAGTGTAGCTGTGATCATGGGCAGAACAGCAGGGTACAGAGGATTTCTTGCTTAACTTTGTAATACCAATAGCTTTTTTTCTTAGTCCTGCCCCATCAGTTCTGATATAAGCTTTAAATGGCATGAAAGTTGTCTGGGTGGGTTTAAAATTTCCTGATTCAAAACTACCTTCCAGAACATTTTGTTTTATGAGGTTTTTCTTAACTTTTCCAACTGATAAATTTCTGGGACATATGACTGTCTAGATTAAACAAAATATTCTCTTCATCCAAGATTACACATAAAAATAAAAAGAAACAAAACAGTATGTCTGAAAAAGTAATCCATTCCAATTTATAAAAATAGAATTCAGGTTTTCAAAATTCAATTCAAGCAGTAAACTAACAGTGTCTACATTTTCCCATAAAGGAGGCATCTGCAAATGACTTGCAAAAATGTCTCTCACTGTCTGCAAGTGTTGGCAAGGAATAAACTCCTTCAGGAGATGCATGCATTTCACATATTTCAACTCAAAGAAAAAATTCTTCAAGCATTTTCAGTTTTGATGTAGGACATTACCAAACCAAACCCAGGCTAAACACTGGCAGCAAACACAAGTTTTGTGAAAATACCGAAATACTTTTCTTTTTTTTTAAATTGTTTTCACCAACTGCCCTCCTAAGCTTAGCAGTGTTTCTAATACCTGAATGTCTGTGCTTTTTGAAGACCTCACCTACAGGCTGAGTGTACCTGCCTATGGAAACCACTTATGGCATTTCCTGCGTACATCTTACACCTCCAGCCACTCAGTAGTAGGCTTCCTGCTCAAGGTTACTTTGGACTGCAGTGGGAATGATGTAATACTGCTGTGTGCAGCAGACATGATCATGAGAACAGAATCAGAATAATTCAGGTAAATGTTAGATAGGCAGCTTGAAATCACTGTTGCAGTTGAAAGTAAACCTGAAAATTAGATTAGTGAAGGAACCAGGTCAGCAGAAATGAACTCCACTCTCTCCAGTCTGATAAGGATCACTGCCTACCCTAACAAAAAAACCCCAACTTAAAATGCATGCATAGGTATATGTAAAAAATTGCTATACACTCCCCTTTATGCTTTTAGTAACCACATCAGAACAAAAACCTTCGCCCTGTACAAGAAAACCTTCTACCTTCAGAGTCTGCACGTGGCACTAATGAAGCAGAAATGTGTGTCTAAGTCTGACTGTACTCTCCCATACGTCACAGCAGACTCCAGCAGCCATCTGTTGGAAGGATGCTGTGCCTATATATAGCCAGACACCACCACGAGAGAAAGAAAAACTCATATCTGCACCTAATTCAGCGTGTGCACTATTGGCAGATCTGCAAGCACCGTTTTTTTTTACCGGCCAAACAAGTGTTCACTCCACAAATATCCTCTCTAAAAATGATACAAACTTCAATGTAAAATTATCTGGAACAAGAAAGTAACTTGGTTGTTAAAAGGAGCACTAACAGGTGGGAAAGCAGCTTCCAAATATACAGATTTTATGCGCCATTTGCAAGCACAGTTGATTTCATCCCAATTTAATGTGCCAGTCTGCCAAAACAATAAATAGAAAAAAAACAAAAATCCCAACAAACTATATTCAGTACATTTCTAAAAGTTGGCCAAGTCCTATTCAAGTACACCTCAAGAGACCACAGACAACTCAGAGATGGCCTGAAACCTGGGAGTCTTGGATAACGAGCCAGTTGCAGCCCTAGTGAGTTTCTCCTTCAGAGGCTCAGGACCTGGATACACCTCAGGCCCTGGGAGGTGACGTGCTGGAATGAAGAACTGAAAAGAAAACTCCTCATAGGAAACCAAATGGGTGCTACCACTGTTTTTCAATTCTCTTCTCCTCAAAAACAGGAATAATGGGGCCAGCAAAATCAGGCCAGCAGTAGCAGAATCATGTGATTCATTGTGATTTTTATTTTATATTTAAACTGTTTGGAGGGGGGAACTGAATGAACAAACCTGGATATGCCTGGGACAGCAGGGGGAGCTGCGAGTCTGCATTCCTCTGCAGGTCTATTTAATTGCATTGAATATTTGGACAAAAGCACATCACCACAGAAAGATGCCTGCATGTCTAACAAGCCTCAGAAAAGAGAGTTCATAACAAAATACTAAACAAGGAGCAACAGTTAATTGTCACCTTCTCTCACTAGATAATAAAAATAGTTACATCATAAACATAAAAATCTTTTAAAACACCCCTGACAGCACTCCCTCCTGGAAATATCACCATAGCAATGAGCATCCAAGTACAGGGGAAGTACTACTGAATCCTGTGTTCGATATTTTTGAGTAACTAAAAATACAAACTGGCAAAAATATGCATGGTGATGTGGAATGAGGCACACAAACATAAAGAGCCTTCAATGAAATTAAAGGTGGCAAATTCCACCTGCAAATCTTTAATACACCAAAGAAAAATGCTTTCACCAGGTAGCATGCATTGAACGAGTGCCTGCAGATAACTGTAAACACATCTGATAGCTGCTGTATCCAACAATTCCTATTTAGAGCACTTTGCACAGGTTTGTGTTGAGGCTCAGTGGCAGAATTGTGTGAAATCCAAGGCAAAGATGCCCATTAGAGAGAAGGCAATAAAGAGACACACTAGCAGAGCCTTATAGGAAACCTAAGACTTGGAAAAACAGGGAATCTTGAATGTTAAGATTCAGGCACACAGCTGCACTCTGGGGAGGGGTGCTTGCAAAGTGAAAAACTGTGTCTCCTCAAGCTGGTGCCATTAAATACATCTTATTTCCATGCAATTCAGATCAAAGTTAAGATTAAGCAAAGGAGGGAAGAGTTTTAAAATTCCTTTCCCAGATGCAGATGTCAGGAGCACACACAAAAGCAGGTGCCGGGTGTATTGATAATACTGAATGTGCATGGAGTGGGTACTTGAGCATGTACCAAGCATCTGTGTCTGGGAGATGGAAAGTACTTTGTAAAAGGCTGTTTTATGCTAAACAAATGCATCAGGTTATGTTTTTATTTTGAATATTTTAAAGCATCTTGCACATTGGGGCAGACTTGAAAACAAATTATACAGACAACTTGCCATTAATTGCACAAGCTACCAACTCCGTAGCTGCAAATTGTCTGTGGGCTCACTTAGGAGCACTCCAAGCTACTGAAAACCATCCTCAATAAAACCTGCTCTGACTGCTGCACCTTAGAGAAATGGAGATCCCAAATCTGAAGGTAGTTCGGGTCCCACATGCTGGCCCAGCTGCAGCTAGGCAAAGGGACAGGCCCATTTCTTCTCAACATCAGGGAAGGTACAAATGCAACACTGCAAATTCCTACCAGAATAGGTATCCAAACAGGCTGAGATGGACAATGCTTGCTGACAATGACAACAAAAATACCTTAATAGCACATGTAGAAAGAAGAGAAAGCAAAACAGGCACCCTTTGAAAATCTGGCTATAATTTGAAGTGGCCCCTGAGATCAAAGTTTTCATTTTCACAGACTATGAGGATACTTTTCTGTATCAGAAATCAAACTCTGCACTGTATTTGCTTGTGGAATCTTTTCTGCTTTCTTCAATGAGGGAAAAAATTAATCCCTACAGGAGATGACAAGATGCCTTTTAAACTACATACCTCATTTCTGACTACAATTACCTTTCAATAGTCTGGCACAGCTGCATGCTCCTATTTGCTTTTTTTTTTTTTCATTAAGGGTTCCTCTATTATTTGTACCCTTCCTATAGCATTTATGCCTGGCAGTGATACACATTCCCTTGTCTACAATTCTTCCTACAGACAGCAGAGGATAAATTGCAATTAGATTTTTGTAATTGTAGATAATTAACTCAAAATGAGCTGTTAATTATATAGAAAAACTAATGTTTTTTCAGTTCTTGATTATATTATTTATTTTACTTCTCACTTCAGCAAGTTTCCTATTTTAAAGGTATTTCACTATTTCCTTTAAAATACCAGGATATTTTTAAAGTAAGTTTTGCTTATTTGAAGACTGAAATCAAGTTCTGTGCTGTGAGATTTGCTAGAAGATCTCTCATGTATGAACTGGAAGTCAGAGAGGGCTGATTTTCCATTAGTGCTCTGTTGGCATTTGCTGTAACAAGAACTGTTTGATAGGTCAATTAAAAACCAAACACCACCACCACCACAAAAAAAAAAAAAAAAAAAAAAAAAAAAAGAGTCCCACATCATAAAAAAAAACCCAAAACAAACTAAAAAATAAAAAGGCAGAAAAAACCCACCAAAAGACACAGTTTAAAAAAGAATGTATTTTTACCAGCTTGTCTTCTTTTCTAAGACATGGCCACACAGTCACACACTCTCCCTCTCTGTACTGAAGAAAACATCACTTACATATTCAAATGCATAAAGGAGATAAATGGACTTGTCTTCAATGGCCTCTTTAAGCCTTACATTAGAGTAAATTATTTAGGGACCATTCATCTGGTAACCTTTGCAAAACTGAAGATGGCATATAAGAAGAAAAACTTCCAAGTGTTTTGCTGCCAAACTTTGTAACCAGCTGGCATGGCACCTTGAGACCGCTCAAACACACAATAACTTTGAAAAATTACAGTAAATTAAACCAGGGGAATGAAGATAGGGTGGGGAACCTTTTGAAATCTGGGACTCTCATTTTGTTAACAGCGCAGGTTTTCTTCATTTTCCCTGTTAGAATATGGAGATATTTGCAGGGTTTTGGTTGCCAAGAAGCTCTGCAGATGTTCTAGGTTACATTTTTCCTCCAAGGGGCTTAATGCTGCTGCATCTTAAACATGTCATGACTCTCCATCTTTTTTGCTACAGTGATAATACTTTGATCACTTCAGTTTGTGTGAAAATGAAAGAAAAAAGCATCCAAATACAACAAAGATATGCCAGTAACTCACAGCAACCAAACACCTGGTTTAAGCAGTGAAGAATTCCAAGAAAACTAACAACTCCTGCTGTTCTGGAGAAAAAAAAGGCTTATCCCTTTTCAGTGGGAAGGGATCTCAGAAAGAAAAATAAATTTAGTATAACAAAGTTAAAAAATAAGAAAAAAATAAGGTATTGGACTCTTAGTTTATAAATGAATTATCAGTTCTTCCAGTATTCTCAGAACAGAGAAGTTTATTACTTTAAAGCATTCTCTTGTTGCTAAAGAAGAAGTCATTCAAAGCACAGCTGCTCATCTTGTCCACCATTCTTTGGTCAAAAGAACACCTATAGTTACAGCACAGAGCAAGAAACTGTTACTTTCTGAGGAAAGGAGAAAACCTTGCCAATTTTTATTTGTTGCTTTCCTAATAAGCCTGAATCTTTTTCCAGTGTTAACTTGAATGCGACAGGGTAGGACAGAAGGAAAGTACAATAGAGTACTGATTGAAGTTTTAAATAGCAAGCAGGATGGAGACAAAGAGCTAAATATTGGCTTAACTCTGTTTCCAGTTTTTTCAGTGGTGGTCTGCTCTGATCACACTGAAGTAGAGGTGCAATGAGAGGTAAACAAGTAACTGTCACTGACCATGGAAGATCTATTTGAGAGTTAAAGGATATTATGTATTTTTTACATCAGGTCCAAATAAAGACCAAAGAGATGTTCTGATCTTAATTAAACAATAACAAGCAGCACCTAGAACAAAGAACTAAAACTAAGATTTTGTGAAAACTCCATTTTGCACTGGGCTAAGAGGTGGCACACAAAACCTGAAGCCTCTTCAGGAAGTCACCTAAACTTTGAGTAATAACAGGTCAGCATAACTATTGAGTTAACTCAAAAAACACAGCAGCCAATCAATTTTACCCTTCCTGCAGAAAAAAAGCTCTTAATCTGAAACAAACACATGAAAAAATATACTTGGCAGGCAACAGCACACTGTCAAGAAGATATACTGACCCTGTGAAGCACTTAGAAGTGAAGAGAGAAATTACCTTAGCCCCATGCTGCTGCCATTCATCATCAGAGCAAGATCTCTGGGTGCTTCAGCAATGGGCATATCTTCTGAGCCAGGTACATGGCCTCTAACCCTGGAAAAGACAAGTTAGTTGCTTCTGCAGCTGGTCAAATCACACCAGAACTTGCCACTAAAAGGTGACCTATGTGTCTACAAATGGGGCACTTTTACACAATAAATGCCTAACAATTATCTTCAAACTTTCAAATATACTTTTGCATTGGAAGTCTGGTTCAGGCCCAGTGCTTTTGCTTCTAAAGGTTACAACTGGGACAACCCTAGCCAGTGTAACTCAGTTGAGTATCAGCATTTCAGCACTGGAAAGGGAAAACAACAGGGAAAAAATCTGCAGTCTTTTCATTACAGAAACAGAAAATTTTCATTCACAGATTAGAGCACCAGACCTCAAAGGCATCATGTGTAAAGAGCGTAGAACAGAATTTGTATAAGAGGGTTGTGTGTCCTCAAACCATGGGCCCACAAATGATGCTCCATTCTGAACAGATCACTCCACCTCCTCCTTTCTCTCCAACAAAGACAGAAAAGTCAAGATAGAGGTATTTCTTTTTTATTTGACTTAAATTCCTGTTTCTAAGCTTTGCTTTTACTTGGCTGCTCCAGCGAGGCTTGAACCAGGAGAAGCCACTGAACTGCACATGCACACACCATTTTTTGACAGCTGAGCAACTATTTCACATAGAAAGTGGCTGCAAACTGAAAGTACTACTGTCACCTGAGGCTAAGTAGAGAAATGTGGAAAATTAAAAGCAATTATGATGCAATGTGGCAGAAAAAATTATCAACTCACACTTTAGCTAAAAGATTAGGAAAGTTTGTTGCCAATAACTGCAAGTGGTCAAACCTCTTATTTGTCATTCATTGACAATGGACCTTTACCAGCACTCCACGCAGCCAGAAGGACAGACAAAAATAAACATTATCTGGAAAATAATTTTTCTTGTATTGTTTTTTATGCTGTTATGATGTATTAACTCAGTTAGAATCTCCTGAAAATGAAGCAAAGGGTATTTGAGCTTAACTAAACAAATTTTTATTGTTAGCAGTATATAAAATTACTCTGTTACCAAGTGCAAAATGAATTATATATTTGGAACTGAAACAGAACTGTGATGCCTAAGAGATATACCTCTAAATATCAACCATTTAGTTCTAAAGATACTGAAATATTTTTAAGAGAAAACACATCATATTCTAGTTGCTTTCTTAGAGAGAATATGGCAAATCTGACTTCACATGCACCTGTGAAAAGAGATCACAAAAGTGCAAAGTCCTCAGATTGGTCATATATGATTTTTTCATAGAATTCTTTTTAGGTAACTAAAGCTCTGCAAACCATAAAGGGCTTTTTTCAGAAAAAAAGAAGTAGCTACAATAGATATAATGGTACTAACAACAACATCATTTCAGATATTTAAGGTGCATTTTTTTTCTGAACTTATGCCTCCAAACCTGAAAAATTTCCATTAGGAAAAAAAATGTACAAAAAAACTCAGTTTGTATGTCCTTCATATCAACTTGTTTTTCATTAGAGGGATGCATGCATAGAATTAAGGTATTTGATGATTAAGAATCCATCTGTTCCTACTTAATTCTCACCTGAAGTCATAATCCTTTGTTAGCAACTTCAGTCATTTTCAACACACACATTTGTGATTTCGTCTAAGACAGGTACTTTTAAAGCCATATAAACACATTATTTTCAAGGTAAACAACAATCCAAAAAGACAAACAAAAGACGACCTAGATTACAGTACTCTCTTTTACAGTCTGAAAAGTAACCAGGGGGCTAAAACAAAGAAGGAAAAGTGATATATTCCTCCATGGTGGTTACAGTACATGGATGTAGGAAGTGGGTCATCTAATGCAGACTCTCATGGGGTGCTGTTAGCAGCTGCCATATTAAAACAGTATAGAAATATCCATCCCTGTGAAACACTCCTACTGCCTCTTCCAAAAGACTGCAGATTTTTCCCTATTGTTTTTCCTTTCTAATGCTGAAATGCTAGTACTCAGCTGAGCTGCAATGGCTAATTTAATCTGTTTCCATTCACTGTTCTGCTCACTTTAATAGCATCATACCAAAAAAACAGTTGTTCCCTCTTTCTCAAAGACTATTTAGATTGTCAGAAAAGTGTTACCTTCTGCAACAAACTCACAGGCCTTCATCTCACATTTCTATGGCTGCTCCATCTCCCTTCAAGTTTTAAGCACATAATGGGCCCCAGTCTTGGCATTCTCCCTTTTCACTAACATCACCAGAAAGAAAATGTCTTCATTACACTGCGCTCCCTTCCTCTTTCATAAATATATGGGGGGAAACCCCATATATTTTTATATATTCCATATATAAATGCAAATATATGTGTGTGTCTCTGTACATATCTAATGATCTTCATCTTTTCTATAAAACACATTCCTTCCAGTCCCAACCTAGGAGAGTGCAACACTTCAAAACTGATCTTTCCAAGGAAAGAAGGGAGAATGCCACATTTATGTCATCCACGCTCACACTGCTCTCTTGCCAAATATCTGTATTCCTTTCAAGTGCCCGCACTAAGATCAACCTCTCATTTTCTTCTGCTGCTTCTCTTTTCCAACCTAGTCTTTTAGCAGTGTTTTTCTTCTGCCTTTCTTTCTACCACATACTGTTTTCCTCTGCTGCTTTCCACAGCTGTCATGCTGCTTCCCAACAGTATACACTAACAAACTAAAGTCTCCTCTCCTCTGAATCACTCTTAGAAATTGTGCCATAAGCCTTGCCTGTCTTGTTTTATTCTATTTATTGTTGCCTTGTTCTGTTCTCCCACTTAAATCAACTATTGCCCATGGGCTTATTAGAAATTTTAGAATTTTTTTTTTAAATTGTAAGTCTCAAAATCACCTGTTAAAATCCATACAGGATTGGTGTAGTTGCTGTTGTTTTAGGAGCAGTTTTGCTTCTTGCTTAGTCAATAAATGTTGGAGTCGTTCCTTTTCAATTTCCAGCTCCATTTTTTGAAGAAGCAGCTTCTGCCTTCTTTCTTCATACAACCTTTTAGCCAATTCTGTTTCCTTAGGACCTGAGTCGGTGCTGTGATTCAGCCTAGAACCTTGACAGAGCCTGGAATGATCATCGGTCTTGTGAACTGTCCCCAAGTGTTTTGTAAATACCTGGCTGACATAGCAGCTCTCTTCCACGCACCCTGAGCTCCCTACATGCCTCCAGGCACAGCCATGACTCACTTGCTGAGGGCATATACTCTGAAATTCACTTGTTCTCTGGTCCACCTCCTGAGCTTGCTTTACATGGTGAGGGCTCCTCTGCTTGGCTGGGGAAATCATATTGTTGCACTTTCTGTGCAAGTCATTTTCCATTGGATATTCCTTCAGACACTCCTGATGGTTGTGATGCATTTCAGTCCTGTAATCGTAGTTATTCCTGCAAGGCTGAGACAACACAACACAGGCTGGGCTTATAGCCTTTGGTGCTCTACTGTTCTTTTGAGGAGTCCAAGGTCCCCCAGCACCCAAGTAGGAGCTGTCCAGCCCCAAAGAGTGCTGCTGGCACAAGCTCTTCTTACTGGATACCTGCAACAGGAGAAAAGATTTCCTGTAAATCACTAAAATTCATCTTTGTTCATCAAATTGCCTTGGTAAATGTGTTCTGTTCAAAACAGAGCTGCTGGTCTGTGTTGGTGGACATACAGCCAAACCCAACAAAATGTTTACCAGAACACAGACACAAATGTGCTATCAAATCTAGATTTCATTCCACCTACACAAGTGTAATAAATGTAAAACTACTGTCTGCAGGATCCTCAGCATAAAATGAGTCACTTCAGAGTATCAAGTAGTTGTGAGCATCTAGGGTTACATAAAATCAACTTGAAGAGTGGCAAAAAACATTAAATGTTAAGGTTTGAAAATGTTTAATTTTGAATACCGAGCCAAAAAATCCATTCAGCCACTATAAATACTCTTTGATTGGCTATTACACAGCAGGAGATTTGATGTAAAACATTTCACCTTGCATTGAATGGTATATTACTTACCGCTGGAAATTTGATGAGAGTTTTTGAAATATCTTTACAGAAACACAGATAAAAACCAACTACTTTCTGTAAAAAATGGTTGTACATCAAAAGCTGTCATTTAAATACAAAACATGTTTAAATACAGCTATAAACGTAAGTGATTTTTCAATTAAGCTGGGCAAGTGATTATAGTCTGATAAAACTCTGAAGAAAACAAGCAACTGTAATTCACATTTGTCAACCCAGTACAAGCAAATTCTAGTGGTTTTGTTATAGCCATGGATATTATGTAATAGACACCACAATCCTAGTTACATCCTGGAGTATCTTTGCACTAAGGCTCAAATTTGAGCTTTTATGAATATCACAACAGCAGTGTAACAGGCACACACATTTCTTTTGCTAGAATTGTGCATTAATTTCAATAACAAACTGAATTTAAGCTCCTCCAGCCTTTGGGACCTTCCACAAAGATATGGGACTTTTTAATTACAGAAGCCAGATTTGTTCAAGATTGCTAAACCACTTACACTGCAGTGGTTTTGCTAAGAAATTTGGGTCCACTGAAGAAAAAAAAGGTATTTTTTGCCCTCTGGGAATGCTTACAATAGAGAGGTATTGTGCACACGGAGTGCAAGACAAGTCAGCCAGACCCAAACCACTCGAATTTAGGAATGCAAGCAAGCGTCCAGCAATGATTAGAAGAGAGTTATAATACAAATCTATGCAGCATTTATATGTATAATTTAGATTCTTTTTTTAATAAATAAACAAAATACAAAATATACTCTGCTGCCCTTCAAGACAACCAATTACAAGTTTCTTGTAGACTTCACAGAATGTAAATTAATGTGGATTAGCACCTGAATACTGATATTTTATTATTTCCAGTTTTGTGCATACAAATATATCCTCTCTCCCATGTGATTGAAAGCCAAGGATGTCATGTTTTGCCCCAAAGGGCTCAGTGAGTTGGAGGCATTTGCATTAATGTCAGTGCTAAATGTCTGAGGAAGGTCTGGTGCTTGGACTGGGTGAAAAGTGCAGGACACTAAAATATTTTAAAGTCAGAGGGGCTGGCAGGGCAACAGAGCAGAAATGCAACATGCTGCCAAAAAGACGGAGTTTTGTTATTTTTAATTTGCAGCATGCCATCCGTGTTGGCAATATTTTCAAGACAAATAAAGGCTACAGAGCCCTTTTAATCTGAATTAGACAATACAGAAAAGGACCATGCAGTCTCTTATTTCCCACACCACTTGTTTCTGGTTACAGAGAATTTAGGGCACCTACAGGAAGAGGCTTTCAAGGTGGAGGGTTCTCCAGTCCCCATGGACAGCAGAAGGTCTCAGCTCTGAAGATATTCTTAGAGCATCTTATCAGGGTGCTCTAAGGGTGGTCACAGAAAGCAAACAACTGCCTTTCTGCAGCCCATAAATAGTAGTTAAAAAGAACACACATAAACAAAGGAAACTCAAAAGATAAAATGCCTGAGAACACCACCTTTATTTTAGCAGTTTGCTGACTGAAGAGACAAGAGAATGTTAAGAAATCTAAGCACATGAATGAAGATTTTACAAAATAATCATCAGGTTTAAGAATAAAGGTCCACATTGCAAATTAACTTCATGGCTGAGACTCTATTACGAGTCCCTGAAGGCCCTAAAAGAGAGGTACCAGTTAGCATTTGTTGACCTTGGCCACCATTAAGTGTGCCCTGATGGTCTCAGAAATGGCATTGACATTTAAAGACTTCATAACAAGGCAGAGAAACTTTAATGTTATTTCACAGATACAATATGTTTGCAAGGGGGAAAATTCTCATTAATGTCATTGAATGTGAGTGGGATTTTCTTATTCCTGTAGAAGGAGGAGGTCATGTTTGGCAGAAGACTGAGTTCCAACATGCCTTTGATGGCTACTCAGTACTTTCCAGGGTCTAACTCCATAGAAAAATTAACTATTAGGAGTCAGAAACTAGTCAACAACTTTTTTTTAGTCATTTGTGGCTTCTCTGCTAAAGCTATAATTGAAAATACAGCTGGATGGTAGACATTGCAGGAAAAATGGACTGACATTTACACTTTTGAGGGATGAAAAGAGACTGTTGTGTGACGTGACAGATGTGCAAAATGCAGGCCAGGTAAAAGGGATATGTAGAGGAAAGAAACAGAAGTAGGTGAAGACCCACCTACTTCTGTGAGTCTAAAGACACACAAGCATAAGGAATCAGGTAATTTTACAAGATGAGTTTAAAAAAGATATTGCCTACGGGACACATGGAAACCATGACGGGCCATGGTGGAACAGCTGTGCTTGCTCCTCCATGGAGCTCTTCCAGGCTTGCTGTGCCATATTTAAAGGTACAAGTTCCTTTAACTGAGGCTTAAACAAACACAGACTCCTCCTTGTAAGGTAAGGAGTTAATAAGACTTGATCAGATGTGAAACTCTTGTGAAACAAGGAGATACTAAAAATGGTTTTAATAATCTTGAGAAGGATTTAAAGACGGAGACGTGTGGAAGTCTGCAAAGTCTTTACTGCAACCCCAGTAATTTTTGCTCAGGGATTCAGTGCAGAGCTTAAACAAACATCCAGTCCTTAAAACTTCCTACAAACAGACAAATAGTGCACCAGTTTTATGCATGCAGCATTATGATCTCTGCAAATTGTTCTTAAATGCAACTTGTGTGCTTTGCAGTTCTAATTCACAGTGCTGGCAGAGGAAGCACAGTTACAGACTGACTCCAGCACAAAGGGCTTTGTACTGCAAGGCATGAACTAGTAACGAAGCATATCTTTACAATACCAGCACAGGCAAGGTCCGGAAGGATTTCATTACACGTACAAACATGTTCAATAAACAGCCCAAAATCATTACCTTGAGAAGTCCTGCATTCTGAGGGACAAAAGCTGGCATCCCATCTTTTGTAAATATAATGTAAAATACAATGCTGTTAGAGCAAAATTGCTAGATATGTTAACAGCATTTAGTTCATAGCACCCAGGGCTGTGATTTTTAGCTGATAGATGTCTGAATACAGGAAAAAGAGACAATGAAGTAAAATAATTCTCAGTTGTATCTTGAGGACATTTCTCAAATCTGGATTTTCCGCCCAGGAGTTTCTTTTTCAGTAGAAAGCGGAAGGAACATGTTGATTTAGAACTAGTCTGTTTTGCTGATATAAGTGGGGACGCTGAAGGAAACCAAGAAGAATGAACAGAAGCAGCAACCAGAGGAGAAATACAGAGATTTAAAGATGGCACAAGAGACACACAGAAACACCTTAAAGAGCACCATGGGCACATACTTAAGATTCTTCACCAGTGTAGTTGCTCTTTGGACACAATCAGCAAAATTTAATAGGAAAAATTAGCTCATTGGAAGCATTGTCAAGTCCTGGCACAGGTTGTCCAGGGCAGTGGTGGAATCACCAGCCCTGGAGGTATTTAGGAGACATGCAGATGTGGTGTTTAATGACGAGTTTTAGTGGTGGACTTGGCAGTGCTGGGTTAATGGTTGGACGCAGAGGTGGTTTCCAATGTAAACAATTCTGTGACTCCTTCAGTGACCCAGATGACACCCTCACTAAGGTATACAACCTAAACCTGGAACTCAGTCACCACTCTGAACTGAATGCTTCATACATGGGTCTCATCTGAATAAAGCTTGGCTTCGGGTTTCAGGTCTATCCCCAGCAGAAGCACTTGCTTTTTTCAGCAAAAATGAGGAAAAACGAGCTTATTGTAAATAAGCTCAGATAGGATATTGGGGCAACTGAAATGCTGTTTTTAAGAACAAATTACATCAAATTATAGGACTATTTGAAGTACATTCCTAGTGATTAAGGAGCTATTCTTTCCAAGATTCTGTAAGAACTTAATAGGGAGAATGGAAAAACATAAAGATTTTAAAGTATATTAGTAGGATCTACTGAAGTCTATAAATTTTTTCTTTAACTCATATAATCCTTTGTTAAAACCTGTACCATAAATAACCCAATATCAGTTGTTACAAAGTGCCATGTAATAGTACAGCAACTGTCTCTGTCACTACCTAAGATAAATACAGCAGATAACTTCTATGGTAAGCCAACCATTTTTCAAGCAAGAAACAAAGCACTATTTTCTGTAGAAATTATGTATAGCTATGATTGCCCTATTCCACTGAATAAAACAAGTGGTCTCAAATGAAAAATACCGTGAATGACAGCTACCAACCTGTATTTTTCCTGTAGAAATCTACTGAACTCAACATACTGAACAGGCGTAGATAAAAAAAAAACGTAGTATCACATCACAAAAAAGTGAATCTATAGCTGCTAGCTGACAGCAGAGGAACACCTCCTATGTTTGTGCTGCCTTCAGTATTTTTTCTCCTCTTTGTTAAGAGGGTTTGAGCTGGCATGCCAGGTGCACAAAAAAACCTGCATTCAAAGTAGGATGTGAGCATTTGCTGGCGCTCAGCTTTAAGTGTATATTTTGCATTCATAAACATGCCACCCTTCTTCTCCAGCTACCCAAACACTGTTGATAATTGCTAACAAAGGCTCCCATTTCAGATCAGCAGACTGGTTTTACGCTGCCTGATAAGGCAGTTAATAATACAGTGCTCCAAGAAAACTAAAGAGAGGTGTCTGCATGCCAAGTATTGAAAGTCACTGTGAGCAAAATGTCCATTAAGCCCACACGGTACCCACATGTGGCAGTGCAATACCTGGCCACTAAATTTAAGCAAACATGTTTGCTTTTCAAAACAAAAATATATCATTCCTGTTTGCACTATAGAAACATGCCACTACGCTAATCTTGACAGTACCAGGTCCAACTATTAGGATTCAATGTGCTGCCAACATTATAAAAATAATAATAAAAAAAATCCCAATCTTCTGACTTCAATTTTTTACTTCTGCCCTTTATTTTACTGAAGAATCAGTAGTTCAAGACCTAGATAAATATTTCAAAAACTATACTATTTGTGAGCAGAGCAGGTCACTACCATTTCCCAGAGCATTTGGAGTTCATGTGAAATAAGGGCAAAAGAGTGATGAGCTGCATTTTTAACATGGGCACATACAGAATAGTTGTCTAGCTGATAGAGAATGTGTAATGCAACATCTGCACCGTACGCCTTGCCAAAGCCCATCCCAAATAAATGTAGTGCATTCTCCCTAGTGCAATTAACTCTTGTACTCTGGCAGGTTGTGCTAGAAGATCATCAAGGTAGATTACCTTCCAGCATATGAACTAAATACTTACAGGTGTTATATCATCAGTTATTACTTACAAACTTCTGCATTTAACAAGACATCCAGGCAAATGAATGATCTAATTTATGAATTATTTATAAGAATTTCACAGCATGCTCCTGGCGTCATCCATGGCCTTTTCCAGGTCATATGACACCAATTAGAGCTGAATTTTAAATTATTCAATAACCTGAACTCTCTTGTCATTTAACATATAGATATCAATGCAGTAAACAAGTTAAGTCTAATGGGCCCTGGAGGTTTGCGTTCCTCCACCCATCAGCAGCAGAGGCTGTATGCTACCACTGGAATAGAAAATAATAGAATGCAGCAGTCAAAAACATTTGCAAGGTTTTAATAAGTTATTTTGCCTCCCTTAGGGATTTTTGTATAACTTACAAGCCCTGAATCTAAAACATATTAAAGTCCTTAGCTATGTGCTTTCAAAACAAAATTAGGACATAGCAAAAGAGCAAGTCTGACACTAACCCTAATTTAGGCCCTTAATTTGAAATGTAGTGGAAATTATGGAGTAAGCAAGATTTACTATGCACAACTCATTACCTTCAGGCTCTCCTACAGCAGAGCCAAAAATAGCCCCTCTCCCAACACAGATACACCTGCCTATAAAGATAAGGCTACACAGAGGAAAATGGAAATGTTAATTTAACAGCTATCAGTTGACAGTGCACAGTTGAGGCGCATCTCATATTCCTCACCATTTGGGTGGCAAAAAGACTTCCACCATTCTTCTATCCCAACAGCACTGGAGACACTAGTGATGTAGAAACCCATGAGGATTTGAGTACTTGCTTCAAGACATCACACTTCAGAGAGGTTTATGGTTGCACGACATCATTAAAAAAAAAAGTGCATGTAACAGCCTCCGAAGCACAGACACAATAAAAGATATCTTCAAACCATAATTTTCCATGATGACTACAAGAAGAACAAGAAGATAACAACAAAGATGATGAGATGAACAGCACCATTAGATACTGATTGTGCCTCAGCGTGAAGTCTGCAAGAAATGCATGGCAAGCATCTCATGTCCTGGCTTCAAATCTCATGAGTGCGTGAGCATCACCCCCTATTCACTGCTGATCCACCCTGAGAAGTCCAAGTCATATGGTAGAAAACTTCCGAGATTGGGTGTGCTCAGTACAAGCCTAAACCCTGCCTAGCACCAACAGACTTATTTTTATAGTACCTGTGCCTCAGCTTTCTGAAGGCTGCTAAACTAAACCCCAGATCCACACTTGCAGACCCCTGTCTTGGAGGGCCCAGCAACTCCATTCATCTACACACACATTTCCTTTGCCCATTGCTTTGCAAGGATTAAAAAGTTTCCTGAGATCTATCCAACACCAAAAGGAAAAGATAGAAAGGGAGATGCTCAGCTTATCCATTTAAACACTACAGCAAGAAGTTCTCTAGCTACTGCTGTCAAGATAAATGCCAAAAAAATGATGTTGAGAAAACATCATGCCAAACAAGTAAAAACACACATATCCAAAATGTCTAGCCAGATTAGCAAGAATAAGGATTTAGATAAAGCACACAACATTGGATTTTCTGCTCCCTGACCTTATCATAGGAGGGTGCTGCAACAGAGTTCTCCGTGGTTTTTTAAACTTTTTAAGAAAAATAGCAGAGAGGGGGGGAAAAAAGACAACTGCCTAATCTCTCAGCACACATTTTAGGAACACACAAAAATAGCTATAAGGGATTTTATTTTGGTTGGCAGCCAGATTTAACTTCATTGCTACACTGGGCAGCATTTGATTATTTCACATTAAGGGTAGTAACATGTTGGACGATAAGAGAGAAGTTCATATTGGTTTTCATTAAAGAGTAATATCCACCACATATTTGGTTTTTCAAGGTAACTTTTTCAAAGTTATTTTAAAAAGCAAACAGTTTTCCACTTGGAATCACAAGTTTAGCATATCACAGACTACACATGTTCTCAGCTATTGCCAGTCTCTTTGGAATTCAATCAACTTTTGCTCCAAAGTCATGCTTTCATAGTTCTAGTCACAAGACAAAAGGGCAAATATACTGTGACCCTTCTAAATAGTCCCGATTACTGTGATCAAACAGAAGCCAGATACTGATGTAGAGAAGAAGGTTCAGAGTTTGATGTGTGAAGATTACTGCAGAAGTAGACATTGAATCAGCATTTGCCAACATGCACCTCACCATGACAGCCAATATCACCTTTCCCCTGTATTTGCAGTAGGGATAATTCTGGTACCCACTGGGCAAGGATGAATTTTAAATAACAGCCACCGTTCACTCTGAAAATTACAAAAAGTTGTACTTCCTTTAGGTGTCTCCTGCAGCATCCCTGGGGTATGGACAAAGGCTTTAAAATATTTTTGCTACACAAAGAAAGGAAGAGATGACATCTAGGAATTAATAGTATGTTCAGAAGTAGGGCCAGTGTTTTGGGAAAAGAAGAAAAAAAAACCCCACAAAACAACTAGAAAGTTATTTAAATAATAAAGAAAGCCCACACATGCAAAAGCAGAAAATCTTTTGATTTTAAGAGTAGAAAGGTGTGCCTAAGCAAGCGCTTTCTGTCAGGAGTGTCCTTGCACTAAGAGCTAGACAGCATTTAGATTCTGCTAATGATCCCATCTCTGGGAAATAATTCATAAAAAGTAAACAGTAATTTTCATATGCCTGCCCTTTTGATCTTACATTTGTAGGGAGTATCCTGAGGCTAGCCATGGGCGGCCTCATGGCTCTGGCTGATTGACCTCTAATCTGCCCCTCAAGTAACGATCCTGCCAAGGAATGACAACAAGAGTTGCAGACTTTTCAGTGCAATCTCATTAAAGACAGACTGACTCACTTCATCTTGTCAAAGAAGAACTTTCACACAAGAAATAAAAGCTTTTTAGAGGGATTATTTTATTTTGTAATGATGCTGTTCTTTGGAACAAAGACTAGAAGTCTAATGCACCAGGACCTGACTGGTACAGAGCTTTACATTAACTGGCCAAATGCTGGTGCAAGACACAGTTATGTGGTAAATAGCCTTGGCAGCAGAAAATTAAGAGTGTTTTCTAAAAGAATCAAGTCAGAACCATAGTACTTGACCTCTCCACATTTCAAAAAAGTACAGATACCATTTATAAGATAGAAGTTATCTAAGTGACTGCTCACATCTCATCAGCCACACAAGGCTGTGAGCTTTGATATCCCAGTCTGTGTGGGTTTTTTACCCTATTCTAACCCTTAGTAAATGCAAGAGGGGTCTTTATGTCCCTATGTCTCACTGGGTATGAAGCTAAGAGAGAACATAGCCAGTCCAGAGCAGCTGACATCATGAAACTTGCTGTCATGCCAAAACTTGCTGTCATGCTAAGATGAATAATTAATTGAAACAAGGGAGCGAAGAAACTACAAATTAATCTGCTGGAATCCAAATGGGGGCACAGACTATCTCCTATATTAGAGTAATACTGAAAAAGCATGTGTGCTTCCAATACACTGCAACAATGCAACAGAGAGATAAATGAACAAGTAGCAATAAAGCATTAGAGCTCCCACCAAAGTGCTTAGAACACTAAGTTGTACCTGAATGGTGGCACAACTCTATCATAGGCATATATAAAGCATTTATATTATGCTTCCACTTCCTGTTTCAGTGTTTCCACAGTTCATATCCCTGCTCTTGTCAGATTCTTCTGCCTCAGTAAGAAGTCAACATCTTAATTTATAGTTACGAAAGAAAAGCACTCCGCAAATTGAAAGGATTTGAATTTTTTTGTCTAAGAACATATGTAGCTGGAAGTTTTGTGCAAACTACAATCAGTCCTGAAGAAGTTACACCTAAGCATGATACCTCATGATCTGTTACCTAATCTAACAGTCTCTGCATTGGACACGAGTCCCTGAGACCTCTGAGCAATACAGGCAAATGATCTCATGGGAGTCTGGAAGGCTCAGCTTGCTGAACATAAAAATTCAAGGTTCTCTTGGCACACAGGCTGTGATTTCAGCAAGAGATTAAATGTTTTCTCTTTGGCAGGCTTGCAGTACGTCAAACAGGTACATAAATTAACTAACGAAAGACTGCATGCAAAGTTGAACCAAGGAATGGGAAGGCACGGAGAAAATAGCAATCTCTCATTCCCAGGGTAAGCCAGCTATTGCCTTTTGAAGCTCACCACCAACATGCTGACTCCACAGCATTCCCACCATACCTGAAATGCCACAATGGATGTCCCAGCAGACATTCCGTGTATGGCTGAGGCTCCTTAAGAGCTGAGGGCATTCTGAAGTGAGTTTAGTGCTGTTGGAGGTGGCAACCACTGACAGAGGGAAATGACCTCTGATATATCAAGCTACAAAGATAACTTCCTCTTGACCTATGGAAATGGATCTTTTACAGTCCTGTTTAACACCATAAAGTATAGCAATATTGTCACAGCTATTATTTGCATAAAATGGTGCTAGATGTGTTGTAGAGCAGTTTGACAGTCCAGCATAATGGGTCTCAGCTGCAGAATATTGATATAAAGGCTCTTCTATAGTAACCATAGGCCATTAGGTTGTCTGAATGGACATCCATCACTACCAGCTTGTGTGAAGAAGAACATTAAGTTAAAAAGGCATGACCAAGAATAAATTGAAAGGCCCTTCACTACTCCAGGGCAGCAGTGACTTTGTGAGGCAATCGCTTTCACTCTGTGGCACTGCAGACTGGACAGACAGACCAAGTAAAACTACCCACAGGTTTATTAAAGTGAGTTCAGTTTCATAAAGCTCTCAAAGTCTCAGAAGTTGCAAGAGCCAGAGGAAAGGACATCCTTGAACAAAGCTGGGCCTTGGTCACAGGCACACAAAAAAATGCAAAGTAACCAAGTATGTTATCATAGTCTCACATTAATTGTTAGCAAAACACTGTGCCCTGCTTACAAGCTGCAGGACAGGGACATGGAAGGACAGCTTCCAGGTGTGAACACTGACATTACAGTCCTTTCAAGCTGCAGATGTGGACCTTCCCTTCAATAGAGAATCATTATTTTGTTGTGTCGTACCAATTTAAGAGCTCCATTGTGATAAGCAGGTATTCCATACCTCTTTTGTGCCATCTCCAGCCAGTATCCTAATACACATGCATACAAAAAAAGAAAAATCTCTTTCCCACATGAAAGCAATTAATGTAGCATATAGAAGACAAATGAAATTTGACCTTAATTATTCTCAAGCAGGAAACCAATTTTTGATGGGATTTTTTTTGCCAGGGTAAACCATAGAATTTTGTGGTTTTTATATTTTACCTTTCCTCCGGTTTATCCTTCCCCACTTTGTGAACTCAATCTGCACAGTAAGACTGCACAAATGCTGAAAGCAGAAACAGCCCATGATGCAGAAAGCAGAGACAGGCCATGATGCCAAAAGGCGTAAATTTTTGAAGTTCTGACAAAATTCTAATGCAAAGTTGAACCCTCTATCTGGGTTCCCAGGCCACTTCTTTGGATAGAGTTAGTTAATAAATGTATTCTGATTACCAGGCTTAAGCCTTTCTTATTCTATTTGAAAGAGCTGCACTTCAGCTCTCCTCCTTAAACTCTGGATTCAACAAAGAATAGTAACGCTTTGAGGCTGAAAATCTCTAAAACCACTCAGTGCCAATTTTAACAGGAGCAGAATTAGGTCAACAGTAAAATTCACTTCCTCCAGGAACAGAGTTTGAACCACCCAGCTGAGCAGAGAAGAAATTCTCACCGCATGTTTTCATATCTGTAAAGTCCCTTGGGATTTGTAAATAGTAAAAATAAAAAATTTCCAAATATTGTTGTAGAGCAGAAAGCACTAGCCTACTGGAGAAGTAAAAAAACCCCAGATATTGTATATCCCTCATAGTTACATATTAAATAAGTACCTCTTTTGAAGTGTGACAAACTTGATGGGGGGAAAAGACATGAAGTCGCAAGAATTCAGAAGAACTGAGTGGGAGGGGAAAAAAAGGAAGAAGGGAAAAGAGTCAAGAAGAAACCCAAATCACGTTGGTTCAGTCAGGTATTTAAAATGAATTTTCTTTAATTAGCTGAACTGTAATACAAATTAAAACTGAATTTCTTGTTCATAGTATATTCATTGGAGGGGAGGGGATGCAGCTGGCTATTTCCAGAATAGTTCAATCTAGTCCAGTTCTGCAGGACTGAACAGGAGCCAGTTTCCGTCCTTCTCAAAAAGACCAAAAAGCAACTTGGCAGCAGAAAGTCTGACTGCAAGCTCCATCTCAGAAATACTTACTAAGCACGACAAACCTGTGGCAATTGTGACTAAACTCATTAAAATCACTACAGATTATTTAAAGTCTTCATGCCTGACATTCAAGTCCTTTATTATGCTTTAAATGTCCAGGAAAAGAAGCTGTAGACACAGGGCAGAAATGAGGGTTTTAACACCACAGCAGATCGCTATGTGATGAGCAAAAGGAGTCTGGTCCCACACCGTATCTTTGGCATGAAATGTTAAACTGGATTGATTATAGAATTTCCCCTTGTTTTTGAAATCTTTTGCTTTCTGATGGCAGAACTGTTGATGATACAAATGCCCAAGCCCAGCTTTCAGTCTGGATAATGACCAGAAGCAAAGTAATCAGATCTCTTGGATCAGTGTCTGTCTCATGATATGAGATAAGATTAATAGTTTCATGCTGATTTGCCATTTCCTAGAGTAGTGTTAAATTACAAATTTACAGGGGGGTGGGAGGGGATGTGTACCATATGAAACTCTCAGAAAAGGGCAAAACCAAAGCACAGTTATCATAAGATAAAACCATAAAACAATCACAGCCCTTGGGGGACCAGAAGCTCTGTGCACTCTGTGCAGCCTCTCATGTGTCAGATCATCACAGGGTGCCTGGTTATTTCATGATAAGATTATCTAATGTTAATCTCACCACTAGAATTGCCTGCAATAAAAATGTTACAAACTTTCTAATTTTAATTACTGGGTTCCTGAAGATAACTACTTCAATTCTGTTTGAGGGGAAAAAAAAGAAATACACAACAAAAACACTCCCCATGCTTTCTCTAAAGCTGGGAGTACTTCAAATACCAAAACTGGATTTGATGATTTTCTATGTCTTTATTTCTGTGACAATTAACCCCTTTCTTCCCTTCTATTTTCACCCAGTCACCCTGACACAGGACAGTAAGTGCCTATAGGATAACACAGTTTCTTCCATTTAATTTCACAAACTACATCAAAAAAGTGCCAAATACCTCAAAAGAAAAATAGAATGCACCTATAAGTAAGCATTCTTGAAATAATGCAGAAGGGGGAACTTCTCCTAACTAAAAATTGTCAATGTGATAACCTTAGCATTAGCTAGCAGAAGTGGCAACACTGACTGTAACAACTCCAACAGCAGAAGCAAACGAGTTCCTTCCCTGGAGAAGATTTCTGTGGAGCAACCTCTTCAGAATCCACCACTAAGTTACTGAAGAGATAATCTCAGGTGTTAGTTACATTAACTGGTATTGAAACACATGCACACACACACATCCTCCTTGCATTGTAATTCTTATACCTGCAAAGCTTTTATAGCAAGTATCTCCCTCCCACTACTCCAATGTCCAGTGGCAAATGACTGCAGAGCCACACATGCTATTTACTGTCATAGGATTTCAAACTGCAGACAAGAATTTTCAAAAGGAGATACTGTGCAAAAATCCTTTAGGGAATTAGTTTTTGGGGGCAGTGGGATTCCTCAGGAACACAATACGAAAGAGGAGGGGAAAAAAAACCAAGCTTAAGGACTCAGACAAATTCAAGAACAATACAATCAGTTTATTCATTGCATCAACTTGATCTGCTCCAAAACCACATTGTCACTGGGGACCCTTGTTAACTCCTTCATAGTCTATAGCTTGAGTCTGATACTACATTTTTTGTCAAACCTTATTATTATTGAATAAAGGACTTCATGCTACAACAAAACAAGTTTCTCACAAGAGTTGCAACCTGGTAAAGTCAAATAACTATGTCCTAATCACACTGCCTTTGGATACTATTCTATTGGATGCTATGTAATTTTTTGCAGATGAAAGTAGAGAATAAGAACATTTGAAGCAATTTTAAAAATAGATTTGTCATTTTACTCACCAGTATGATACAATTTGCTTATACATCAGTTATTTTATATATGCATACATAATCTATTGCCTGCATTTTCCTTGTGCCTTTAGCATAAAAATGGTTAGAGAAAAATCTAGATGTGTATTTCTCCTGAGTTCACCAGTTCCTGCTGTTTGTTTCTCACCTGAAGTCATAATCCTGTCTTTGACATCATAATCATTTGCACAGCCACCAATTGAGATGTCACAAACGGAGGATTATGGCCAGGTGGGGAATAAGCAGCAGGAGCAGTTGAACTCTTAAGAAACGAAAATCTTGTTTTCATGCAAATGTCCTTCATAATAGAGAACAAAAGAACAAAGGGAGAAAGCTACAATGGAGAGAAAAATACAAGAAGCCAGATTGTTTCTAAATACATGATCTCCCTGAAGTTCCCTCTGAGGAGTCAGCTGCCAATTAACAGCTGCACAAATCATTGCAAAAATAAAACAAAACTTGACATCTGATGATTGAATTCCCCCCACTGCCCCCACTGCACATATACACAGTTTTCTACTTAACATGAAATCAGCAGAAATACAAGACACTTTGAGAGAACTTGTAACCTTTAGAGGTATTTATATATTCCTGGCAGTAACTAAGCACTCTTCTCCTTGGTCTATAGATGAAGACACTGAGGTCAAAGAATACCTGGGACCTCTCTGAATCTCAGTCACAAACAGATTGCTGAAGATATTGGGTATTATAAAATTCAGAGCTGAAGTGCACAAATTCTGGAGGAACAGAAAACCCACAGCTCCAGTTGCAGTCCAATGGGAGGCTGCTGCAGAAGGGCTACTCTACTTTACCAGTTCCAAGGAGTTAAAAGAATTACGAACAATTTTTATATTTTAAAAAATCATTCATAAATTAATCTCTCTGAAATTGATAGCTAAAATCAATCTGAATGCCAACATAAAGTCACTGGGAAAAAAAATCAAATCAAAACTACAATCCAGATCCAAAACAGCAGTAACTTTATATGTAAAGAGAAATCCAATCAGCTACACTAACACTATTCACTTAGTAAGGTTGCTGCAAAAACATCTACTAGAAACAATCCTGCTTTGATTTTCTTCTTTTATTCATGTTTGGGTAAGCAGTGCTAAACTGAAAAATGCTTAAATGGCCATGTTCTTAGCATTGCTGCTATACTCTTGTCAAGGAAATCAGTGTTTCTTCACCAGTCTAATTAAAAAATACAAGAAATTCATTTATGAAAAGGAAAAAAAAAAAAAAAAGGCACTGCTTCACACTCTTGTGTTCTGCCTCACTATTGCTTGTGATGATGCTGCATATATGCCATTAAGTGTGACAGCATAGATAGCCTACAGCTCAAACAATTGAATCATCTGCCTGTATTCTATTCCCAGAGAGTCTTCTGGACATATCCTGTCCAGATCTTGTCACAGCACAGCAGATGTGGCAGCTCATTCCCTCAGCAGTAGTGCAGAGTAGGAACCTTAGCATGAAAACTATGCCTTCTCTCCTCTTATTTTCCAGTCTCCAATTTGTGGTGCTGAAGCATCAAGACTGCTTCAACGCATTTTGAATTGTCCAAATAGCCTGTCTGTAAATAGAAGTGCCATTTGACAAAGGAGTATTTCAGTAGAAAAAACTTTTTGACTTTGCCACTAATAACTTCGTATTTTAAAGCTAACTCCCTCTTTCCTCCAAATCTGAAATGAGTGCAAGCAGAACTATAAACAGCATTCCAGCTTTTAGGCACTATCAAGTATGAGAGCAGACTGTTAAAAACACAGACCAGTCTGGGTATCTATACAAGAAAATTGCACTTGAAAAAAAACCTAAGTAGTATATATGAAATCGAACCACGACTTCTAGTAAAAGAATTGCTGAATAAGACAACTTAGGATTTTACACTTGATGGACAAACTTCTAACTATCCTAACTAGCTTTTAAACAAACTGTTAATTTTAAGCTTTAAAGTTATATTTACCTTTAAAATCTGCTGTTTCTTTTTCAGATCTCAGAAGAAGTTTGACAACCCAGAGTTATATTAATTTTCACAGTCTTATCAGTCTAGTTTAACAAAACATAGTAAGCCTTCCTAGAAATTTTGTCCCATATTTGCTTTTATACCCATCCTGTATCTTTTAAATAGAAGCTATCCACTGTATTCTAATCATCTTTAAACCTGTCACTTTAAGAATCTAGATAGTAAAAGGATCTTTTCCTCCTGTACAAATTTATGTATTATGTATTAATAAGGCTCAAATTCTATATTCAGAAAGCAGATATGGATATTTATGAATAACTCAAAGAAAATTGCTTCACAGAAAATACATTTAAATTCCTCCCTTCATTTTTCATAAAGGATGACGGGTAGTTTGTTACACTAATAATCACTTGGAACATGCATAAGGATGTTTCACTATGTTCCTGTATCTTACTGGGGGCAGTTACCATACTGATAAAACTTTTTCTATTCAAACCTGCCTAAAAAAGCAGACACACAAGAACAAGTCAAGTTAAGAGCAGGTGAAAGTCATAGCTTTACCTTACCTGTACTGAAGCTTCTCATCCAGTGGGAAAATGGGTACTTTTTTAAAATTTACACACATGTACTGAAAGGAAAAGTTCAATCATCTTGGAAAGAGTAACACTGTGTTCATATTCAATCTTTACTTCTAGGTAGAAGGAACTGAGGGCGGAATCAATTCTACACTAAATACACATTCAAACCCTCTATTTCCTAAGACCTTTGTAAGATGAGCAGCATTCATGCTGAGAACTGCCTACTGAGAATTCCAAGACTCAGCCTTTAGATAACATATGGCAGCAATGGATAATGGACACTCTAGGAAGCAGCAGACAGAAAAATGCCAGTTAAAATATTTTAACGGCAAGGAGGCAACAAGTCTTTCAGAATTAAAAAAAATCTCCTCTTAGAAATAAATTGAACAAGTACAGCGTACTTTGTTCAAGGCAAAAAGAACAGAGGATGCAAAACCATGCATCTGAAACCAAGGACTGCAGGCCAGTCCAGCCACATCTCTACACAGTGTGTAAGTAGCAGCACTTCATTCCTAGAGGCCATTGGTGTCTGCTGTTAAAGTGAAAAAGTCTGGTAGGTAACAGTATAACTGATGTGCCTCCCAGCCAAAAATCCTTGCTGTCATAAAACAGAGTGCTAAGCAGAGCTTTAAATAAAGTTTGGAAGTGAAATGTTCTCAAACATTAGCCTATGATTTCTGAAATTAGAGGTCAACTCTATTACCCCTTGATGCTTGACTTCTGAAATTCCTTAAAATATGGCACTTGCTTTCCATTTTCAGGAACGCACCTCATGCAGTCAAGCATATGGAGTCAATAAAGGTGTCTCTTCATCTGCCATCTGAAGCTTTATTTTTCTCACTTATAAACTGCAACTGGTTTTAGTAATAGCAATCCCTGCACACATTTGAAATGCACTTCCATTTTCCACATTGCTGTGCTATATGGCTTAGTAAATACATGCAATTTAGGTTCAAAACCATAGCTCCAGGCACTACATATCGAGAATTTTATATTACTGAAAATTAATGCCTTTTTTGCATATGCTTGAGCAATAAATTAAAAAGCTATGTCTTATATGTATCAATTGGGATTTTCTTAGCCTTCATTTTTAAAAAGAATCATGCACACAGAGTTGCATCTTGGTTTCTTCTCTGGGCTTTTAATAAGAGAATATGAATTTATTTCAATTCATCAAAAGCAACTAACTAGAACTTTCAGAGTCTCATATTTTGTACTGAAATTTGTAGGTGTTCAACTGTATCAATATCAACCTTTGAATTCAATTCTCCAACTGAAAAAAAAATTGGCACCTGCATGTACAGTACTCATGCCATTACCCAAGTAGAATAATCAAAGTAATAGTCATCATTTCTTTCAGCACAGAAAACTGCAGTCCTCATATCAGAGCTGAGAGGAAAATATATGAGGTTATGATAATTGCTGGAAGGGTGGCACCAGGGCTAAATAATACTTTGATGCTGTTCTCTCCTGGAGAGCCCTATTTCATCCTGAAATCTGCATTCTCTCATGCACATGGAGAGAAAACAAAGCCATGGGTATTACTGAATGCATATTGAAGGTGCCTGAGAAAAAGGGCAAGAGTTTTGCTCTCTGCTTGCTAACACTACCTCACTTTTTCCATGGCTTTCTTTTTCCCACCCCAGACTGACCAGTGACCAAGGTGTGAATGCTGGAGTAAATCACAGCTTAGGGACTCTTCAAATTAAGGGTACAGTGGAAGTGGCCCAAGAGACGGCCAGGAAGGGCCAACAACTGTTGGTCCTTATTCCTCCTCAACTCAATATAGAAGGGAGAGCCTGGAGATAATTTAAGAGAGCTGGCTGCAATGCCAGGCCACAGACTTGTGGGATTGAAAGCTTAATCATGAAATCAGCAAGCTGTGTCAAAAAACACTTGAAAAAAAAACACCTCACGCAGACCTCATTTGGGAGAAGCCTTTCACTTCTGCCATACATAAACCATAAAAAAGACAGAATTGGAAATAAGCCTTTTTCTTCCTGAGTGTCTTACTTGCTTCACTCAGAATATGCCTCTGCTCTAAATTCAGATTTAAACTTGGGGATGTCATGCTTCACAAAGTAAAACTAACATGAAAAAGATGAAAAAGAACTTTCAACAGGCAATCTAATACTCCTTTTACCTTCAAAGTAAAGATGGAAGCATCAATTCAACAAAACAATGGTAAGAGGAATATATCAGCTTATTTGCCTGTGAATTTTAGGAGTTCACATGCATTGTTAGGGACTACACCACATGGTTTCATGAATTCCACTAATTTTAAAATGTCTTATTTCATAAAACCCACAAAAATAATTACATAAATTGGAAAAATTTTAAAAGAAGTATCACCTTCCAATTCACAAGGGCAATAAGCAAGTCAGGCTGCTCACTTATAAAAGAGAGATCTAGAAAATTATAAACATTTTCATTACAACAATTTTAACTCACCAATATCTGAAAGGAATATACACAACTTGCACACAAGTCAAGTTCAAACTAAAGTTCTGGATTTTTTTCATGTGGTTTTTTTAAACCTTCAGTCTACAAAATCCATAGTAATGTATTTTGTTTGTGTTTTTCCAGCAGTGGGATCTCCCTGGAACTGGAGCAATGCCAGAATCATCCATTACCACAAGGCTTGGTATCAGCAGGGGAAACCTTTTTAGAGACACTTTTTGAAGGTAACTTTCAAAGTCCTTCCTACATCACAAATATACTAAATGCACCAAAAACATAATTTTCTCTAAACAAAAAGGTATTCATCAAATCTTCAACCTATTATCCCACATTCTCTTTTGGAACAGGCATGTCGATAGAACAGCATCGTCAATCAATCCAATAGATTTTGAGTGTATCCACAATGAATCTAGTCTGCAATAAATTGGCTTGAGTCATTTAAAAGCTCCTATCTTAATGTTAGGAGAAGAAAAATTATTATTTTGATCTACTCCTCCTCCCTGTAAAGCACCTTGGGCAAGGGCTAAGCATTAAAAAGAAAAATAACCAACAGCTGTATTGCAGCAATAAAGCCTAAAGAAAAAGGACTGATCAATCCAGAGAAGAAAATATAAAAGACATCATTCTATATAAAATACACACAAAGATTTTAACTCAAAAGTTTTCAACTGTGTCAAATGTGTTACAGTAATTAAACAAGCAGACAGGGTGCCAAAGCAGTAGGTAGTTAGAACACCCACGTTTTTCCCCCTTTTAAATCTTTCTGTAGTTTACTAAAGCATTTAAATTTGTATCCTTTCACAAACACAGTTCTATTAAGGTACTTAACAAGAGCACCACAGGCAATGATGACCCATAAACCTGTATGTGGATTTCTCTCCTAGTGTCTACAGCACCACAAAAGGAGAGCCAGGATTCTCTCCTCTCTCCTTGCATTAGGCAGGAACTTGCAATTCCTTTCCAGAAACGATTCTCATTACACTTCTTCCTCAATGCATGTTGCATTTACTCTTCTTGGATGAATCCCAGCTATGTTGTACTGCATCTCAGACTCCTATCAGCTCGCCTTAAAAGATTGTTTTCCTTTATGAAATGGCTGGGCCTGAAAAAACATAATTCACTACAATTTCATCAAATGGCACTGAGCAGTTGCTTAGCTCAAATTATAAAGAAAGAAGAAGGTTCACCAGAAGGCAGTTTCTGCCGCCCATAAAAAATACATTTCTGACATTTGAGCAATGTAGTAGTTTGGAAAGGTGCTGAGGAGCTGAGTGCTCCCACCTTTCAACAATTTCAAAGAGTCAAGAACACTCAGCATCAGCAGTATTAGTTCAAGCCCATGTCAAATCACTTTATCTGAACATATATTTACATATGTAAAGTAAGCTATACATATAACCGAAAACTGCGCAGAACAGAATTAAGAGGGCCAGTTTCCCAAGGCAGAGGATCAACTGCAAGGGAGTAGCAAATCACCCTTCCAAGAAGAACATCCTTCACAAGAATCCCAAGATAGTATTCCCTCATAATTGAAGACACACAAACCTATTTCAAATCCTTCTGATACTATAAGATCACCCTAAAAAGTTTTCCCAAAGTAAGTTTCAGAATGATTTATCATTCTGTTTAAATCAATTCTCTTCAATGCATTGCACTAAGGAAGACCAGCTGAGATATGGCTGGCATCAATGACAGCACCATGAAAACTGAAAGATTACCTCTAAAAGGGTTTGAGAAAAAAATGCTCAACACTGTATTTCATATCACAGAGTCTGAAAGAGAGCATGGTGTTTATAATACTTTCTCAAAGTACTACCATTAAGAAAAATTTAAGATATATTAAGATACAGAGAGCAGTTTATAACAAAAGTGATCTGGTTAAACAACAAACATTTAAAAAGCAAAACATAATGCACTAACAGGTTAATACCAAATAACTGGCAACTGCTATACCGGCTGCTAAAAATGGGTGTGAAATGATGAAATGGGAAATAGGGGCTGTAAAAATGCCTTGTGATAGCAAACCACAAAAGAAGCCTCCCATGGGAAGCAATGGAAACAAACTTTCATGCTATTTAGGCTGGACAAAAATGTTTAAAAGAAGACCAAGAAGGAGAAAAACCCTACAGGGGGAGCAAGGAGTCAAAGATGAAAATTTTGGTTACACACATAGATGGAGAATGCAAGGGTAAGATGAATTACCAAAGTAAGACTGGAAATTTGAGAGAAGCCCAGAACGCTCTAGGTGGGAGTGGGGCAGAGAAGGAAAGACTAGAGAAGTTCTTTGTCCCTAATATTTCTGATATTTACATCATTTTTCCAATGCAGGGAAAGCAAGCAACAATTTCCAAGTAGAATTAACAAGCACACAGAAAGGCAATAAATATGGGTTTAAAATGGAACATCTAATAAGAAAAGAAAGTCTTTCTCTTTTCTGCAAATGGAGGATAATGACAATTTAAATAAAAAAACCCATAGAAAACCATATTCATAATATACGGTTTCTGCAGGCTACAAAAATCATTGCGTGGTGCTGTATACTGCAGAGTTTTATGACATTTTTTGGCTGAGTTGATGATTAGGAGATTACATAAGCTGTTTATTACTTGCTGCAGCCTATGGAGCGCAAAAAAATGAACTGGTCATTTAATTTACACTAAATTTGTCCCAGATAGCAGAAAAAAAAAAGCAAAGCAACTCACTGAAGACAGAGCAAGCATTAAAATGCTGCAACTGAGAAAACAGCACGATTTTCCAATATCACGTTGTACAGAGAAGAGAAGTAGTTTGGTAAAAGACAATTAGTACAAAAAAGCTCTTGAACTCTGCCTGGACCCATGGATTAATGCCTAGCAACAGAAATGTGTGCATGTGTATTCACTTGCACGCGTGCATGAGCATAATGGTTGTAGATGGACAAGGGAAGAGCTCGGGAATGACACAGAGCAAGGGAGGAAAAGAACGGCAATTCAGTCTCCATGTTTCCCTAAAGTCTCAACTAGAACTAATCAAAATGAATTCATCTGAATGTCTGTGATGGCCAAGAATTTAGTCACACACAGTCTGGCTGTCCAAATGAATGGTGAGGAAAGGGCTCACATCAATCAACTTCATCTAAGAAGATTGGCACAACTTCAATAGGGATTGACAGAGTTCAGTGTCTGCCAGACTGATGAGCCAAGCACCAAGCTGAAAATGTTCTGACTATTCATAATGACATTGCAGTCTAGGGCCTTTGATTAATTATTTCAGGAACTAAAGTATTCACTTACTGTAAGAAGAATATTTGAGGTAGCTGTTTCTCACCCTTTACTGTATATGAAATCCCACTGCTCTGCACTTGGGCCTGCACTGGTGCCATTACTAGAATGCCTTTGACTGCTGCTATGCTGGGTCTAATCTACACTCCAGTGCCTCCCCACCCTCAAACAATTTACTTTCCTACAAAATAAATAAAGTCTTGCAAATGCTCAGTGCCTTGCCTTTGAGAGATTTTGCTAAATGAGCCTTCTTCAAGCCACAAAAGAAACATTTGTCTTAATTGTTACTAATAATGTTATCTTTCAGCCCTCTCTGAAAATCTCTGACCAACAGCAGGGCCCTCGCCAGGCACTGCTAAAAATGTCGCTAGGTAGCATTACACATGCAGGCAATTAACAGCTGAAAAAAAAGAAGGTTGATCATTTTATTGCATTATTGTTCAGACAGTAGAAAATTCATTTTCATTAAGATAAGACCTTTCTACTCATTCTGAGCCCTAAATCTGGTTAGACGAAGGCAAGGTGTCTGCTATATTAATGTATTCCAATTAAACACAATTGGGTAACACAAATAGGAAACTTGAACAAGTTGTATTGAAGTTACGGACTGCTGTTACACTTTCTTGGGCATGCAGTCAGTCACACTGACAGTGTTTAATGGAAACCTTGGAGGATGAAAGATATTATATGGAAGTCAGGTTGAAAAAAATCCTCGTACTCAGCTCTCCCCAGCCTAAATTATCTCACTTATATTGTCACGTATTTGTACAGAGTAACCCAAACAGACTCAGTCTGTAGTTCCCCTTCTTTCTTTCCAGTATGCATCACTTTTCTGCTTAGCAATGGTGCTCTCTGTAGCATGATATTTCCCTAAAGTATCCATCTGCACTGAAAAATATCTTAAAGGGAAGCAACAAGCTTGACATAAAGAGTAGGAGTAAGATCCCAGAAAAACAGCAGCAAGGAAAAAAACTAGGATTAAAGTTGGGAGAGTTTATCAATTGACCTTATTTCTCCAGTATTCACTTTGCACCCATTGTACATTTATTTTTTGAAACTCCATTTGTTCAAAAAATAATACTTGCATGCCTTTTGCTGGAACAAAGTCAATCATCAAGACTGTGGCCCATGTATATGAAGAAATATAGCTGGAGCAATATATATGCTGCTTTAATATGAAAGTGAAGAGGCATTTCCTTAGTTTTCATGCCTATTTAAGCAATCTTTTTGTTCTAGAAGAAGTCTCACCTGGCAGAAGACCATTAAGCTACAAAGCACAGAAAATTCACAATGCACTGCCATGAAGGGCCCTTACAGGCCACATATAATAAATCCTTAATGGAAATACACCTGGCAAAAAGGATGCAGTAAGCTCACAAGATTCACAAACTACACCCTTCTCCAAATTACAAATTGTAAGGGATGCACAAAGACTACAAGCTCTACTATAATCCAAAAGCTGTATTTATAGGCTTGTGGCTGTTCACAGCTTTCAATTTAGATTTGAAACTCCAGTTCTGCTCCTGTAGTGAGTAACATATTCCATATAAAGACTATTTTGTCCTTCTTAGCATTGGGAAATATGACCTTTAGGAAATTTTGGCTTAGTTCAAGTGATTTGGCTGCATTTCTCCCTTCCCTCTTTCCAATTCAATATAATTCAATTTCATCTGTAAAGCCCAGGGAAGCCTATATGTAAAGAACAATGTACTGATCTGTTACAAAACAGCAACTGGTAAAGAACTTTTTACTTCCTCTTAACTTTTAATCAAGCACTCTGCAGTAGTTTCTTTTACGAAGTAAGCAGATTTGTTGTGCCAGTACCTAATTCTGAAAACCATCTTAAAAATGAGCAGAGCAACAGTTATTTCAAGCTGAAAGACAAGACACTCAGGGAAACAAGAAGTCTGTTAATTTAAACTGAGTTACTAAGATCCAGAGAGTCTCGATGAAAATGAGACCATCTATTATTAAAGAAAAGCCATCCCACCAAAAATGTCTATACACAAAACTATACTCATTTTGTTTCAGCCATATGTAAGGTGACACCTTCCACTACACTGTTAACAGCTGACATGGAGAAGGGACTTTTAAAATCTTTACTCCCTTCTTCTATCCTGTTGTCACTGCTGTGCACTTCAGCCTCCCTGGCCCTTGGCACAGTCACCTCTAGGAAAACCACAGAAGTATTGCAAATTGACTAACAAGATTAGCAAATCCACACTTGACTTGCTCAATAAGGTGTTGATGCATGCAGATATATTTGCCGAAATTACTTCGTCCAGGAGTCATCAAATCTCGCTGGAGCTCCTTCTATTTTCAGTCCCTAATCCCTAAACCTTTCTAACCTGCATATAAGACAAAAAAAAAAAAAAAAAAAAAAAAGGAGCTGAAAAGGAAGGCGAGCAGATAATGATGCCCTCTGCGAAGGCAGCCGATCAGGAGTGCCTCTCCCAGCCCCTGCACATACAGTCAGTGCCAGCTGCAGGCCAATTAAACCCAGCCGCTCGCAGGTGTTCACAGAAATGACTAACACAAAAGAAATTCGCACTTCAGAACTGCAATATTTAAAAGCTTTGAGGTGGAACCAAGAAAGATAAAAGCCCGAATTAAGTTTATTGCCACCTTGTGCTTCACTCTAATGCAGGTTTTGAACAGGGCCTCCCATTGGTATTAAAACTTGGATGAACATCTGCATTTAAAATACAGGAAACTGAGCACGTGAAGTGCTTTTAAAATGCCAGTTGCCATAGTAGATGGGGGCTTTAGTATATGTTCATTTATTATTATAGTTGTACAGCAATATGGTAAAATATATTTGCCAAGTGGGCAATACAAGCTCAACTCTAAGTCAACATAATATGCTAGATTGCTTAGATTTTCATAAATATTTTTGGTGCTTATTTTCCCTAAACATAACTCTCATTTCCCAAAATAACAATTTCTTTAATTTTTAATGAGAACAAAACCATGGCAAGATCTTATCATGCTCTCTTACGTTCAGATTAAAAACCACAAGAGGGGAGAAAAAGGGAAAGAGAGGCAGCCCCCTGACAACTCTCCATGTTCTCTTAAGTGGCTGAGTGACAGGAACTATCCGATAAGTGAATTCTTTCCCTCTCTCTACAGAGCAGCAGGCAAAGTATCTGTAGAATGAATTTCTCTTCGTGGTCCTATACCAAAAATAAGTATACAAATTAACATCCAAATGTCTTTAATTCCCATGATATGTCTATTAAGCAGCAATTCTCCATAAGGCTGTTTAGCTATCCAAACAGCAGCCTAAAATTATTATCTCTATAAGCTTTCCATAACTTATCACTGAGTTCCTATGAAAAGCCATTAATTTTGGCCTCTCTCTATCTTGGTCTCGCAGGAAATATTCTGCAAAGGGATGTAATAAAAATGTGATTTCTGCCATCATTTCATTAAAATTCCCTGTTAAATTTCTATCTGAACAGTGTACATAATATAAAAAAACTCAAAGCTCTTATTAATGGTGCTGTTCCTTATGATATGGACTTTAAAAAATAATGAAGACCATTTCTTACTTGTAAGAATATTGTTCATTTTTCATTCCTATTAAAATTTAATCTGGAAGTTGTTTAAAAATGTTTAAGTTTCATTACATTTCAACATCTTAAGAAAGGGAAGGAGCTAGCAAGTTCATGAGCAGCAATGCTGTCACTCATCTGTCTCTTCCACTGATATCTCAACAGTAAATCACTCAACCCATCCATGACTCAAGATATCCATCTGCAACACTTTACTACTTACCCACCTCACAAGAGCACCGTGAGGCAATGTTTGCTGAAGATCTTCAGCACCATGGGTGGAGGATGTTAGAGAACAGGAGCAAACTGCTTCCTCCACAGTATCTCTGAAGTTATGGGAGAGAGTTTTTTGAGGTTTTTATTGGGGTTTTTGGTCTGCGTTATTTTGATTTGATTTTTGGAGGGCAGTGGGTATTTATGGAGGAGTTAATCAAGCTGAAATCAATGCAAAAAACTGCAGGCAATACACAACAAAAGCACATTAAAAACAACCAAGTGCTCAATATGGAAGCATTCTTAGCAAATACTGCTGAGACAAAACCTCCAATTGCCTTTTAGAAACTGTAGAATCAACTTCTGTAGAGTGTTAGTCTGGTTCTCAAAAGTGGAAACTGGGCAGCTTTTCTCCACACCAACAGCAGGTTACTTCAAGTATTAGAAGTTTCCTGGAAGGAATGAGTGGTCTGACTTTCAATGGTCTCTCTGCCACCTTACCTGTAAATACTTGGTGGTAAGACACAGTTCCACCCACCTGGATTGATGTGCTGCAAGGGCACATCCCTGCACTCAATGCCATCCAACACAATCAGCCCAAGTTAAGAGAACAAGACATTGTTCTGGAGCAACACTGAGCTAAATGAAGTGACAGTAACCCACCAAGAAAACTAAAATGAAACTATCAGAACTAGGGCATGCATCTCTTTACAAACACTGTGCTTAAGCACTTTCTACAATCAGGTCTTTTATTCAGGAGTTTAATTTTAGACATCTAAGTATAAAAATTCTGGCCCATACATTTAATGGAAGCGTGCGACTGCCAAGCTGAGAATGTTAAATCTAATTTTAGTTTTTCTTTTGCGCACTTGTTTTTTCACACAATTTCTGCAACTGAATAGGAAAATATCTGTGATATTTTCTGGACTGCATTCACAATACTCAATTTAGTCGTTGCATGTGGTGTAGTTACAAAGCCTACTCCAGTGAGTTGGAGCATTTTCATTACTGACAGTGAGATCAAAATTTAATTCTAAGCAGCTGAAGTATTTTCTGGGGAATTTTTTTTATGCTGAAAATTTCTATTAAAACTAATGTTAATATATTGGATCTGCACACATTCTAAATTAGAAGTTATAAGTTTGCTGAAAGTCTTCCTTTTAGATCTCTTTGTGCAGCTATCACCTAGTTATTGTGCTACAGGCAAATTTTTGAATTTTCTTCCTCACAGAGATGGGCTCATAACAGGGATATATTGATTTAAGCTAGTTTCATTACTACTAATGCTCTGCTAAATTTTAAAGACAATGCAATATTGAACAGAATAATGTGTTCTATTAATAAGCATGCTATTGAAATACTGAGCAGATTTATCGCATTTGGATGTTCAAATAAACACTAAGATCATTTTATATATATCATCTCCTGCCTAAAAAGATGACTGAAATGGGATTTGATTTAAAAAACAATAATAAAAGCAACAAAAAATTGTTTGAATAATTAAGTAATAGACTTTAATCAAAAATAATATTCTCTAATGAGACATGTGTGGGCCTTGTTCAAAGCAGTACTTATTCCTTATTCACATAGATAAAAAGGACCTCTTAAGGCACTGGCTGTAGTAAAAGTTTGAGAAAAGGGGTTTAAAAGGAGATTTAAGGTCTGTTTTGTAAATCAAATAAAGCAAAGATGGCAAAACTTTAAGTTCACACTGCACAGCGCCTGGCTCTTGCACACATACTTAAGCTGGCTCAGGAACCAGAAGTTAAGTATCCATGTCAGTGCAGTATCTGCTTGAGCCTGCTAATTAAGCTTGCTGAGAAGAACTAATTACTGATGCAGCTCTACTGCTTCTGGGAGCTGAGCTAATACCACTATGTGGTACAACATATCAGCCTGTTCAGGGGGTACCTGACCAAAGCAGGGCACAAGCATGCCCTCAAGTAATTCATTTCTGATAACAAACAACAAATAAAGATCCTGTTTCTTCACTGGTGACCCAGCATGTGATCTCCCACAGGCCCTCTCCTCTGTGCCTCATCTGCCACATAAAGAAAATGCTCCTGCACGACTGCCTGAGCAGGAAAGGACTCACTGAAAGACAGTAAAATAAGCACCTTCTGAGCACTAGCGTAACTGCAGCCAAGGGTCTGCACACACTGAAATCTTCTTCATTAACTCTGCTACAAAGCATTCTCATTTCCTGCATTCTTGACTGCCACAAATACTGTACTAAGTGCTCAGGTTAAAAGAGAACACTTTAAACAATTTTCCAGCACAAATTTGAGCTGCCATAAAACATTCGCTTCCTATCTTGCTCTAACAGTTCTCCATAAGAATGTTTCTAAAATTACATGGGAATCCAAGCTGAGGGGAAGAAAGCAAGATTGTAATCAGAACAGCAAGCCCTGCTAGGGCTAACAACAACTGCTGGTTACTACTGCTATAAGATAACAGTGAGGCAGGCACAGAGCACCACTGTGCTCTCAGCAAGCACAGGGCAATATGCTTGGTGCGTATCCTTGCCTTACCATCTCTGCTATCACCACTACATATCTTTCTTCCATTTCTCTGTTGTTTGCATGCCAAACCATAAACTGGACAGGACAAGAATTCTGTTTTATTTACATGTGCAATGCCTTCCTAAATTACTCCAAGACTGGTGACTGCGGCCCCTCCATTTTCCCACACCTCTGCAGTGACACAAATAAAGCAGAAAATCTAAATTTTCTTTCTAGCTTACTACAGCAGTAGACAAAACCTGACAGCTCCCTTGGCTGTCAGTATCTATTTCCAGGCTCAGGACCCTGTTGCCCAGAACACCACCAGACTGCCCAGTAAAGAGCCCATACACAGATGGTAAGCGTCAAGCTGTGCTTCTGCAAAATTGCAGCAGGGGCCAGAAATCTGTATCTTCCTTTAGTATTCATGCTGTATCTAACAGAATGGAGCTTGAGCTTCTAAACACTAACACAATACAAACAACCACACTAATTCTTTATAACCTGCTATTTCTGCTTGCACATGCTGCCTGGCCTACAAAAGGTTATGCATATAAAATTGTTAGGTTACAGTTATTATCTTGTTAGAAAGAACATTTTAAGAGCATTTGAGGAATGAAAGGGCTTTTTTGTATTAATATTTCAGTAAAACTACAAGTGTGTAGTACTTGCTTCTGATGTATGAAAAACTAATTTCAATTCAGTAATGCAGCATAACTGCAACACCAAATCCCAACATGCCTCCAAATTCTTTAAGATATAAAATTAGGCCACAGTCAGAACCCAACCCAATCTTCACTAGCTCAGCAGAGATCTTCCACTGCCTAAACAAGCTCTCTAATCATGGCTATGTCGAAATTTCCGCCTGTCATATATTAAATCTTTATAACCTCAATACTGATTAAGTGTATTTTAAAACGTTCCCAACAATTATTGTCATTACAGAGGACCTCTCATTGACCTGTGCTGCATACTTTCTACTGTTCTTCCAATCATTTTATTCCCTATCCACATTCTCTCTACAGCTTACCACAAAAGCATAAAAGCCTTTTTTTTAATTAAATGATCTCATCTTTGATGGGCAGCTCAACTTGGCAAACTGAAGACACCCGCTGTGTAGCAAAGGCACATACTTATTCTTACTTATAGAGTAAATTACAGAGTTTCTTCCAAGTTTGAGAGAAATATCAACTCTGGATATCCACAAAGCCCTCTTACCATGCACTTACAGATATTCTCCACAATGCCTATCTCAGAAGACAACCCTCTCAAGAAAAAATAACCTGGAATAATTCTTCTTCTGGGAGTATCTACTGAGATAGCATTATCAGTTCACAAGTATCATCAGAGCATGGCTATGTCATCTCCCTGTTTCTACCCTTTGTCTTTTTCTCATTCTGCTCTTACATTCTCATTTCACCCATTTACTGTTAATCTCCAGGTAATAACTTCTGTAACAAACAAGTAACAATGTGTGCTTTAGATAAACATTATGTAAACATCAGAAGTCTTCTGATTATCTTCAATCATTCTTAATCTATATTGGCTTACCAAGTAAAGTATTTGTCAAGTACTATGAGCCCTTTTCTCAATTATGTCCTAAAACAAGCTTTAAAAACTGAGTTCATAAAAGAAATAAGGATTGAGCACCTCAGGTCTCATGAACATATGGTCTTTAGCTAGTCACTCAAGATCTTTCCATGCATTCTTCTTCAAAGGATACACCCACTTCAGCTGACATGTTCAAGATTACTTCCCATGCTCCTAACCTTTTGAAATAACTGACTGCAGCAATGATGAAATGAACCTTACCAAGTGCTCAGTGGCAATTAGCTCACTTCCTAGACAGTACCAGTACCTGGTGCCAATCCTCTGGTTTCCATGAACAGGCACAATCCAGGCATATTACTGCACCTTCAGTTTAATTAAATGTGAAAACCTGTGTGTCACCTGGTGTTCTGGGCCTTATTTAGGACCAAAATGAGAAGCAGCACTCAGAAGTAGCAACCTGAGGAGTCTAACAAAACCCTGCTGGCATTTAAATGGTTTGCCATCTTGCATGAACACTTCTTATGGCTATTTTATCTCAAAAATAGAAAATTGACAATTGACTTGATTCAACACTCTTACACCAGCCCAACTGTTCTTATTACAATAAAGGACTTTGGTACAAAGAGAGTAATGTCATTATGAATCATGACAGTGCTTTATTCTTGTGGTTTGCAAGCACAGAACTTGAAAAGCTTTACAAGCGCTGGTGGGAAGCACAGTTGACCTCACTGTACAAATAGTGAGCTTAGGCACAGAAAGCTGAAGTAATTATCCAAAGGTCACAGAGCGAATCAGTAGCAGATGCAGGACAAGGAGCCACTTACATTCACTCCCAAATTCTGTCGTGTCCCCCCACCGCCTCCCGCCCACTGCAGGGAAGTTATAAGTGTAAATCAATAACTGAGGTCACCAAAAACTTTCTGCATGCAGATTGCAGTTAGGTCACCCTCAAAGAAAGCAATGACAAAAGGGAAGGTGCTTAATGAATTTTTCAATGGTCCTTACATAAGGATACAGCAATCCAGGAGGAGGTGAGAAGATGCTCACTCTGGAAGCCCTGTAACAAGGCTGCAGTGACAAATCATTACTCCCAGAACACTGCTCAAGGAAATGTAATGCTGCCATCTTCCAAATGCTGGGTTATAAAACCTTTCACACATACAATATTTAAAACTGTGAATTACACCTCAGAATGTATCCAAACTTCTAACAGTATCAAGTCATGCTAATGGTTATCTGTTTATAGGTCAGAAGGGCAGTAAATTATTGCAATGGAAAGTAGTAAAGCCACATTGTATCCAGTTGTGCTGTTTAACAGGTGATAGTGAAAAGTAGGTGATGCATGGAAACTTCAAGTTTTTATAGCTGCTGCCTCAATCTATATTCACTTATATAAAGATGTCACATTTTTAAACATTTAAAAGTCAAATTGTCTGGAGAATAGATTCATATAAAATTTATTTTCAGAAACTGATATTTAGCCTACTGCTATCAGAGTTGATTGCTCTTATGTATAAGCTTTATTCAAGTTTCTACAGGTTTGAAAATACAAAGACTGACATTTCAGATCCCATACTCAAGTGTGTCATTAACCAGAAATTGAAATGGGAACATTTCCACTTTCTCAGAAATACTCAGTTTGTTAGGGTGGTAAGTGCATTAACTGTTTTTGAGTTTTTGTGAAGCTACTAAATATGACTCTATTTCAACACAGACAGGAAGGGGGAGTCACAATGGCAAAAGAAAAATCCTGAATTGGTTCCTTACCCAGCACAATATGCCCTGAGAATTAAATAGTTTCAAAGCTCTGCCAAAATAGATATTTGTAAGTGGCTAATGGCAGAAATGTTTTATTCTGTTTATGTCAAAGACACGTTTGTCAGGCACTGGACAGCCAGACAAATCAGGGTCTAATTAGTTCAGTCAATTCTCTCAGTTTTATCCTTTCAGTCTACACTGAGTTATTAAAGCATCAGAAATAAAATGCTACTGAGACAGCAATAAGGGAAATAAGATGTCAGAACTCTATTAACAATGGCATTTTCAGGAAGCAATGTAAATAGAAAATCAAATTTATGCAAGAAATATATATCAGTAAGTAATACTTAATTTAATCATGCTGCATTTATCTTCAAAGCAGCTTTCATATCCAACTGATTTTAAAAAAAAAGATTCAACACATCAACATTGTGACTTCTTTGGAACAGTGACCATCATTCAGATTCAAATTCAGCTGCCTACCCAATACAAGAGGATATTGGTCCCCAATCCAAATACTACAGTTATACAAATAACAGTATGTGAGTAATAATTTATTCCACCCTCGACATTTAGCCAGCTCAGAAAGAACGTGTGACAGTTAAGCAGTTGCAAGATAAAAAGAACCGGAAAATGCCACATTCTACTGAAATGACAGGAAATATTTAGGTAGACAGAATGTAATAAATTTGGCAGACTTATGAGAGTTTAATTGCCCCTTTGTGGAAAAAGATAAATACATGTGAAAACTGTAACTGTGAGGACCAGTTCCTGGGAGGAACAGCTTTCTGTTAGAGGTGTCTAAATCTTCATTACTTGAATATGACCATCAGAGAAAGGAAATTTTCCTGACCCACAACAGGGATGGCTATGCTGGCAGCAGCAGCTCCCAGCTTTGCACCTGGCACCAAGGGAACAGTGGCCTCCTGCCCCACAGGCTTGTCACATGTACTCACAAATTACTGGCCCTGCAACAGTTCACATCTGCTAGCACACACATCGAGAACTTTCCTACTTCAAACAGCATCTGCCACCCAAAAAACTGAGCCTTACTGCTCCCAGATGTCCCCAGAACTTTTTTCCTGCCCAAATCACTGTGAAACAGTGTATTTCACTGTGATGGCTGACAAGTTTCATGTTAGCTCTCACTCAAGTCATCCTGTCCATCAAACCATGATATGGAAAGATTCCTCACTAATACAGAGAAAAAAAAAATTGATGATTACATCCAAAGAAAAGATTTCTCCTAGGCTTCTGATAATTTAAAAAATTACCAGTTCTCCACTTTACAGTGTTTCTGACATTTCAAAGTGCTTTTGTAATATTCTTAAACTTTTTATTTCATGTTTATTTTAAGAGAAGCTTTAATCTCTTAATTCAATCTTTTAACTTTCTTCTACTTGGGAAAAAGGGGTTAAAAAGGAATAATGAACACCTCTAGTTTTGTCCAGATCTGTTTGACAGCCATTTGTTCCCACAAAGAAATGCCAACTTATGGGTCCAAAAGGTTGAAGACAAATTAAAAGTAATGCTCAAAATACTTATTAATTTTAAGGGAAGGGATTAGTTCTACATGTAAAGAGCCTTAATAGGCTCTGAAAATCAACAAGCCAGACCAGAAAAAAAACATGCTCCTGCTTATTACTTAGGGTTGCACATTTCACATGCAGTGTTGATCATCTTAGTGATGATCACATCTAATCATTCAGGAAAAAGTAAATGGAATATCTTCAAATTAAAAAAAAAAAATCTAATAACATACTGAATCATCTGCTGGATTTCAGTAACTTTCTGCAAGTGCCTCACAGTTTCACTCTTGCCATGTACACAGGGACCCAAGAGTGACTGGCATTGCTGTCACTCATCATTACAAAGAAGGAACCAGGGAGTAACTTTCCAATATGAATGTGTCGACTGAGTTACATGGTCTGACCGAAAACACTGCAAGGGAATCGCTGCAAGTTTTCAAATACTTTTTATCAAGCAAATCTGTAGTCCTCTGCATTTACTTATTCTAAATAAGCACATTATTACAAGCATGGTGTTTTCAATAAACCATTTTAACAGAATTAATCCTTAAATAAACTGATGCTAAGAATGCAGAGGGGTATGTCTACAGAATAGAGGATTCCAGTGTCGTCTTCTTGTATTTTACTCACAGAAGCACAGCTGTCCATTTCACATGATGTGATTCTTTTAACATATGATGAATAAACACACGCATGAAATGGATCATATGCGTACCTGCCTTGCATCAGCATGGGAGGGAAGAGTTTTTCATATGTTGAGTACTTGTTTTTTCTAACCCAGCACAAGCAAAAAGACTACCTTTTTGTAGAATTTTATTTCATGTAAGAATTAACTTATGTGTGGAGAAGTCCCAGGTTAACTGAGCTCTCCTTATATTATCTTACAACTGGACCTACAATTCAACTTTGCATTTACACAGCATTTTAAATTCACTGAGCTTACATTCTTTAACAAACACTGGGCATCATCTCCTATTTAAAGAGCAACAAACTAATCCAGAAAGCAATTAAATAATTTGATAGTGATACAGTAACAGAACAGAATTAGATCCCAATTCATCTACTTGCCAGCCCTCACCTACCTGGGTAGACCACATCAGCAGTCCCAGCTGCACACTTGCATATAGAATTGTCATAGTCAGCACAAGTAATGAAAAATATTAATCAAAATTTCTCATGTCCCTTTAATGATATTCCCATGGAAAAAATGAAAAACAATGGCCTAAATATTTAAAGACCTTCTTAAATGTGTGTGTGAACTCTAACTCTCATTTCTGCAAGTAAAAAGGACTGCCTCCAGACCTACTCCTAGCTCTGATTTTACCTCAAGCTTGGAATTTACAGTAAGGGCATAAGATAAGGTTTCAAAAGGCTGACATCAGCTGATTAACCTGAATGTTCAAGTTACAAATGAATAAATCTGAGACTGATTTCCGAGTTAAGATTTAGAAAAAATTGGAAATACTATAGTCACACAACCAGACAGATAATTATATTCAAAACTTGCTTACATATATATCAGTATATATGTGCTCCACTGGGAATGCTGAACTTGTGCTGATGTTTCAGCCACAGGTTTTTGTGTTCAACAGGTGCTAAACATGGGTTTGCTAAAAAGGAGGTTACTTACAAGTCAGTCTGTGTGTTCATTCACTTGATGTTTGCACATGCACCCAGGAACACAGAACAGGTGGCTTTCTGCACTGGGAGGCTGGTCAGAACCAAGTCCTTCCCACATGTATGCTGATGCCAGAACACCACTGTGCATCTCAGGTCCTCTATCCCTCTCAACCTCAAAACCTCCAGGGACCCCAAGGAACTGTGTTTGCACTTAATGCAGAAGTTACAGCTAAAAATAATCATTCTGTCTCCTTCAACCCCATACCTAAACATGCACACTCATTACAAGGGACACACTCAAATACACCTAAACCACAAATGACAAGGAGTCCCACAGCTGAACAAGTTCTGAAGGATAAGTATTAAAAAAGAAGCCACATTAACTGTAGAATGTTGCACTTCATATGAGAGGCATAAGGATCTCTGGAAAAGAAATGGTCTCCACAGCTGTCACTTAACATTTAGATGAGTGACTTCAGTTGCTCACAGGCAACTACCTTTGCAGTCCTGTGCTCTCATTTAATGAGACAAGTTCTCCATTAAAATTTTCAGTCTCATTTTCTGTAACCATGAACATAAATGGCTCCTGACTAAAATTATGTTCTCAGTATGACTGAATTAAAGCTTTTCTGCTCAGGTTTAAAAGTGACAGCCTGCAAGAGTAGGTCCTTGACCTAGTCACAGAAGAGACCAAGGTTCTTAGAATCACACAAGCATTTAAGTTGGAAAAGACTTTTAAGATCACAAAGTCCAACCATTAATCCAGCTCTGCCACGCTCACCACTAAACCATGTACCCACATCCACACATCTTCTAAATGCTAGCAGGGATGGTGACTCCACCACTTTCCTAGGCAGCCTGTTCTAATGCTTGACCCCTCTTTCAGTGAAGAAATTTTTTCTCATATCCAACTTAAACCTATCCTGGCACAATTTGAGGTCATTTCTTCTTGTTCTGTCACTTGTTACCTGAAAAAAGAGACCTGATCCACACCTGGCTACACCCTCCTTTCAGGTCATGGCAGAGTGTGAGAAGGTCTGAGTCTCCCTTTCTCCAGGCTGAGTCCCTGCAGCTGCCTCAGCCACTCCTCTCAGGCCTGTGCTCCAGACCCCTCCCCAGCTCTGTTTTCTTCTCTGGACACACTCTGGCTCCCTCAGTCTCCTCCTTGCTGTGAGCAAACAAAGCCAAACAAAAGGTTCCAGGTGTGGCCTGACCCGTGCCCCAGCACAGGGGGATGGCACTGCCCTGCTCCTGCTGGCCCCTCCATTGCTGGCACAAGCCCGGTGCCATTGGCCTTCTTGGACACCTGGGCACATCCAGCTCGTGTCCAGCCACTGCTGACCAGCACCCCCAGGCCCTTTCCCACTCAGCAGCTTTCCAGCCACGCTGTCCCAGCCTGGAGCTGCAGGGGGTTGTTGTGACCCAGGGACAGGAGCCAGCACTTGGCCTGGTTGCACCTCACACAACTGGCCCTGGCCCATGGATCCAGCCTGTGCAGATCCCTCTGCAGAGCCCCCCTGCCCTCCAGCAGCTCAGCACTCACACCCAGCTTGGCCTTGTCCTCAAACTGACTAAAGGAGCTCTTGATTGCCTCACTCAGATCACCAATAAAGATACAAAACAGTACAGTCCAGAGCTCTGGGGGACACCACTAGTGACCAGCTGCCTGCTCCAATTCCATTCACCAGCACTCTCTGGGCCAGACCATCAGACAGTTATTTTTCTCCAGCCACCAGTGCATCCATCCAAGATATGAATAACAAGTTTCTCCAGAAGAATGTTGCAAAAGACAGAGTCAAAAGCTTTACTAAATTACAGGTAGACACCAGCTCAGCCTAATCCACCAAGCAGCTCTTCTTTATGAAAACTCTTCTGAAGTTTTAGAGCAGAGACATTAATCAAATGCATCGTACAACTAAGGTACTGATCTTCAAGACTCAGCTCCAGAGAGTAAAAAGTATTTTTTGAAATTACAGACCAGAATACAGAAGACATCCTGAGTGTTTTTCTGGTCTGCTCCAGTCAATAGAATTGCTACCACTTATGGAGAACAGATGGGGAAAGACTTAACATGGAATTAAATACATCTATTAAATATTAATGAAAAATTACTTTATTTCAAGGCAGAGATCAACCTCAAGGTAATCCAGACTTCCAAGAGAGGTCAGAGGACATCATTTGCTTTCCTGTACTCTAAATCTTAGTAACTCACTCAGTCAGCCTGAGAGCCCATGCATATGTGTGGGTAGCTTTGAATACTTATGCTTCAGATTGCTCATTTTCTTGCATAGACAGGAGAAACTCATGTATCCCCTTTTCTGTTGATGGTACTGTGAAACATCTTTGGCACATGATGGCACTGAATGGTCTACATGATCTGTTTCTATCCATGTTCCAAAATCTGAAATTATACTAACAAAGTTTCAAAATATGTGTGCGGCTGTAACTTAGAGGAACATGCCAGACATTTTCTAGAATTCACCATAAATAGACAGCAACCAAAAATTGTTATGCAATGCTATTTAATGTGATATTTAATGCATTCACTGGATCAGAGACAGGCAATCACACTGCTATAAAGCAAAAAGCACATGCAACATGTATGTAGATGCGCAGTAAATGCTGTAGATGCCTGGTCTGTGCTCATGCCACCTCACCAGTTACATCCTGCTTATAGAAGGAGATGAGTGCAGCTGTCTCAAGAAATTTGTCCTATGGTGGATAAAATCCTGGAAGGAGACTCCTTACAAACTTCAAATGGCAAACTGTGCATCAGAAAAACTTTAAGTCCAAACTTTTTTGCAGCTCAAAATGAAAGACTCAAGCTAAATCTTAGGGTATTCAGAACTAACTCGAAGAGATATTTCTGCAGGCAATCATCCTGGTACAGACAGATAACGAATTCCCACCTTCTTAGCTGAAAGAAAATTACACCCTCAGCTCTCATGAAAAATCTTTCTGCCATACAAAGACCAACCTTTAGTGCCCTGAACTGATAATCACCTGGCTTTCATTAAATAAAGACACTTCTAATTAAACAACCTGATCAACACACAAAAATGTGTGCTTTGCAGGCAAGAAATGGCAAGCAATTTATCTTTCAATATAGTAATCACTTATATCACACTAACTGTAATCTACAGTGATGAATAAAGGTATTTAGATTATGAAATCCTAGATGAGTTATTGACTGTATTCATTTCAACAGCAAGAAACAGCAACTCAAAGTGTTTGCATTTTCAGACAGAGGATTCCAATTCCAATCCAATACAAATTGGATTGGCCCAGAAACATTTTCACTTTTTACCAAAATATGTTCTCACCGGATGATCTCCCTCTTGAAAGGCTGGTGAAGAGAGAACACCCAACAGTCAAAGAAAAATTCATGTTGGATGGGAACTGTGCTAGTTATCTGGTCTACAGCACACCAAAACAAGGCAAGCTTCAAAGAACATTCGGTTCCTGGTCCAGCTGGGCTTTGAAAGCTGCCAGGGTTGATTTTCCTGAAGTTCAGGAAAGTAATATTAATCACAACATGAAGGCCATGCCACACTTGGAGGAATCAGGCAAGTCTAGGAACTGGGAACTGGTGAATCAAGGATGTAAGTACATGAGAAACTGATTTTCAAGGGTCTCAAGTTTTGAAAAAGGCTAAATACTGCTGAATCAAAGGGCATGTGCATAGGTCAAATGGACTGTACAACAGTAGTGACAGCATATGGCTAGACAGCTGGTATTCTTACATTCCTAATGACTGCCAGGTAAAGAGGTAACTCCACAAAGTGATGGATAGAACAGAAGGTTCCTTCCTCAAGGCCTGTAACATAACACAAAATCTTTGAGAGCAACTGCATTCATATGCAGCCTTGAATCCACTGAAGAAAGCCATACTCCCACTTCAAAGTGAGAGGATGCTGGTGAGTATGGGCCACAATTCACTCTCCCAAGAGCCACTACAACACTAGACTGGAGAAATTGCAATATCAGATCTAAGAGTTTGCAAAGTGCTTCTCAAGGACAGGCAGTTCTGCTGCAAATTTGAATTCTCATGTAAATCCAGAGGCGATGTTTCACAAGTGTAACAGTATCATCAGAAGCTTACAAATCCAAGAGGATGTTTTGATCTCAGAGAATGGAAATGAAGGCACTGTCTTCTTTCCAGATTTATCCTCCAACAGAAAAACATACACCAGGCACGACTGTTCACCCAAGGAAAAGATTTCTATAGGAGGGACAGTTTTTAAAGCTAAATGGATGAAACTGAAAGAGGCATATACAAAGAAAACAAAAGAAAAATGAAAATATTTTAAAAGAGACTAGAGACAAGGCTGATTAAAGACTGTAGAACAAAGACATGGTGAACAGGCACAGATCTCAATTAAGCAGTGAACTGAGTGAGCTGAGAGTGAAGTGCGTATCACCAGGAACAGTGTCATTCACATCAAGATAACAGACTGGGCAAGCCAAACAGTTCTACTGTGGCACACATTCCAGGAGATGGAGTGTGGGTGGAATTCTGTTGTGAATGCTAGCAACACACAGGTATGGCAATACTGATATTTCCTTCGCTTTGCTTAAATATTTATATCCATCTGCATTCCTGTTCAGTGTTAACATTTTTTAGAAAAGACAGGTAAATTTACAATGACCTAGTAACTTAGAGGTAAAAGGAAAAAAACATTATTTTTCTTCATGCTATTACAGGGTAGTCTATTCCAGACCACCTATGTTTCAAATATCAGTGCTAATCACTTGGAACATCCATGAAAAAGCACCTAAAACCTGACATTCTCAGTAAAAAAAATCAGAAAGAATGAGGATAAAAACATTATCTCATTTTTACAGATAAGAAAGGCACAGAGAGAGATCAGAGGATTTGCAGAAAGCAACACAGGTAAGGCAAGGCTATTCCTGACAGTTACTCATGCAAAAACTGTCTCTGTATGGCCTTGCAAAATTATTCCAATACCCTTGAGTCCGTAGTCAAATTAGTTCTTTATTTATTATCCCACTTTTCAAGTATCTTTCAGATGGGCTCATTCATTGTTCCCATACAGCTGGGTAAACAGACAAAGTCAATTCCATGATGAAGGTTTACCTTATAGCATTCAAAACCCTTTGCATATGTGGGATTTTTTTTTTTTCTTTAAGCAAGCTAAGAATGTGTTTAAAGGTGACCTGTGCTGAAAAAAAAATGGAACTGGGGAAATTTGGGAACAATCACAAAGGAAAGGCTTCTGAAGATTGGTGTGTTTCAATATCTTTTTCAAAGGAAAAAATTAATACAACAAATAAGTAATGTTTGAAGCTTTAGTATGTAATCATCCTTATTAAGGCCAAAAAAAAAAAAAAAATGGACAAGAATCTTAGTTGCCAATATCAAAAGAAAGCAAGGCTTATTCATTTTCGCAGATAAAGGCTTTTTTAGGACTTTACTGAGAAACTGATACAACTACATTCAACAATTTTTAAGAAGTGATTAAAGAAAAATAGCAACTTAATCAAAAAAAAGGTTTTTTAAAAAAAAGCCTTCCTGAAAGTCAACTTTGTTAGGATTTTACCACATGCCCAAAGCAGACCATATCTTTCAGGATGTTTGCATGGTGCTTAGCATTGAGGAATAACCTTGTTCCTGATGAGGGCCACTGGCAACCCCCAAAAGAGGGGGCAAACATCAGAACACAGAGGGAGAGGGGAGATGATACACTATTGAAAATAAATTCTTGATATTCCTTTCCATCTATATTCCCACTCCATTCCCAGGCGTCTTCTACACAAGGAAGAACTGAAGCCTCACACACACACACACAAGAATCTTTGTGAACCAAGGGAATTAGTAGATGTGTTGGTAATCTTCCACAAATAAGAAACAAACGCTGCCAGCTGTACTTGTAAATTCAGAGATTAACATTAATAAGCAGTGCTAAGATTACAGGTATTATCTTTCCTTAAGGTGATAGAGCTCAAGAACCCCAGTTCTGCAGAAACTCAGCTGCCTGTCCAACTTTTGCACCTCAAGTCCTACCCTACAGTGCAGAACATCTACAGATTCATCAGCCAGAATGTGCTAAATCAAACTGGATTCTTGACACTATTTAAGATGGCAGTGAAGTAGTGAGTATATAAACTAGGTCAGACATATTACCTAGAACAAGGGCAATTTTCTTTACATGTTTGTGTAAAGCATATGAAAATGGCAAAGACTGAATGTTTGGGTGCTGCAGAGAGGATGTCCAAAAATCATTTTTGACAGAAAAGTTTAACTACATTTTACTATGAATTATATTTTCTATTAACAGCAAGGCAGAAGCCTATTTTTTCAGTAGAGCTCTCCCTTTACCAAAGTGCTATCTCTCTGAATCTGAGTCAACTTTAGTGACCACTTTAATATTCACTTTACAATTAATGCTTCTTTTTATGGGTTAGTAGAAGGTAAACCAATTTCAGTTCGGCTTCTAGGTATTGAATTTATTATAAAAAGTTATGTACTTAAAACTCCTATAATGAAACCAGAGGCATCATGAGATATTAACCTAGAGTTAATGCTGAGAAGGCCAGTTTGAATAATTCAATTCATGTCACCTTAAGTATCTTTTCAAATGGAATTAACTTTATCTCACAAAAAAAAAGGAAGTTCCATGTTCCAGTTACTGATTATTGACTCCACGAGAGTTCTGACTTAAATCATCTTACCACCATCTTCCCAGCAATTTTATTTCACTACTACCAGGATGCTTCTTTACATTTTGAGGGCTGACTTTCATTATAAAGAGGCAATATTAGCTAAGAGGAAAACACGGCTTCAGAGTTACTGCTATCGTTTGGTGATACTAAAACAGACAAAAATAAAAGTTAACACCAAAGTGTCTGCATTAGTTCAGTACAGCTACAAACCAGGGCTGCATTTCAGCCACATGGACACAGCTACTGCAGTCATTTACATCCTGTAGAACTCCACCTCTTTTTACAACAATGCCATCGATGTTTGGTAAGCTGCTGTTCTGTTGACCTGTTAATTGTCTTATTCTGACAGAAAACCCAGCTTTTAAACACTGAAAGGAGATGTTTCCAAATACCTGTATTGGAAACATATCTAAGCCCAGGGGAAAGTGACAGCTCACGATCCAAATTACGGTAAGGTAAGAATGAGGGAGACAGGCAGGTGAAAAGCAGAAGCAGGAGGCGTTAAGATACAGGTGTAGCACTAGAAATTACTCCAAACTAACAAGTAAAGAAAAGGGGGGGAAATGAACAGAAACAAGAAAGAGCAGCTCAAAACAGGCAGAACAAAGAAGTGCTTCATTATGGAGTACAGCTGTGCAGTCCAATGTTTCTGCAAGAGACGGGAAAATTGGAACATCGTACATCGAAACACAGAGACCTGGTAAGATCAGCAGTGTCCTGTAATAGGAAACACTGATTATGTCTCCTACACAGTTCTACAAAGAGAAAACTATGTGACAAACTAGCTATCTTGCTTTAAACCCACACATATCCAAGATTTCCTTAACCCAGAGAAAATCAAGTGAAAAGGAAAAGATTTCAAATGGATTTTGGACTCAAACAAAACTCACAAAGACCTCCATTATCCTAACATTTCAATAAAATTGCTCTTGTCAAAGTCCACCTTAAAACAGAAAGGGAGAGCACAAAAGCTTCAGTGGGGCAGGAGGAACTGGCATGGGCAGTACTTGGAGCAGGAGGAGAGTGTTCTGGGTCTGTCCTCTTCCAACTCTTTCCTCTCCAAAATCCCTCCCTGCTCTGTTCCCCTTCAACAGACCCCATCAGGCAGACGGAACAATGCCAGCCTGAACTACTGTGTTAAGACAACACTCAAAGAGATCAAAAAACACTCCAAGAGAGACCCATCAGGACACTAAGAGCTCCAAGTTCAGGTATTAAAAGATGTGCCAAAATAACACCAAGTCCCATCAAGAGCAGTCCAGTGACCCTTCTTGGGTTTGAAAAGCCATCCCATGAAGGGTGAAGGAAGGTGTGAGGGAGAGAACGGACAGAATGCAGCAGTCCTGCTCACCTCTTCACAGTTTCTAAAGTGTGAGGAGAAACACAGCACAAAGTGCTTGTTTGGGTGAAAAATGGTAATAATTTATAAAGCCAAATGCAAAGAATGAGAAAATTGAAGAGGAAGGCTAGGAACATCAGAAACACTTTGCACGCTATAAGAAAAAAACAGTTGAAGCATGTTTTGACAGGTTTTTATCTATGCCTACAATGCTTTGCACACAACAAGAGGACTAGGGTAATTTCAGACCTGCTAGGCTGGAGCTGTAGAGTATGTAACCATAAATGAAATGTCAAGGCAAACCTCGATATAATATCTGAATTTGCATTTGTGGACAAAAGCACCTGTAAGCATAGAGAAAAGAAACAATGGAATCAAAGATGAGCTTGATAGAACATTGCACATGAAATCAGAAAACAATTTTAAAGAAGCCTCTATGTATACACTGATAGAATGATTAGGAAGACAGAAGAACAAGAGGAGATGAACATGGATTGTTGAAATAATTTGATAGTCAGTAGGCTGAAAGTTTCCTATTATCTGCTTCCATGCGCCTTTGTCCTGTAGATGTGATGACACTGGATCCCTCCATACTAAGGGCTAATCTAGTATAGGATAAATGTATTTGAAGTTAAAAGGCTAGAAATGAAACAGTCAGGGCAAAACCTGAAAAAAGAATTGGCATCACCGAAAATACAGCTACCACAGTGCTTTTGGACTCCTCTGGACTATTTTACATGGAGATCCCCAGCAAGCTGCAGGCCATACAAGCAGCAACACAGACATCATCCATTCTGGGAGGATATTCTTGTTTTGAACTCAATGCCATCACAAAAATGGAGGGCAGATACAAACACAAAAGAATGGAAATGAAATGTTTATAAAAGGTTAAAAGCCTGACAAACAGCTCAATGTCCAACAATGTTGGACCAAAAAAAAAGCTGCTAAAAGAACACATAATCAGGACCAAAAAAAACCCCATTCCTGATGCCAACGAAGTCACAGAGTATTCCTACCTGCTTCCCAAGAGAATTAAAAGATTCCTTCCTGCACAGCCTCCAGTCTCCTGAGAAGCAGGATCTGCTTGTATAATTCTGACAGCAGGGAACCACTGAGACCTTCTTTTGGATACTCTGTGCTGATGACTTTACTTCTAGCCCTGTTATAAATAAGCTTTTAAGACTGTTCCAGAAGAAGAGGGGATCAAGGGCATAACCTCTACAAAAAGGCATGGTCTTAGGTAGGATGGATTCTGGAAGTCATCTGCAGATGGAAGCTGCTACCAGAGAACAGCAAGCAAGAACATGGGGTAGAGCACTTGCATAGGCAGTCTTCTCTTCCAGGGTATAATCTGCCATCAGCAGGGACAAACCAAGCACCTAGCTGCCAAGAGAAAATCTCAAGCAACCATGTTCTCAAGGCTTTGGGTCCCTACATACAAGAAACATTTTACCACTTAATTTAACACATATCTCTAGTAAACATTTTCTGGTTTTAACTGCTTATAGAACTACAGGTCTTCTATAAATAGCTCAAATCAGATGAGCTGCTTTACAGACTTGAGAAAGCTCTTATTGACCAAATACATCATCTGTAATGCCCTTTTCAATCATCAAAAGCCACAGTGAAAATGTGAAAGGCTATATCTACAGTGACTGCAATTATTTTCCTGTTTAAATAACAGAACAGGAAACATAACAGCATCTCAACTTTTTCCTTGGCAAAGGTGTGGGTTACCATGATTCCTACTCCATTACAACATGGTCAATTAAGTTCACCCCTTCTACTGACCCAAAACTTGTCGGGGTTTTTCTCTTTGTTTTCCTGCAATCCTTGGATTAAGGCAAGGACTCATGGGAAACCAATCACAAAATACTATTCAACACCGTAAGATGTAAGATAATACACTCACAACCTCAAAAATATGTTTTCACTTGGTAATTTAAATAAAAAAGAGATGGCAAAAAAAAAGAGCTTACCTTCTGCTCCTTTTCCTTGGCAGCACTGAGTTCAGAAAGGGAGTGTGATAGTTTTTCTTGCTGCTCAGCTAGGTACTTCTGATAAAGGCTCAAAAGTTCTTGGCATTCTCTGTACTGCTGCTGCAGAGGTGAGACATCAGAAGTTAAGGGAAAAACACTCTTTAGCGAACAGTTAGAGCCAAATATATACCAACTTACTCTGTGTAAATCTGATTTAGATCCATAACAGTTCAATTTGAAAACAGATACCATGTGTTTGAGTAGCTCCTAATGATGATAAATCTGCCTAGAGATGAATGTTCAAGTACAAACTTCTTCCTTACTCAGAGTGGAAAAAGAAGAATTGCACCAAATTCTTTTACCATTGGAAAAGGGATAGCAGCAGGAGGCAGGTGATGACATTGTTTCAGCTGGAACAACTACAACCCTCTTATTTGTATTCAGCAAAGCCAGCCATTACCAATGTTTATTTATAAATAAATAAATAGCCAGCCAAGTAAGTAAATAGTCCATTTTTAAGCACAGACATCAATTCACAAGCCCACATACCCAAATCCAATCTCTTTGCTTGAGTGCCAATGGCTCAAAACCCCATAGCCACAGATGCAGTGCTAGAGGCCTTTTACAGACCAGCAATAATTTTTGGACAGTAATCTGGAGAAGCAGCAACTGTGGTGTTTGCAAGGATATTAGCAACAGTGTCCTGCCTTGCTTGCAGCATTGAAATTCCAACAGGAGATAAATCTGCTCTTCACCTGTCATTGTGTAATTCCCTCCCTTGCTCATGTAGCATGGTAAACCATTTATGCTCCCCTCTCTCCCCCCTCACTTTTAATTATGCATGCAGATGGGATAAGGGCTCGCTGTCCAAAGAGATTACTCTGAATAAATACTTTAATAACAAGTCACTGCAATTAAGGTAGGGAACAAAAACTTCTTCAATCTTTAAAATGGTGTTGAGTTACAGATTTCCTTAACATTTTTATGATCTAATCATTGCTTCTGGGCAAATTCATGTTGCAATCACTTTTGCCAATCATGGCTGCATAAATAACTCACTGCTTTGTTATTCCCTGTTATGACCCTAAGGGTTTTTTTTTTTTTTTTTTTTGTTCGGTTTTGTTGCCTTCCCTCTCTCTCCCCCTCCTCTCTTCTTATTCTTTTGCAGGAGGGGTGGCCTTGCCAGGGCTTCATTTTTGTTGTTGTTTGGTTCGTTTTCTTTCCTTTAAATAAAAGGCTACCAAGAGAATAAGCAAAACATTTTAGGAAGGAATGGAAGGTTAATAAACCCCAATGCTGAAATCAATCAGGAGAGCTCTCATAACACCTTTGCTCGGCACCTGGAAATATGGGAGGGTACAAACAATGGTCTTAACAAGCTAATTGCTTTCCAGAGCCAGCCTGCCTGAAGCCGGAGCTGTTTTACATTCCAGTTCATTTCGTCAGAGAACACCAAAAGGCTGAAATGATTTGTGGTGGTCTCAGGAGTCTCTGCCAGCTATGATGTATATAAAAGGATTTTTTTATTCCAGTTGTAACCATAGGCAGTAATGTTTATAGTAGGTGAACATATTAGCCTGGACGCAGGGCATGAATTTTACTCTAGCAAAAGCCAGTTCATTTATACAGCCTAAGAGTTAAATGTCGGTATTTGAAGACAAATTATAGGGAAATTCATTTAAACCCATGTTATGTGGTAGAATATAAAAACAGACAGTCCTATCTATCTTTATCAATTTTTTACAGCCCTCTTAATTCACTTTGCTTCCAGCAACCCCTTCCCCACAAAACAGATTTTGCCCTCTTCTCCCTCCAGCAAGCACACTGCTGGCACCAGAAACGTGCACCCTAAACAGCCCTGGGGCACACGAGTGATGGCTGGGCAGCCATCCTCACTCTTGCCACAGTGTTAGCACCAGTTCTACTAGAAAGCCAGGCAAGACTGCCTGCACTACTCCTAGGCCCCATCTGGGTTTCAGAGACTGCAGAGCCCTCATGGTACACACGATGCCACCACCTCCTGCATGCGGCTGCCAAACTAATTTAAAATACAGTTTAAAACAAGACATGCAAAATTAACGTCAGCAAAGTATGCAAGCAAATCCTGATTGTCCAAAGGCCAGTTATGTGATCATGAGTGGGAAGGGCAATGGTACACATGAGCTTGAACAGTGGCCAGGATGTCCCTGAAATTCTTGTGAGATTTGGTCAGTCACAGTAAAAGTCACTGTATTAGAAGATTAAAACCTTGTTCATTCACACAATCACTCTACATTAAGCAAAGCACTGTTACAGCCACCACAGCGTGAGTCTAAAGCCCTACTTTGCTTACTTAAGTAAACATGAAGTTTCTAATATGAAAAAAGAGTTCATTTGTTTGAGACACATGCAGAATAAAGGTATGGTAATTCTCAAAAATGTGCTGGTACATTTACTGAAGAATATCTTCTTAAGAAAAAAAAAAAAAGCCTTAATATTAGATCTTACTCTCTCGTTCTATTGAATTTTTTGCAAAAAGCAGCATGATTATCTCCTTTTTTCTCCTACAAATTAGCCAGACAATACACAACACTGCCACAAAAATATTTAAGTCATTCAGATATAATAAGACCGTGCATCTACAAAGGCAATACAGTCTTTGGACAGACATGTACATTATAAATATTTTCATAATCTGCTTTAAAAAAAAAAATTGCAAGGTTTTAAAAACGGTATAGAAGTCCTAGAGATTTTCATTTCAAAAAAAGTAATATACCTAAATGGAAACATTTGGTAATTCTTCATGTGTTCAGGAGCACAAATATTGAATTTGCAAGATGTTAGTAACCTGGGAGAAGTAGTACTTGGCATTTCACTGAAAGGTAGTTTTATGTCCAAGAAATATGCATTTGAATGTGTTCGAGTAATACTTTTTATGCAGTTTATTAGTAAAGTATCGAGGTTGCATGTGGAGGAGGGGGAAACAAAAAAAAACTTAGAAATGCAAAGGTTAGAATTTCAATACACACATTTACATGTAATACTGCAAGTACTACATATTTTATAGAATAAATTAGTTAATTTTTTCACTGAATGTAAGTCAAAGAATTAAGAGCTCATTTATGGCTCTTATGAGATAATAACCTCAGTGGAGATAGCTGGCTTTGAGAGGAGGGGCTGCCAGCACACAGTGGTGACACGCCTACAGAAGCCAGGAATGGATGCCCAGGGAGCCAGGCAGGGAACAAAGAGCTTTTCCTTGGGGTGAAGCTCCACAAGAAGGCACAGCCAACCTAATGTTCAACTGCTCCAAAAGATACTCTCCCACTCACTCCTTCCATCCACACCAGCTCTGCTGCCCCCTAGATTCCTCACTCCAGGCCTGAGCAAACTGTCCCAGCAAGGCAAAAAGACAGCCAGACACAAGATCTGGCATGAGGTAAGCAGGGGGAGTGGAGCTGGGAGCAGAGGACACCTGTTAAAGCAATGGTTACCTGTCTGGGTGTGTTTATCCACCTTGCAAAGTCCAACCCCTTCCTTCAGTTCCACTCTTAATCCTCAGGCTATTAAGTCTGCTCCATGGCTACCTCAACTACTCACACCTTACTCCTTGCTGAAATACTGTCAGCCTCCCACAAGCTGAAGCAGGAAAAAAAAAAAAACAACAAAACTACAGTTCCTGCTTCCCCAGAAACTGGGAAGAGAAGGGCCAGACTCTAGCACACCCACTGACTCCCTTCACTGTTTCCCATCCACTGCTTCCACTGGCACTTTGAGCAGAAGTGAAGCCCAGCTTAAAATCTCAAATGTTTTAGTTCAGAGCATCCAACATCTACCTAAGACGCTCTTGAATTCTTCACATCAGCCTCCACATGCTTGTGCAAGCTAGGTTCATGCTACAGCAATTCAAACAACTACTGGTCTCTTCAGGTCCAGATTTCCAAAGGAAGCCAACATCAGGTTGCTACATGAGGACTATTTACCAAAATTCTGCTTTTCTTATATCACATTTTGCAAGAGGGAAAAAGGCAACCAAACCAAAATCTTCTCCTTTGAAAGAAGATTTCTTGGGGGGGGGGGGGGGGGGGGGGGGGGCGGCTTTATAATTTAAGAAGAAATGTTTCATCTCATTTTATTAAAAGAAAAAAAGAAATTTAAAGCAGCTTCCCATCACAGCAAACTGAGTCTGGAAAAAACTTTTCTAGAAACTACTAGCAAGAGAAGAGAACACAGCTAATGAGATTCTTTGCAATCAATCTAATAACAAAGGCCTTCCTGTTTTTTCATAATGTTTGTGAGAACTCACCACCTAGTGACACTTTCCTCACTGGTTTGCCAAGGGCATTTTTGGGACAGGCAGGAGCTCTATTGTTGCCTTTTTACACATGGGAAAACTGTGTCATGGGGAGTCTTTGGGCATGTCTAAGAACACAGGTGCACCCCAACAGCCCCACACTCCTCAAGGCAGCTCCAGGATACGTGTCTTGCAGCTGCAGAGTAAACCAGCATAGTTGAGACACAGCACTAACAGACCAGATTCATCTTGCACCTGATTAGCTCAGAGTCTGAGTTTGCCTGCATTCATCCATGCAGAAAAGCCCTAATAGACCTCCCAAGCATCAAACAAGATGCCCAGTGATGATTCATTCCCTGGGTGTAGTCCCTGGCTGCAGCTTCAGCTTGGACTGTCCTTTCACTCAGGGCTGCATTCTCTGATTCATGGCCAGAATAGAACACAGGAGCTGAATCTCCATCTTCAGTCACCAGATGCTGCAGTCACATCAGCCCCCATATCCAATGGAAGACTCTCTAGAGACTCAGAGCTATTACAGAGATATGCAAAGATGAATAAAGCAATCAAAGGAAAGAAAAAATCAAACACACACAAATTGGATTGGAATTTAAATCAGACAGCATTAACTTGAACTCTGTGGTAGAGATACAAGAAACTTTCTGTGATGTGATGACGAAAGTTATTTGACATGTGCACTCACGACCCAGTAGCCACAAAGCAGTGGTCTTTTTAAATTCCTGTTTATGCACATGCAGCTAGAAACTCGACTAGTTATCACCATGTTGCCAGTTTCAGCAGACTCAACTCTTTTCACTGCCTCAGGTAGTACCTTGAAAACAAATGCTGTGAGAAAAACTAGACAAGGAGATGCTGAGGAAATGCCACTGACAGTGGGTGGATAAAGCTACACTAAGCTCTGAGAGGTCTTTGGTCTCCCAAGAAAAATCTCCCCAAACTGCAGGCAGACCTGAGCTTTCCTGCATGTTCTCCAAGCAGGTGTGTGCACCAGACCCATTCAAGGAGCTGTGCACAGTCCCAGCAGCACAGCATCAAGCACTACATGTCTGATCAATCTTACTTTGCTTTGATGTTTTTGTGGGGTTAGTTTGGGGGTTGGGTTTTTCCTGGCAGCAACAGCAACACTACACCACTTCCAAAATGCCTCTGGCCTGTGCTGGCACGTGAAGAATGTCACAGCAAGCTCACAGCTGTTTAACAGACACACCACTGCATCTGTAACTGCGGCACCATGTACTACTACAACATTTCACTGTATAGTTCATAGCCCAAAAATCACTTTGTAAAATGCTGCAAGAGTAAGAAAGCGTTTCACCAAACTCAGGCAAAGGCTAAGACTCATGCAGCTGGGTGTCCAAACAGTGCTATCCCGTAACTACAACTAAGGATCAAGCCACATCTAAGCTTGATGGTTCCCAAGGGAACCAAATTTACAGAGTCTGCAGAGCCCCAAAGACCCACAATAGACTAATGGCAAATTACACTACAAGTGTGTTCAGCTTGAAGTGGACCCACACTTTTTTTCATGCATCACCCAAGCATATATTTTTTACAGTATTTTGACACATAAAGCAATTTGGTTTATTTTCTGCCTTAATATTTTGCATATCAATAGGAGAGAGATACCGTGCCTTTTGGGAGAGAAGCAATATGTATGTCATTCTGATTTCCACCTGCAGGCTTTTTTCTCCCTAACCAAAGAAAGGATTAAAATAATGCAGCTTCAACTACTTACATATGAAAAGTCATATGAATAAAAATAAACTGCTGGTATTAATGAATTAACATCTAAAAGGAATACTTTAAAATATAAACTAAGATATTCTAAGCTCTTTCCTTTAGCATTTAACAATTACATACTTCATTGGAAGCTGACCCACATTTAATTTTAAAATACTACTTGGGTTTAACACATACAGTCTTGTGCCTTGACAATTTCACCTCAGAAGAGCAAGAGGACTGCATTTTAGAAATCAGACTATCCAGGCATGGATCAAAGTCAACCCTAACATGTTTCTTCTGCCTTAAAATTAAGAGAAAGAAAATAAGTGGTTTGACTCAATGTGAATCATTGTTCTGAGAAAGGGTAGAGACTAGCAACTTCTATGAAGGTTTATTATCTAAACTCTGAAGTTGCTGCAAAGACTGAAGGTAATAAAATATTTTATGAACAACTTCACTTTGCTCGTTCTTATATAACTGAGTTTATGTGGACTCCCTGGCACAGTGATGCTAAGAACCTGTAGGGAACTTTCTGCACATCTACTTTTCGATGTATTAAAGAAATCATCTGGTGAGAGTCTGAACCTTATGAGCCTTCAATTCAGAACACAATTTCCTTCTGATCCAAATGCCTTAGGAAGCACAATTCTGAAAACACTATAAAGAAGCAAGTCACATACAATAACACAGAGTGATCTCCGATCTGAAGCCCAACAGTTACATTTTAATTTACACTTGAATATTTTAATGTTGTTATCCAGTCAGTAAATTAACTCAAGATGCAAGAATAAAAAGGGAAGATGCATAGGGAAAAAGGTCACAAGGTCCACAAAAGTTAAAAACTTCACTTCTGTTTGAAGCATCAGCATTATGTTGTTGAATGCCACAGCTCTCATATAAAGGAATTGCTTAATACATTCCCATTCTGTTTGAAGGGAAATTAAATTTACATTCTTTGGGAATATGGTATTGTAATTAGTTCATGACTTGATTACACTTTGAAGTGAGCAGGGACTGCATATGGTGCATACAAATTAGTTTAAGTTATGGTTACCTACCTACAGAAAAGCTACTGAGTTAAGAAAGTTAGCGACAAAGCCAGGGCAGTCCTTTGGAGCTTTCAAGAAGCACACAAAAACCATCAAATTCCAATCTAGTCTCTGGACTCCCAGATGCCAGTTGTGAACAGAAATAAAAAACAGTTTCCTAAACAACTGAAGAGTTGTTTTCAAAAATCAGCTTTCCTATATTTTTTTACCACCTAGAGCACCTGTAGAGCCATTGTTAAAACTGATCCCAAAGAAAAAGGAATAAAAGACACAAGATTTTCTACCGGTTAAATTCACCACTATGATTAATCCTAGTACTTGTAGTTTTGTAATTTCTTTTATAGACAGCCTAAGTTTTATATTATCTATCAAGATACTCTGTTCCACACAGATGATGAAACTCCCAAGTTCACTTTAACACTCTGGAAAATATTGAGATGCACAATGCAAATATAGTGCATCTAAAATTGGCCAAAGAAGAAGATAGCCCATATGATTTGATGAGAGCAAGGAAAGCATTTAAACCTAAAACTAACTCCCAATATAGCAGATGAACTCAGAGAAGTCTCTAACATACTTTCGAAATGCAAAAGCAGTTTAGGGTACAGGATTTGATCCTATGTATTGAAAATCCTTTCCACAGGATATGCCAATCAAACTAGACAGCTTATCTGCCATGTTCTCCAGTTCAAAGGTGGGTAAGGACAAAAATATCACACACCATCGTATGCCAGCAGATGTGCCTGGATCAATAAATGCAAATACCACCTCAGAGCTTGCATTTTCTATTCCAAGTGGAAAGCACATCTCCAGCCTTATCTTCATTAATACAAACAAAAGAATACTTACAAGCAAAGAAAAAAAATAAATCAAAGATTTATTTTACAGGCTGGCTCTGCTAACAACTTTGTTTAACTGAAAAGGAAGGAAGAACATAACACACAAAAGACAAATTATGCTGCTACACATACTGGCAAAAATATGCATTTTCATAATAATGAGCATAGGGTATCTAATGAGAGGAAAAACTAAGAACCTGAATACACAAAATACAGACCCCACAGATCATTGTAACAAGATACTGATCCTGGCATGGGCCATGAAAATTTCTACTTTTAGCATAAGAACTGCAGTGGCAGGAAATTCTCCTCACTGGCAAGAAGGAATTTGTTCAGAACATACTTGCTCCTTTCAGGAGAGCTCTGCCAATGACTATAGTGACTTTCAGAATTTAAAGACTTCCTTTGGCATTTGCTTAAACGGCACAGCTACCCAGCCTCTTCCACTAGAAACTGTGAAGGAACTTGTTACTTATGTATTTGTCTACCCGCCAGTAAATGTACCATGCATTTTTTATGGAAGAAAGGAGCCTGGAGATTCAGACATACACAATTTCTGTGCGAAACAGTCCCAGCACCTGAGAACAACTCCACACATTTCATCATGTACGAGAGAAAATAATCACAACCTGCGCTGTGTGAGAACACAAAGCCAAAAGGAGGCATTGTACCTATCACCATCCACACAAAACCGGCGCTATTTTTCCTTCTACATATTTAGAGTGCAAAATTAAACAAATAAAAGGAACACTGCATAATTTAGCTTTCATTTTGTATCAAATTGCTCATAATTGTAACCATAAAATGATAATATTGTGCCATATGTGCATCTGCAGAGCCGGCAGCGGCGCTGACCGGCCCCGGCCGCGCCAAAAGTGGGGCTGTGGCGCCACCGTGTGTCCGCTCCGGGTATTGCCGCCACCCGGCCCGCGCTGAGCACCCGCGCAAACGCTCGGGGTTCATTTTCTTACTGAAGAGCATCGCTTTGCAACCTGAAAATGCGCCGTGCAATCCTCCTGCTACTCTTCTTCCTCAAACTGCACTCTGCCCCACCCGCAGAGGGAGTCACGGCTATATGTGAAACACCCATTTCTGGGAACGTTTGCTGTTTTAGTTGCAGGCCTTTGTGAGAATTAAAAAAATTTTTGTAGTAGCCACTGTTACCATTTACACAAAGCCATTTGTCATCTTAGTACTACTCATATTAAAACAGACGTGTTCCTTACTCTAATTTGACAATAGAGCTCCTGGCAGAAGCCCGAGGAGAGATAAGGTGGGAATTGAGGTATCTGAGAAAGGATGCTCAGCCTCTTATGTTTAGACACAGTAAGAGGAGTTATTTAACAGGATAAATGTGAGCTCAGAGTCAGAAGCGTGGAGAAAAGGGGATGAAGAGGCAAAAGAGAAATGGAATGTAAAAGCTGAATTTACTGAGAGCAGAGCTACAGCACCTCCATCTCAATTAAAGAACATGCATAGCAAATCAAAAAGGTGTCTGCTTTGCAGGGAATGAAAATGTAAGATCACAAAACATCAACTTGTTTTATAACTAAGCTAATCAGGTTTGGTCTTGGTTACTATCAGAATGGGGATCACCTGAGAATACAAAACGGTGTCTGTCTTGTTGCTTCCTTGCAGGAAACAATCAATCATCACTTTTAATTTTATATATTTGATGTCTCTCACTGAACCTTTTCCTTACCCTTAAACAGGAATAATGTTGATGGAGAAAGGCAGTCTCCTTCAGCCCAGCTCCCACCACCTTCAGAATGAGAAAGTCCTTGTTTGGGTCCTTACTGGAAAGGAAACCTGGATGCTAGGGAAAGTTTTTGCTTGCTGCTTCCAAACACGGTTGCTACTCTATCTTCCACAGCAGGCGTCAGGCTTGGGTATTTAAACTTTCTTATCTCCTCTTTTTAAACCAGAACATAATCAGGCAGCACCATGCAGATTTTAATCTGACTATTGGCAAATGGCGCAAGAGGCAAGATGAAAATCTGTAAATGTTGCTGGACAAAAATAGAAAAAAAAAAATACCAGTGAACCAAAAAACCTTGCCCTTCTTACGGAACTGTCCTCAGCGCTATAGCTAGAAGAGCACCAAATGTAAAAATCACAGATCATTCTAGATAATTTATTTTTTTCCTTTAAAACTATTGCTATTTTGACAGTCTTTTTAACCTTGTTAGAACACAATCTGTTTGCATGATGTAGATGAGAGAAACGCACTGCTTCTTTTCCTAAGAAACAGTTGAGGTCAAAACAGACTCCATACCAGCACACTAATATTAAGGAAGGTGTCCTCAAATCTAAAAAAGGGAAAATATTACATGATGGAGTGCTGGAAAGATCTTTTCCAGCATGCACTGTACACACACATCTCTAACATGGTAAGGACTTCAAAATTACAGATCTCAGAGAGTTGGTCCTTTCTTGTGAATTCTGGCTTTAAACATGCCAAACTCAGCAGCACTGGTTTCACTGAACTGAGGCCAGGGAAGGAAAGATTTAATAACAGCCTCATTAAAAGGTTCATTGTTGTAGGACTATTTAATATACAAGATTAACACATCTTATCTCCCACTTTCACTCAAACCTATTATACCCCTCATTAATACATGCACATTTCTACATCATTTACAGCACTCAGGAATCAAATATTACTGTCTGAAACAGGGTGTGTTCTGCTGCTCTTCCTGATGATAGGCACTTTTTGCAATAACAGTATTAAAAAATAAGCTTCACAATTCAAAATTAGAGACATGGGTAGGTAAAAAGGGCTGTCTAAAACTGAGAGAAATATTAAATAAAGATCATTTTGCCAACACTCTGGATTTCATTTCTTGATTTTGGTTCCCTCACACCCAGACCATTCAAATATTGTAAGACAGGAAACTTCTGCTTGCCCACTTTAATGAATAATGGTATTCTTTCCTCCTGGCAATTTGAGATGTAGAAGTAGATAAAGTGACCCACAGCTCCTCAAATTAAGAGGCATTTAAAATTGTTCAGATCTGGACAATCAGAGAAGAAAAGGAAGCTGTAAGGTAAGAACAGTACAATACTTCCCCAGATTACATTCCTTTGTGTCCATAGATACAGCAGGGCAGGCCAGAACAATGAACATAAAAATTATATGAAGGGGAGGAAAAAATATCCACTGTTATGTTCTCAGGAGACCAAAGGCTGCAGGTTGGCCCCTATTCTTGCATGAACTGTTACGAGTTTGCAAGCATCTCAGGACAGAGTAAATGCACTTGTCCAGCAACTGAGCAGATCCAGGCACCAACAAGCTCTCCTGTGTTCCCCGAAGCTGTGGAACTGCTCTCCACAGGAGGCTGCAAATCCTTATAGGGGAAAAAAACCCTTTCTGAAGCCACCCTCTGGTAACAAATAGGTTTTCAAATCAAATGGTTAATACTTATTGAAGAGAAAGGAAATAAATGACATGGAATGATTCTCCTGAGAAGTACTGATAGCAAAGACTTAACATCCACGGGCCAAATTTATAGCTCCTCGGATTTTTTCTACTGTTCTTGGAGATAAAGGTGTTTACTCAGGCTGATTAATTTCATATCAGAAAATGTAATTTGCTGGGACAGGCCAGAGTGACCCATTCACACTGAACTTCAGGCTTTTTGGAATTGTCCAGGTAAAAACAGTCATGAGACATTGGAACTGGTATTTGGAATTATTTCAGGTAAGAAGGAAAAAGGTAAAAACAGTCGTGAGGTATTGGAAGTTGCTACCTCTGGCAAGAAAAAACACTCATCCCTAAATCCTCACGTTTATTACCACTAAAGAATAGCTGACATCATGGAGGTCTTCTTGGTTTCTTACAAGGAGCATACCAAGGTACACAGCTGATGTGTATGGACCACAGAAGTCCAAGGTATTGGTGGGGAAGAGAGAAAACCCTTTCCCCATAGCTGTGACTTCTTTTTCCTCCCACTATAGTTCTCCACTCATCTTAGAGAAATATTGCTATGTGTAAGCCTTGAGGGTATCAGTGCTGGAGGGCTGTTACTCCTGAAGACAGGAATTCCTGAATCTAAACTCAAAAGTGCTCATCAGAAGAAAAAATAGCTGAAAAGAGTTTGCATAAAGACAGTTACTGGCAGCAAGAAAATGATACTTTCAGATATAGTCCTCTCACAGGATTAATATTTGAGTAAGCAAATAGTTCTTTGGCAAATTCTTTACTTATTGCAATGCAGTCAGAATCACAGTGAGATGACTCCCTGCATACAGCAACTGCTGATAATGCAGGGATCACCACGGATGCTTAGAAGGGCTTAGTCAACTCAAGAATGGAATCGGCCTTCTTGTCAAATACATTCCCGTGGTTATAATAATTTTTTGAGCCAAACCAAAAACAACATAAGAAAATGGGGCGAAAAAAAAAATCAAACACTAAAAGGTTTTATATAACAGGGATCTAGAAAAATCAAAGAAATTAGAGGTATTTTCCAGACTACAGGTGATCAAGGTAACCTGCATACCAAGCTATATGGGAATGCCTATTTCCTGCCAACAAGAAGGAAAGGAAAATTACTGTATGTGAATACCTTGCAAGGACCCTGGACTAGAATGACTGGTTTTCAGGAACAGGATCACAAGAAAATTAAAGAAACAAATAAATACAGACAGCTACCTTCCTTCCATAAGTTCAAAAGAAAAGATAAATAAGGGACACAAAAGCACTGAACATTTAGTCAGATTTTCTCATTGATAAACATCATGGAGACTATGGAGCCCCCAAAGATTTAAGATTTAACTTCTTCAGTGCAGGATTAATTTAGAAGCCAAAGCTATGGCAGAGCTGTTCCGTACCTCTCCTTAATTTCAACAGGTCAAGGAAACATCCATACCTTTTCCATCTCAAATGGAAACTTATTCCTGTACTAACAGCCAGAAACCTTCATCATTGCAGTATCTCAACAGCTCAGGGGTATCAACAGACTCATTGTCATCATCCCTGCAAGTTCTCTCTGCAGGGAAGGTCACATTTGATATGGGGGAAGCTGAGATACAGACACGGTATGTGATTTACAGGACTTCACAGAAGTAAGAAAACCCACATGTATCAGACCTGAGTGCCTCCACAGCAGCCTGCAGTGCCATTCTGTCAGCACCATTCTCCCAACTGCTGCACTCCATGGTGCTGATGTGGCCTTCTGGGCAGCTTCCCTAACAGTGCAATCCCCAGTTAAACCAGGAAAAAAGGGATGTGCACTTTTTCTCAAGTTTTCATGAGTAAGACATTTCACATATTCTTGCCTTCCCCTTCCAAGGATTAAGGTGAGAAAGAACTGAAGTGAAATGCAGACAAAAATTAAAGCAGTAACTGTGCCATAACACATCTGCCTCTGAAGCAAGAAGGAACAGACAGCACCAAAACACCTTCAGATCTGACAGGTTGCTCTGCTACCAATCTGCACGAGCAGGTGAGACATGTCACTCCATGACAAGTATCAGAAATAAAGGAGCTTAAATGCAACTTCTAGTGTTTTATAAGATTTCTCTCTATTGTGTGAACAAGCAGTTCTAACAAAACATGGGGGGATTTTTCTCCCCAGAGCTGCAAAGCTTTAAAATTAGCACTTTGTCTATGCTTGTTCTTTTAATGTCTGCATTTATTAAGGAGCAAAACAACCATGCATCTGAAATGCCAGAGAAATATGGATCCATAAATAATGCCACATTCCTACTCACACCTAATCTAAATATTTATGTAGTAATTTACCAGCAAAAGATGCAAACTATTCTTTAAATGCTACATTGTATTAAAGGTTAACCACGTGACATGTTTTATTATAAGGCTCTGAATTATGTTTAACACAAATCTTTATTTTCATTGAAAGTTCTGGTGTTGAAATGGATGGACAGGGACAAGGAGTTTTAGCCACCTCCAAAAGACCAATGTTGAAGCTCAGATTTCTTCTGTATTTTTTCAGTCCACATAGCCATAGGCCATGCAACTCAGCAGCATACTGATTGGGAGAGGAAGAGCCACCTTCTTCCCAACTAGAAGAGCTAGAAATAGCTCTGTCAGGGAGGCTTGATGCTTACAGCAGGCCTGTTGGTGCAAAGTTGCACTTAGATACGCAGCCCCTACTGGAATCAGGGCCAAATCAAACGGGCTGTGCATGCACCTGCTGAGGGAAATGTTAAATGGAATAGAACTGCCCCCAGTACAAGCACATGCCCTCAGATTTCACAGCTGCTAGATGCAGTCTCACCTCGACAGTGAGGTAACACCTCTTTGCCCAGTACCTTACACAGGAATTCATGACCCACTCCTCACTCAGTCCTACAAAACCCAGCTTCTCTCATACTTCATGTCCTGCTACAGTCATCATGACATATTTATGGCCGTAACTGTTCCTTTTGGTTCCTCCTTCAGCTCTCACCTTCATGCCTTCTGTTCCTAAAACCTTTCATATTAGACATAGTTTCCAACTTAGCTTCTATTTTCTCTCTTATATAAGGCTTTCTTTAGAAATACTACTTTGCTGACTTCGTTTCCAATTCTCTTGATCTCTACATGATCTTCCACACAGAACACTTTCTTCATGTCATCACTTTCCTCAGATGCAAGACCTTTGAAGCTCACTGCAGACTCAGCCATGCAGGAACTGATACAAAGATTTCCCTGTGTTTTCCATTTTCATGAACAGGGCCTCTTCCATTTACATTACACTGAGAGAGATCCACTCTTGTGTGACTTTTTGAGCCTATAATGTGCCAGTTTTCAAGGCCATAAAAGGGAGGGGTAAAAAAAACCTCCACACTTAAGTTTAAGTAGTGTTCTGGGAGCTAAACATCTTCCAACTTGTAGTATAAGAAGAAAATGAATATTACTGCCAACATGCCACCTCCTATACTGAAAATCTCATGAGAAAAGAAATTCCCCAGGTCTAAGCACAAGGTATTCACAAATAAACATTATGATCCATTTTAAACGTCCGACTTCTTCACATTTCCTTTGTGACTGCTAAAGCAGATACCTCTAACTCAACAGCAGAAAAGGCTCACTTTTTCCAGAAAGAGCTAATCAGGCACAGCAACATGAGATGTAGTAATGTTCCCTGCTTCACCAAGAGATGAAGTGCAGACTTATTGACAGAATCTGCATTTTTGGTTCTCATGTGCTCTGCCTGAATAAGCTCACTAATCTGAGGCAACACTTTCAGACACTGGTATTTTGAACACCACTGGTCTCTAGGACTATCCTTTTTCTGCACCTCACTGTATTTAGATTGAAGAAACCTTGGAAAAAAAAAAAAAACAGAGGAAGCTGGAAGCATAAATGTTCATTCTTAAGTTGCAGTAAAATCTTTCATTTCAATGATATACAGAAGTACTTGGAATGTATTACAGCTGATAAATGCAGAAATGAGGTATAGAATACTACTGAAAATAGACCTTATTTGTATGCACGCCATACAAATATGTTAAAATACGTAGTTAAATATGCTGTTGGAGTTAAGTAGCTTTCATAGAAGAGAATCATTGCAATTATCAGTGGTAATAGCAAATCCTCTCTGATACAGATGTTTACTTCCTGTTCTAAGAACTAGGGCAGGAAACAGCCATGTTAAAAATATTTGTATAGCACCAGCCATAGTGTTCCTATTTGTTACAGCTAAGTGTACAACCTGTAACAAAAATAGATAGTTTTTTCTTCCTCTCCCTCCAGCGTAACTTAATATATTTAAAACCTTTAGTCAACAACCAAATGCCTGCTACCATATTTTGGCACAAGCTGTCTCTAACTACAGTCCTATCTCTGCAGTTAACAACTGGAACATAGAATTAGTCATCTCTAGGAAACAGATAGCATTAGCTTTTCATCACAAAAAGCTCAATTAAAGCCCATTTGAGAGAAGCTGAGCCACTTCTTTATTGCGTTTTTTTCTTTTCCCTGCCTCTTGATAGCTAGGCTGAACCTAAATATCATTAACTGCTGTGAAGGCTAATATGCAAAGCCTAAGTACAGACCTGACTACAGCAAGTGCCTCTCTCAGTTCTGATGCATGGGGGGGGCAAAAAAAAAGAAGTCATCCACATACAGACACAATTTTTTCCCCATGCCCCCATGTTTACTTCTTGCCAATTTCTTTCGTAAAATGGGAGAGGTGTAACTGTCTATTCAATTTTTTAAATTTCACTGTGTGCCTTCTGTTTCTTAGAACATGGCAAATACTGTCTCTACATTATATCCCTAGTACTTAGAATGCAAAACACTTTATGACACTTCTAGCTCTGGGAGAAGAGAAAATGAAGCATGAAATAAGAAATATACTAGCAGAACAATATTCATTGACACTGGTGAATCTGTATACTGCTGCACTGGGAAAGTATTAGTATTTGGGGTTTTAGGCTTTTTTTTTTAATATGTTTGCCCAGCTTGTTTGATGTCAATGGTATGTCTGCCCTTGCAGCTTTTCCATGTAACATGCAACTGAGATGCAAAATTCATCAAATTATGCTCAAATGTGGCAGATTTATACATTCTCATTTAAATGACAAATATTTTTAAGCTAAACTATATAATTATCCTCACTGTTCTTCATAAACCCCCACCTCTGAAAAAACACAATCACATTTGTTGAAAAGTCTGAGCCCAAACACAGAAATCTTCTCTCCTAGCAAGAGCCTAGAACTAGTAATAATATTTTCTTTCCTAGCAAGGGTCAAGAAAACAGATTCACAAACAATAAAGCTGTAAGCACGGAACAAAATACATAAAAAACATCTTGGCTGACCAAAAACTGACTTTGGTTGATAAAATATTTCACAAACTAGTCTTTGTTTCTTGTAGCTGATACTGAAATTGAAAGAAAATAGCACAAAAAAGAAGAAAAAAAATCACATTCTTCAAGTCCATTATTACCCACAATACTCAATTTAACATGCACTAATTCACTGATATTAGATAATGTGTCCTTGCACTGGTTTTAATATACAAAAGTTAAAATTCCTGTAGAAATATACACACGCAGTCATAGGACTCTAAAATTTGTCCCATCCAACAAGTAAGAGTTAGGCAAACAATAATTGGAAGAAAATACATTGCAAAAACAGAATCAAGAATAAAAACAGAATAGAAACTGCTTTTCAGAGCAGACTTCTGAAGCTCAGTCCCAGAAGAGCAGTGATGAGAATCAGCTGTCTACAGCACATCCTAGTCTGGTGTGTGGCAGGAAAGGTATGGGAGCCTCCACAACACCACACCAGAGAAAACAAAGAGACTGGCACTTCTGCAGCAGGTATCAAAGCAGAAGCAGATTTAGGTATATCAGGCTAATCAATACTAAAATGGATCACATCTCAGCCACCTAGTGCCTCATGCCAGGAATTCAAATAGTCTGAAAAGCCTTTCTTTTGGAAAACAACTGGTACAACCCCCTTCAGATGCCACTTGTACTGCTGCCACCGTCCTCACAGCTCAGGGAAAATGTCCCTCTTATTCTACTTTTAATGGAAAAACCTTCCATGTACTGTAGGAAGGTACAAGACAGATCATCACATCTTTGGGTGAACTAGTTGGAAATTTGACTAAAGTCATTTTAGCTAACTGACAAAAGCTTAAATCTTTTACTAGTGATTTCCTTAAATTATACCTCAGATTCATACTAATGTAATAGGCAACTTGGAATATGCAGTCCTGATTTACCAGGGATTGTCTCATGAGGAATTATTTAAAGAAAAGAAGGTAAAAACTAAGTAACAAAAAGCAAAGATAAATGTCACAGCACTCATAACTAGTAGGCCCAGTGTAATATTGACTGGGTCAAAGCTACAGCACAGGGTATTTACAATGTGAACAAAACAAAAATCACTTTGTGTACCTCCTCTTTTTTTATTTTCTTCCAGTGTCTTGAGGAAGGACCATTTCCACCAGTTTCACCTCTCTTCAAATCTACCTGGACTCTTTTTGAAGGTACAAGCTAGTATTTCATGGTTTCTAAACCATTTTCAAAGCCTACCACTTTGGTCTCGATATATTTTCAAAGAACAAAAGGAATTACCCCAACTACCTCACACATGCAAAAAACCCACCTATAGTTATAACCATACAACATAGAATACCAAAATAATTTTCTCATATTTTGCAGCCAATTTAGTTATAGACCACCACAAATGGACAGTTATTTTTTTAATTCCACTTCCTTAAGGCAGGGGGGATGCAAAATTGTCAGGGGAGGCAGCAAAAACAAAAGATGACTTTCAACATCCAGAGTAGAACATGCAACGTAGCTAATGCTTTTTTTATTTTCATCCCAAAAACTGATGGGGTCTTATTTACAAGAGACAGGATTGGGGAGGAAAAAAAAAGGTGCTTAATGCATTCTCTGCATTAAGGATAATATGAATTTGGTACAAGGGCCTTGTATTTCCTGCTACATAAATGAAGTCATTGACTAAGAACCGCAAAATAATCTCATGCCACAAACACCACACACCACTCATCACAGCTGAGATGCTGACATTTGCCGCAGGGCTGGCACTGCTGCACTGAACTTAGGCACATAATCCACCTCTTCTCTAATTTAACTAGAATCTATTCTAGTCTGTACAAGAACTACAATCTTAACTGCAGAATATGTATATTTTTCCCTTGATTGCGTCTACTTGTTCTTTCAAGGGCATTCCCATTAGGAACAAACACTTCTCCATCCTCTCTCCCCCTGAAAGCAGAGTGAAAATAATCCTATCAAGGGAAACTTATTACTGTTTCCAAATTGCGCCTGGCTCTCAGCAGGCACACTCTCCAGGCAACAGTTTTGCCGCTACATTATAACTAATTTTTTTTTTTTTTTCACACGACATTTTGTACTGTAAGTAGGTAGAGGAAGGACAGATATATGTGGATTGGGATGAGAAAGAACTTTCTTGAGCCAAGCAAAAAAGCAGTGTCTCCCCTCAGTCGGCACCCTCCTGCAAAGAAATTTTGTTCTCACTCCTCAGAAGGATTTCTTAGCAAGTTGCACCATGGTCAAAAACAGACCCTTTCACAAATTAACGCTGCAAGAGACAGATGAAACCTGTAGTTTGTTCAAATTTGGAGCTCCTGGCTGCAGAGGATAATGAAGAAATAAAAGAAAAGAGGGGAAGAAGGAGAACAAAAGAAAGCCCAAAGCCATCATTTGAGTCCCTGCACCTGGACACGGCACTCGCTGTCCAACGCTGCCACCTGGTGGCCACACAGAGCGGCGACACGGCCGCGGCTCCGACAGACGCGGCTCGGCGGCGTCAGCCCCAGCGTCCTCTTGCACAGCTACCAACTCCTGGATCGTCACTCTGCAAACACAAAACCCTCTCCGCTTCCTGCTGCCCTTGTTTTTATGGCTTTCTGCAACCCTTCCAAACAGATTCACCACCACGCTTTAAATAAACTGTTCCCAGCAAAAGGAAAAAAAAAATCTCAAACCAAGACATATGCAATGGAATTAAATGTAGCACATTTGATTTTTAGTGAGTAGATATAGACCAATTTTTAAATTAATTCAAGTGAAATCCACTAAAGGCTGCTTCAAGACCAATTAACAAAAATGCCTCAAAGTCACAGGCCATTCTTTCAGACAACGGGAAACTTACCCAAATACATACCAAGGAATTTATGTATAATTTCTAGCTTTTTAAACAGAACATGGACAAACACACAAGTCTTACTGACAGAGCCACATGACATTTAGCACGATGAGACAACTATCTGAATCAAGAGAAAAAACCCCACCATATCTTAACTAATTCTTCTGCCTAAAATAATCAAGGGAAATAGAAATTTCCTTGGGAACAGGACAGAGAGAGCACAAGAATTGTGCAGTAACAACAGAGAGCTGTGCATGTCAGAACACCACTTCAAAATCAGATTGAAGAGAGGTCAGGAGCTAGATCCCAGCCTTTAATCTGCAAATGTACCAACAGCAACTCTCAACCTACCTAAAAGAAAGGTCATACACTGCCATTATGTCTCCCAGTAACCCCTACGGCCCAGCTCCTCCTTGGGAGACTCTCAGCTTAAGATCAGTTCAGCTGAGAAGTATTATCTAACCACATCACACTCACCTGGACATTTCCCTCTTCTGCATTTCACAGCCTGCCAAAGGCATTTAACCAGCCACATCAATGTCCTTTCCCACCAAAAGCCTTTATGTTCCTAACCTGAATAATGTTCTTGCTCCTCACCACGTCTCCCCACGCACCAGGGAAGACCCCCTCACACACCAAGCAAAAAGCTGGACCATTCTTCTTGATTCCAGAACCCAGGTGTGCAACCCTCACAGATTCACAGCCTCCATACCCTTCCTACTCATGGGAGTGAGAAACAAAAGTCTACAAAACCCACAGCAGGTTAATGTTTTAGGAAAATGTACTAGAGGCTGGACATGAAACAAGGACTCTGTTAAAAGTCAGCAAAGCAGCATCCCGGGCTTATTCTCCAGCCGACACATAGCTCCAACTTCCCACTTTTTGCACAGCACCTTTTCACGTCAAACACAACACACAATTGTATGATACTTGCTTAAAAATCCTTTTGGCCATCAGGGAGTAACTTTAGAACAGGAGTCCAAAGAAGTAGTAAGAACTATGCCATAGCTGAAGTATCAAATTAGAAAAAAATACTGATGCAGTCAGTTCTACAGGTACATATACTTTCAGGAATGACAAAGCTTTGAAGCCATGAAATTCTCTTTGAAGCTTGGCTCCAAGCAACTATCACTTTTTAAGTTTCAACTATTCTAGATTACAATTTTAAGTGTAAGGGCCTGGCAAGCCTGAAGCACTTGGAATTAAATAAATAAATAAATACATATATAAATGCATAAATAAATAAATAAGTTTTTAAAAATACTGAAAATGGAGACCCTGTGATTTAGCGCCAGCTTCAAAAAATATGACTTATGTCAGGCTTCTTTCTTTAACTGCATGGGGAAAGCACATGCAGATATTTCTAAATAATTTAAATATTGCAGCTATGGATGGCCAAACTGGCACAACTCAGGCCTTTCTAATTCTGATTGCTTTTTCTTCTGACTAGAAAATATCAATAAGCTGATTTTGATATTTCTTCTCATAATTCTCCAACAATAGGCTGACCTTGGTCACTGAAAGTCTTCCTTTGGTTAAGTGAAGCAGAACACTTTTTCCTTATGAACTTGCTGCATCCTTAAATACAGCACACAGTCCCTTAATCCTCATTCTGGTGCCTCATTGTTTCCAAAAATGTCACAAGTCAGGAGGACAATCAAAATCAAATCACTTTTCCCTCAGCAGGTCTCCGTAACACATTCAGCTTGCTGTGTTTTCTGTTGTTTTAAATCTGTAATGTCCTCTTCAATTTGTAAATTTTTAATTGGAACCACAAGACATGCAATTGTTCTCCCATTTCTGTAACTCTTGGGAACCTCATACCACTATCATCTTGTTATTGAGCATTTTACTCCATAGGCTCTGCCAGTTTGATTGCAACTATTTTCACCCCCTTTTTTTTGCCTCTACATTCAGATTTCTACCTTCCTATCCACATCTTTACTAGAAAGTCAGATGCAGGTAAACTTTTATCACTGTCAACTGCCTATATCATTCTAAGTATCTACTATCTTAGAAATTCAGATGCAGAACAGAAAGACTGTACCTGCTCCAAATAATTCACACTTGAATACAATCTTTGCAGTAAACTTTGCAGCTTACTTCTTTCCTCATCATGATCATTAAACAACCGCTAGAGTTTGTATTTTCTCTGAATGAGATTCCCCAAACGTATCCTGATTCAGCTATAGGAATTCATTATTTCAGTTTGATCTAATGTTCAATCTTGACGGTGTCTGTGCCTCAGCTGTCATTTCTTGCCTTCTCCACCTCTTCCTATCACTTCAGCACTTTACTTCTCTACCTTGCTACCCACAATGTTTTCAGCCTTTACTCCCATTGTTCTCTGGACTTCAAAGAGGACCTGTATCTGCTTTCAAAGATGTTCTGCATAGGCATTAACATCAGACTGCCCACATCACTAATGCTTACCCTACAATCTCATCTACTAAGTTTCCATTTTTAATTATCTTGATTTGCAAGACATTTGGATGGCAAATATCCTAGTAAAAACACTGTAAATGCACATGCCTAATACAAAAGCATAAATACAGCTCCAAGTAAGTCACATTTGAACCAAACAAACTGAGACCGCAAAAGTAGAACACCAGCACTTTGAGATAAGTTTTGGCTGAAACAGGGGAATAGACCAGACGTCTCCAGTGTGCCATGTTCAGCATAGCTCACACAGCTGCAATAAGCAGCAAGCAGTGCTCCAGCAGAATATTCCAATCGGCTTTCAAAATAAATCTCAAGTAGGGGGTGTAATAATCAAGTTGGTAAACTCAATTTGAACATGAAACGTATTGATTTCTTCTGTGGCTAATCACCATCGTGATTCTAAATTATAAAGATCAGAAATTCTCTTCTCCCTGAATGCATACAGTAAATTGCAAACCAACAACAGCCCACAGAGCTGTAATTGCCATCCTGACAGGATAAAAACGCCTACTCATCCTATTGTTTTTGTGAGTCCATCTCCTCTCTCCCCTTTTTCCTCTAGCTTTTATTTTATCTGTTTTTTCACCACAAATGGGAACTTTAGGGATAGAAAAATGAAGAGCTTTTTCCAGACGTTTCCCACAGAAAAATCTGGAAATGCAGTGCCTCATTTGATGCTCCAAAAACCTGTCCTTTCCTGCAGTAAAACACTGTGCATTCTCAGGTCAGTCACAGACTCATAGAATGGTTTGGGTTAGAAGGGGACCCCAAAGATTACCTAACTCCAACCCTCTACCATGGGCAGGGATTCCTTCCACTTGATCAGATTGCTCAGAGCCACATCAAACCTGGCTTTAAACACTTCCAAGGATGGGGCATCCACAGCTTCCCTGAGCAGCCTGTGACAATGCCTGGCCAACCTGAAAGTAAATAATTTAATATCTCATCTATTAAACCTATACTTTTAGTTTGAAGCCATTCCCCCTTGTCCTGTCACTACAGGCCCTTGTAAATAGTCTTGCCTCATCTTTCATCCAAGTTCACAGTCAATAACCATGACTAATGAATCTCACGTATTAGTGCTACTTCTCTATAACTTGTGCTCCATTCCACTGAGTATTTTCATGCATTCTGTTAATCCCACCCATCTGCTGGGTTTTGGTTTGTTTCTTTCAAAGGACAGTCATCCCATTTCAAGTTACTCCTAAAATAAAGATTTCACCCAAGTTCTGCAGCACTTAACTAATCCATGAAGATAGGCAACTCTCTAGTACCCCAGAAGGCAAGTGAGCTAATGTGTATGTCTCAAACACCAATAACCAGACGGCTGTGGAGCCAACCAAGCATTGCTGGTAAAAACAGACAAGAATCATGGCTAATAATCAAGGTTAGCTGGTATTAACACACCCTGAGAAAAAAACAGGATGTGGCTGGAGAAGGAGGCATACAGGGATAGAGCAGGACATTTCCAGGACAGACATCCTTGTCCTGCTGGAGATCAGCACAACACAACACAGCCCAAGTGTAGGAATGAGATCAAGAAGCAGGCATAGGATGTAGGGGGATACAGAGACCACCAAATATCCTGAAGCCTCCAACCCATTTCCAGACAGGTCTGCAAGAACTGACTCCAAACAACTACAAAATTACATTAGAAATTTACCTCCAGTGCAGGAAAACTCATCTATAAGAAGGTACCCTCACAAAGCCCAGGAACCTGTGTGTGCACCCCAGGACCCTAAACACCCCATCAGATGCATCAGTGATGGAGCCAGAATCTCTCTTTCTCTCTTTCTTCCTCCCCTGTTTAATTCATATCTCTCTCCCTCTCTGTTCCATTTCACCTTACCCCTTTATCTCAAACCCATTGTCATGTGCTTTTAGCAGGCCAAGGACTGTCATACCACTTTTCATGCCAAGTATGTAATTTAAGAATATAACTTTGTGATTGTTTGCAGCCCCTTTCACTCCTGTTGATCCTTTCAACCATGAGCATCTACAAATCTTGGGTGCTCCCTTCCCCTTAAGAGTGGGACATTCACAAACACCAGAGATATGAAAGGAAATTCAAACTCCAACATGTAAGATCTATCATAAATATTATTAACCAGTCTGGGGCATTTTGCCACATTTCTGTCCACAGATTTCACTTTCAGTATGTTCCATAACCCTGAAGGACTTGGAATTTACAAGCCTGAAATGTTTAACACTTTACACCATACTATACAACTTGGATTTTTTTTTCACAACTGTATTATTCTGGTTTTTTGCCAAATTTAATATACCATATGCTTATCTACTTCTACTGTCTTGGTTCCCAAAAGAGCATATCTGTTTCATAAAGGTAATGCTTCATGGGGTTAATGTTTGTATTATCTGATGTAGAAAAATATGGAAAATCTTAACTAAGTATGTCTGCCAAGACACCCATGAAAAAAGCCCAGCACATCTTTGTTGGGATTACTGCAATACAAAGCTGAACCCTGTTTGAAGACAGTACCTCTGAGTAAAGTTCAGAAAGGTCCCAACCTCAGGGTGGAATGAACAGCAGAATTTTCTTTTTTGATTTTCTAAGAGATATCATTATACAAAGCAATAATGTTGATGCTGTTCACTCAGAAAAGAACCTACCACCTTCAGAAATCAGGACACACAATATGGGCAATTAAGCTTTAACTGAGATTTGGCTCAAAGAAAGCATGGATGCAAATTAAAGTACAGCAGTCTAGAGCTTACTAGAAGGTCCTGAACTATGACCTTCATCTTTAATAATTAGACAAAGAATCATAAAGATCACTTTCTGGTAAAGAGCTGTCTGAAAATTACAGAACGAACAAGTTTTAAATATCATACCTTCACTTATTTTCTGCATTATCATCCTCTAAGAGAAGGTAATGATGGGAAGTATGGAATGTATTTTTGTAAAGGGGTAAGATACCACTCAGTGTTTATTCTCAACATTTACCACCAGAGAGCTTATATCACCCTGTAGCAACCTCAAAACTAATATTTAAACATAACCGACTACTTTAGACAAAATCAAGAGAGGAGAAAAGCAGCTCATTTGAAAAGAACATCCTGCCTCTAGCATAGAGCACAGCTTTCTTGTGCAATCAGAGTAGATGATAACTTTGGCAAATTAAGTGTAGTTTTAACCAGGGCAACAGAAGCATTTTTCCCCCCAGGTAATCCCTCACCACTGGTGCTTTACCAATTCTCTAAGAATAACCTACAGAGAAAGGCTTAGAGCACAGTAGCTGTCCACTCTAGAGCATCTCTCATTGCTCCGAGAACAATCTTTCATCCTCATCCTTTCCACTCTCTGCATATTCAGCTGCATATTCCCTTTCAAAACAAGACTGGTTGTCATTTTAGTAACTTCGAAGTCTTAAGTAGGAAGATACAGCTTAGGCACTAAAAATCAGAGGGTTACCATTACTTGAAAGGAGTCTGTTGGATGCCATTGTCGCCTGCATTTGCACAGATGAGCTGCTAAAGAGAGAATTCAGGTATGTTTTCATTTGAACTCTAAAATGTCCTCAAAAAGCTCCAATTCTGTGCCAGAAATTTCATCCTCATGGGTTTAAGCAAAAACAAAGAGGAATCCATTTGCATTCTTTACACAAACAGATTTTAGCAAGCAGAAGGCCATTCCCTGATGCCAAGGAAAGAGGACTATTTTGTTCATATCACTCTTTATCCACAACTGTTTGCCTGCTCATGTGAGGGTCACACCAACTTAATCATTCTGAACTTTTGATATAATAAAGAAATCCTGCTGATAATTTGTATTCATTTTTAAAAGAGAATTCACATTTCCCATACCTTTCACTGTACCAAAACCACTACATCTCTCCATCTGCCAAACTGAGGCTTTTTCATTTTAGAAGTGTTCCATGAGATCCATAAATTAAAATTCAGGTCTTCTGTTACACCTGGATCTCACCAGGCTAGATGACTGCCTGCCAATGGCAGTTCCCCCCTGAGAGGTAAGCAAGGAAAAGTGCCCTAGCATTATGCACTTGAACAATTCTCCCACTAGATAATTCCAGTTAGAACAGAAATCTCTGCACCTCCCACTAACCACCAGGCTGGGTCACAAACCTCTCCACGGGCATTCAAGTCTTTTCTTTCCTTCCGTGAGCAGGAAGGAAGGAAGCACTATTTCCTAATCATTGCAAGGATACAAAAACTGTATATACAAAGAAAAGTTACAAAAGCATATTCCAAATATTTTGAAGATGGGTGCATTGCGCCAGAAAAGTCTTTGGACGTGGTCTGAATGCATACATACATACATTCCTCATACAGACAGCCACCAATCAACAAAAAAAAAACTCTTAACAGAGGGAACAGAAATGCAATTATTAAAACAAAAGGGACAGCTGCTCTTGGACACTCTGTAGCAACTTAATTTAAGGAAAGTTATCAAGGATCTCTAGACAGAAACCAGAAAAGCCATCAGTCAGGTTCCTCTGTGTTTTAAAATTACTCTTCCTGGAAGAGGAAAGTTTCAACATACAAGCATTAAGATATTTTCTCTGATGTAAATCCCTCCACCTACCCAAGGACCATGTTGCCAAAGGTGACAGATACCATATTGCACTCACTGTATCTCCACTAGACAATAAATTAAGTTTGCAATATAAAGTTGTTCAAGAGCAAGATAAAATATCAGCAGCCACACATCCAAACAGATACTTAACATGGAAATGGCAAAAGGCACTGTTTCAATTTACACCACTTGATTTTGTAGAAACCCTAAAGCTGTCTAAGGAATTAATGTCCGTGTTCAGACAAATGGAAAATGCCTAAATGTTCCAGGAGGAGATTAAGGCTGAGTCTGAAATGAAAATATAGGAAGACAAAAGCAGCAGTAACTTGCAAGACCCATTGTCAGATGGGTTCTTGCAAGTAGCAAAATGACACAGTTTGACATAAGCAGGTTTAACACCACATCTTAAGGAAAGGGACTTCAAAAACAATATTGGATGGGGAATCTGAAATTCCCTTTCTCTGTGAGCAGAAGGGAATCTTTGCAGACTACTGCAGGCTGTCCTAATTGGCAGTAGATCTCATCTTCACATGTCTTTGAATGAAGTCCTAGCTCTTCTGCCTTCAGTGAAGGCAAAAGTTTTCTCCCAGAGTTTTACTGTGCAAGCTCAGAAAATAAGACCAAAAAAAAAAAAATCAAAGGAAAACACAACTGGCAGAATAAAGACCTCTGAATTTTAAACATAGTCCTACTACAACCTACCTTTAATATGTTGAACAAAATCTCACCTTTCTATTTCATTTTATTCATTTTTATGGGATGGCTGCAATACATTTTAACTCACAGAATGAGGACAGAATTAAGAGCATTTGCAAACCACTGATCTCCCAGAACGAAAGGACCTAGATTAGCACAACACATTATATCATTCCTTAGAACAAGCTGATTTCTAGTGAGCAGCAGCAGCATTATGTAAATTAGTTACAGGAAAGAAATTAGAAGAAGATTCAAAAGGTTTGAGTAAATATAAAGTTTTAGTACATATATATACCCATTGGCTCCATAAACACATTTTCTATTTTCACACACAAAATGGAAGCTACTGCAAGTCCTAATTATATTGCAAAAGAAGATGATCGTTCCATGAAGTTCCAACTACGTTATTTCAATTCAGTAACCCTGCATGTTCTCATAAAGCCTTCAAACATTTATATAGAGAGACATATACAGCACATCACCTTTCTAATTTTATAAACACTGAAAGAAAAAAGCCATGATGCATATAAATCCAAGTTTCAGGCTATTTTTAGAATTGACTGCAAAGTACAAAAACCACCTGAAATCTCCCATGCCCTCAACCACACCATGCCTCTTCCTTGAAAACACAAGTGTAATTTTGCTATTCAAAAGACACACTACAGTTTCCCAGTTCATGCAGAATTCAACACAATGTTATTACAAGCTGAACAATTCTTAGACTTGCCAAAGTTTGTGTAGTCTCAAGGTAGATTACATACTGCTATGCCCAGAAAGTAAAGTATTCATCAGGTTGTTTTCATGGTCTGTCCTTTGAAAAAGGAAAACATTGCATGGGAAAGAATATAAAATGTTAGGTACAGCTTAATATCCATAATTTCATGTTTATGCATGCTTATCCAGATCACAAAAATAAAGCGATAGCAAAAAATAAATCAGTTTGACCTGCATAGCCAGGGCATAGCTGAGAAAAGGTCTATTTTCAGGATGGTCCCATGGAAATTATTAAAACTAGTTACAGAAATTAAAGATGTGTGAAGGTGCCTTTCTAGGATGACAAGCCTAGAATTATTGCCTAGACAAGCAATAATGACAAGCCTAGAATTATAGTTTTAGAACAGAAATTCTTCTATATTCTCAAGCATTTCTATGAGATGCATAAAAGTGGTCTCTTTCAGGACACTGAATACCTTCTCTGTGGCTCTTATGACAATAATGTAAAGGTTGTCAACTTCACTGAAATATATCAAAATCTAAGGCAAAATAAATACAAACCTTTTAATTCATCATTATAGCTCACAAGAAGAAAGCAACAAGCAGCAAGGCATGCGAAAAATTAGAGTTCAGTACAAACATTACTCCAGCCATACCACATATTCTGTATAACTAGCAACACAATTTACTAAAACCAGTAAAATAAAACCATGTATAACTGAAAAAGTCAACACTTAAAAATCTGCAATGAACTTATTAAAACCATATATGCAGAAACCTCACTAAAACCTACCGTAAAATTCCTAGACTGATTTCACTAACACCCCCCCCCCAGACTTGGGGTATTTTGGCTCATGTTACTGCATATTAAGGTGAACAAGGAGCACTACTCGTGCTCCTTCTCACATGTCTCATTAGCTGTAATTAACATATCTGTACTTCATGTATCCTGTCTCAAACTGTCATATGTTCTCTTAAAAGATATTTTAACTCCTAGGGCCTCTAACAGAAGTCATGGCAACCTGGGAAACATAAGCCATAATTCCTCCCCCGCCCTTTTTGCCTTTATATTCAGGAGACTGGCTGGCTCCTTAAATTGGGAACCTTGACTTAAAAAGGAGATGCATGCAATGCAGCAGTATAAATCAAAGTCATCTCCATTTCTGTGCATGTGCCATACCCATAACTGAATGCAGCACTCTACCAGAGGGCACAGAAAACTTTCAAATTCCACCAAAAACCATACAAGTCAAACTTTTGCACTTTTTAATGCAAACAGCTGCAAATATGCTTCAGACTGGCATTTAAAGGAAACCTAAAATGCCAGCTTGAAATGTGGCTCTTCTTTCTCCCCAATCAAAAACTCAAGCAAGTTTACTTTTTTAAGACAGAACATGCATCGATCTGTCCTCGTACATTCACTCCCACTTTCTGATCCCTACCCCTCCCATCACAAAACCCAGAATTCCACTTGTGATCCACAGAAATTCAAGACTGGGAATTCATGAGGCTGACTACCAGAGAAAGGGCACCTTTAAAGGAAGAAAAAGTTGTATTTGGCAAAACAGCTCCTCAGCCCATGACTGCTGGTTTCACCTTCCCATCATGAATTGCTAATACAATGCAAATAAAAATACACACACCACTGCAACCCGACAATATTTTGTTCACACAGGCACACAATTAAACAGAAACAACATAGTTACTAGAACATGAACTTCTGTCACTGATTGTCTTCTAAATTAGTAACATTAATCTTCAATGTTTATTTATGGTAGTCCTGTAATACAACTTGAAACAGATCCCTACACATATATTAACAAGTGAATAGAAGTCTCTTCTATGCCTATAATGTTTATTATAGGATCTCAGTTCTGGTCAAACAAAACCTTTACACTGAATTTTTTGCCTAATTAGGAAAAGATAAACCTATTTTGCTTAAGGACAGATCTGCTATTTGAATGCACTTTTGTAATACAAGCATGGAAGCTAGAGAAATATAAAATAGTATGAGAACTGCATTACATTCACATAAAGGGTAGTTTAATAATTCAAGGTTTATTTTGAGGTTTGTTTGCAACTGTAGGAAAGGTCAGACCTTATATGAATAAGGTATTAAGGTTTGCACATGAAGTCTTAGGTAAGGATAAGTAAAGGCTTGTTTACCATGCAGTTGCTCAGTGCTGTAGAGAGCTAACATTTTTAAAACCAATGCAGTGAAAACAGCATGGATTACTGAAAGGATTCTGCATAGAGATCGGTACACATGCATCAAGAGTTCAACTGAAAATCACAAAATCCGTTAACACACAGATCGTGGGAAGTTTTACTGTTTTAAAGATATGTGGCTTTGACTTACACTTAACATCCTCAATTTAAATTTCTTATTGCTCTTCCTTGCACTTCTTGGATTTAATACAAGACAGACTCCCATGCTTTTACATTAAACACTTCTCACACTGTTTAGTGGCAGTCAGATATAACAAATTGTTAAGTTTGGACCTGGCCTGTACTGTTCAGAAGAGAACTCGTTACACCAACAAGCATCTACTGTGGGCATCCATAACTGGGTGCAGAAATAGATATATCCAAGAGGATGCAGAAATGCATACATCCTGCTGCTCTGGGACTCCTAAGTATTTGAACACATACCTGTGCATATTCAAATATTAAATAAGCTCAAACCAACTCTTACCAAAACACTTCCTCAAAGAAGACAGTGGGACACTAAAAATACTCAGTTGAATAGGAGCAGGAACAAAGACATAGCAGCCAACAGAAAACAAAAATATTCCACAGTTGCAGAAAACAAAAAAAGCGTGTTTCAGGAAAAGCAAACTTTGACCTCATACAGAAATGGTTCCAAATCACCTACACTACCATGGAAGAAAGCAAACACAGAAATTTCTAAGCTTGAGGAATAATTATTTCTGTTCTTCTAACCCAAGCTTCACTGATCAAATTCACAGAAATCTTAGTAAAATAAAAGTAATTTAATTTTATTCAATCTTTTTTGCCTCTTGATCTACAAAGTAGAAGTGACTGCTTCTCCTGCAAACCCCTACATCTTCTGTATCATGTCTCCTGGTAGGAATGGCAGCACCATAAGCTAACAGAAGGGACCACAGCATCAGGCAGGTCAGGTGCAGGTAGGAACACCTTGACCATCTGCAGTATCTCCACCCCTTTTTCAGATGTGAGGGAGGAGCAGAGGACCCCCACTCCGGCTCAGCCAACAGCCAGGCTGCACAAGAGGTGCTTTCAGAACAGAGTCACATCAACGCAGCCCAAACGCAGCACAGGGCAGGCATCATCTGTGCAAGCCGCACATCCATCAGGAAGGATTTAACCAGTCTGCACCTATTTTAAGCAAGGAGATGCAATTATTTTATCCTGTAGTTTCCTTTACTTGCACTTTCACATCATCACGATTTTGTTCTGCAGTTTAAACATGATTCATACCCTCAATTTAACTTTGATTCATAGTTTCTAATAACATCAGTCCATTGTCCAAACACTGCAAGGGGATATTAAACAAGCTTAGACGGTCTGGGGAATTTGCCCACCAACATTAAACACAGAATAATTGGTTGCCATAATATCGTTTTAGATAACAGTTTCAGATAAACAAAGTATAACTGTAATGTCCTTGCTCTGAACCAAGAAAATTAAAAAAAAAAATTCAACAACTGTTGGACAATATTGCAAAACCTTGTATTATTAAAACACATAAATGGTTATGGCTTATTCCAAAGAATTGTTACCCAATTTCAAATTATATAAGAGCAGAAAAACAAACACAAATAAAAATTTTGAGTTTTATGAGTGGGTACTGCCCACAGCTCAATGTGAATTTCTATTGTCTTACTAGCTGCAAAATGACACCCTCAGGAGTTTAGGTTAAATTGTCACTGGTTTGGAAATATAGGCATCTGGTAATACACACACACAACAAAATTAAACTATGCCTAATAGGTACCTAAGTTAGTTTTGAACTCTTATTAATGATACACTTTTCTGTAGAGCAGAGAACGCCCTAAAAATGAAGTGCTGAGCAGATGGCTTTTTTAAAGTGCGATTTAAATATGTGGCACATGCATGACATGTGCCTTTCCTTGATTTTCCAGACACTAATTGTTAAATAAGACTTCTGAAGTACGCATAAATGCATGGAATTCAATAATCAGTCAAGTATTTAGACACAAAAGAGAAGTCAGCAGAATTTTATGGATAGACAAAAATTAACTTCCCAAAACTAGAGTATATTCTGAGTTAAAAACATAGTCAGCACTATGAAAAAAATGTTGGAATAATACAAGTGCTTGTGCACATACACAGAGACACAAAGGAAATTGTTTCCATTTTCATACCTAAAAGCATAAATATCCCTTTGTACCACTATCCCATTTCCCTTAAGAGATCTAAGTATTAATAGGCAGGTTTTTCTATGAGAACTGTTTTCTCCCATTTATAGGGGATCTACCTCTTTGCCCCAACAGCCTGATATCTTTTTTTTACTGTCTGTATTGAGTATTTTTTCCCTTTGATCCACATCTGTATCTTTGGTTTGCCAGTCCTTTCTCTCTGCCAGTGCTCCCCATTCCTAGCAGTCTACCCAGCACAGAGACATCAATATTTTTGGAATATACATTCCTGCACACACTGATTCCAAATACAGCAAGCATACATACTCCATACTTGCATATATATCATTAGGAGACTTCTAGGACCTTATCCTGTCAAACCTTATTAAAGTGACATTTTTAAGGCTGACATTCCATTTTCTCTAAGCTTGTTTTGAGCAGACATTTAGTAGAAACCTCCCCCCATTCAGGATTTTAATCAAGAGAGAAAATTAGGAAAAAGTTAAGTCTGCTATCTAGGAAAAAGATCTATTAGGTCTTGTCTGGACTAGAGAAATGTATTCTTCTAAGAATCAATTTAGTCTTTGCAATGCACTTGTAAAATGTCACACGTTCACACACAGAAAGCATTGCAGATCCTGTTAAAACTAGTTTCATTAACTCTAAATGCTATTTCAGTCAGGCTGAATTAATGGCAGCTAAGTTAAAGGTTTACTGGCATTGTAGTTAATGCTGATCAAAGAACCTACCCATCACCTTCCCTACACTATACTCATGGTCCTCTGATATCTGCCCAACTTCATCATTTCTGAGACCCCTACCACAAATCTGTGGGATGGTACTCAAACTGCAGTGCATTTCACAAAGCACAACTGAAGACAGAGGAAACTTGGGACAGCTTGAAAAGCTTATCAGCACTGGACACTGCAGAGCTTAATTTGCTGAGTGAGAAACAACTCAAATTTCTAGACAAAGGCTTACAGCTATGGCAAAGCCTCCAAATGAGAATGAAAATCCAAGCTTAAATTCAGGCTACCTGTACAAAGAACTAGCAGCCAGAGAGTAAGACACATAATGATCCATCCTCTGCTGGAAAAGAAAAGGATGCCCACAGATCTCCTTCAGGCTTTTTTTTCTAATATATTTTGCTAACAACACCAATCGTCCACCAAAATCACTTTTCAAACAGAAGAAGAATATAAACATGCTGAAATTTAAGAAAATCCTCCCTTTTTTCAAAGACTACAATATTTTCATTTTGCATCAGATGTTTGGTTGCTTGTCAAAGTTTCATCACGAATTGTCATGTTTTGCTCAGTATTAAAAAAAAAAAACATTATTTTTTTTCATCAGTAGCTGAAAGTCTAATTGTATGACTGATTCAGTATTGATACACCATGCATGTAGCAATGACAGACTGACAGTTTCAAAATACAGATAAATCACTTCCATTATGTCAGAGCACAATCATCAGAACAGCAGGATCACAACATGAGTCTCTCACTATGTCATGAAAGAACATAAAATCAAAACATGGCATCCTTGAATTTGTTTGAAATGCATTTTAGTGAAACAAAACTGCATCTCAAAGTATTAACAATGCCTGCAAGATAGAAATTTAAAATGCTGATCAGCTCTACATGAAAAAATTGTTGCTTGTCTTTAATTCACTTAATTTTCAATGTCTAAGAACAACTATTATACAAGCCAAAAGCTGATGGAGATTTGTATTCCTAATCTAAGAAATAACTGAAAAAGAATAAAACACATAAGATGTTAGAAGTTGTTTTCTTTTCTAGACAAGATCCATCATAATAAAATGGTAGGATCAATTAACAACAATTTCCTAGCACTGCACCAAGGCTGTCGAAAAACTATAAATTCTGTCCTAATTTTTGCATATAACAGTTTATTTCACCAAACCCTTGTCTCTTCAAGGCTCTAAAAACTGTGGGAGACTCCTTTTGTAAATGAATCTAAATCAAAATTTGCTTTGAGCATTGCTGTGTTTTCCAAGACTCCAAAAGCATCCTTTTCACAGAGCAAGGCACATAGCATTCAACATTCTGCAGGACAAACTGCAGCAAAATTGGCATTGTGGCAATAGAGGCTACATCTCTATTAAACTTACAGAACATAGGGGCCAGCTGAGTTTTAAATAAGACAAAGAACTACATGGCTATACTAGGAGTCTCATGTCTGTCAGCACGTCTGTTCCCAGTTGACCAGGGTTCCGACAGATGATTTGGAATGCAAGTTCATTACTGAATCTGTCCACACTCTGTACCTTTCATACTAGAGTTCTGTCAGGCCAGTGAAAACAACCTGACAAACATCCTGCAGTGCGACACCATCCCTCTATGTATCTGTTTTATTAATGCGCATTCAGTGCGGCTTAATGTACGAAAATGTTACAGTGAATTATTCTCCTGTTACCAGAGACTTATCTTGGCACTAGGCTTAATACTACATTTGATTCTCAAATTGGCTTTGTAAACATGAAACTGCTATGTTTATAGTCCATAACAACAAAAAGTGTTTTGATGATGATTGTTCTGGTGCAAGTCTACAAGCATGGAAAAACTACTGTCCATTACCCAGCTGACTTTAGAAGACTGACTCTGCTTGAGATAAAATTGAGATCAAAGAAACCTAATCTCAAAGATGAACAACAAATTTTAACAAATTCAGTGGAAATGTATCTTATACAATAAACTAATACTACTAACCCAGTTTCTCCATTCCTTGTATATTTGTTACCATACAATTGACAAAACACAGGAGAAGAGCAAAAATATAGAAAAGAAATGCTGTGTGCATTCACATAAATTTATAGCCGAATCTCCTCAGGAGAGAACGATTCCATGAGCTGCACTCAGGATTTGCTGTGACTGGCTACTGCTCTCCTTTCTGGATATGCCCATGTTACAGGCACACAAGGGGCTCTCTGAACACTGGGATCAGCTGCGGGCCCCCCCCAAAGCATCAGATCAGAGATGCCACTGGGATCAAGGTGAGCAAGACAAACACTGCCAAGGGTGAGAGGCAGGATTGAGCAAACTGGCCTCCAGCACATCTCTCCAAGGAACTCACTACAGCTTAGACTGCATGGGCACCATGCAGGTCATCACTTACATTTATTATTTAGGAAGGATATCAGAAAGTCACAGAGAGAACATATCCAGAAGCATGATGTTTTCAGAATGTATGGAGCAGAAACTCCAAGATATCATCCCTAATTCTCTTCAAGAGATGCAACAGCATAATTAGAGTCCACAAGGGAGAAATGCTTGTCCTACAATCCAGCAACCCATAGAAACAACTAAGCCTCATGCTTCACACCATTATGTGCCTTTCCTTGAAACTTTCTGCCTCCTCCTACATCCATACTGCTCCTGACTAAAAACAACCTTCAATGACAAGCAGACATGAAAAAATAATGTAAAATTCCAAAATATACAAAATATTACACGAAGTAACAGAAACTGAATCAACTTACAGCAAATACAAAATATAACCCTTCCAAAATACACAGCATTGAAAAATAGATTCACATTAAGGAACACACTTCAAAGACAGTTAGACTAATTATCTTACAGGAAAATTTGGAGAATATACTGAGCAGAAAGCCTCTTTCCTAGGGAATGACGATTCACATCATCTAGCAAGCAGATCTAAAGACTGAAAAGGAGTTTATGTATAATCTCATATACTTTTCATGAGCCTTATAAACTTCTGGCAGATTTAGTAATCTTCCATAAGTCTCCAGATTTCACAAGTCCTATTAAAATAAAATTCCTGACATTGAAAGAAAAAGGAAATAGCAGAACACCTTAAGCAATGCAGTATGGACAGAGGGGAGAGCGAGGGGAAAGAACCAGTCTTTATTACGGCTCACAAATACATTTTTGGTTGCTCTTGAGGCCAAAAGATATAAAAGAGACAAAATACCACTGATTCAGCACGCCCATAGTAGTTTTATGTCAAAACTACAAGCTGCAGTGCAAAGCTCCTGCAACTCGAGTTACCCACACATTACTTAATTTCAAGGACCAGCAAAAAATAATGACTCATTCAGTAAGATATTAATTGCAAAGCTTTCCTTTCATATGTTTTCTATGAAATATGAGGTAAGATTATATTTTAGTGTCTACAAAGAGCAACAGATATGGCAATGGTAAAAAGCAGCATATCATCCAAAAGAGGGACAAGTGAAGGCAAAGATGGAGCCCAAATAAACACCCAAGGGCAGCACTTAGCAACTCTGAATGAATAATCAGTTGTCCTGTACTTTCTGTCAGAATTATTTCAGCCATGTTTATTTCCTTATGCACAGTGAAAACTCACAACACAAAAAGCAAACAAAACATAAATGTGTTGCAGACTTATGTCCCAAACCTCTGATTACTTTATTATTGGTATTTAAAAAGAAAAAGTCATAATGATGGGAAGTAAACCCTGACTTTACTGTGAGCAGCACCATTCACAGTTCTGAGACACCACTAGCTACTCAGTTAATGCAAATCCAGCTACATGATGCCTTTTTTCCAAAAATTTAAACCATTCACAACAGCTCAATGTCCTTGAGCAACAAGCAGAAGAATACCCACAGTGGTGTGTCCCTGGCTGATGATAAAGCAAGACTGAACAGAATTCCTAACGGCAAGAATTGAGAAGACACCTTTGCCACGGGGGAAGTCAAGAGGCCTACTTAAAGTCATACTGTAATTTGTCAGCTCAGTAATCTCAGTTGCCTTAGTGGGCCAACCTTTAATCATAACATACGTGTGTGCATTTAATCTAACCTTTGGGGACTTTGTATAACACCAATCAAAAGTTTTTCTGTCTAGCTTTGCGAAGATGAACTTCATCAAGACAACTTCTATAGGCAAGAAAAAGCAAACAAATACCAATTAGTCCACACTGCTGTTCTGACTTAGCTAAGTTTTCTGACCTTTCAGTCATACAATCCTTCTCAGCCTTGTTCCATTTCACTCAGATTTCTAACCTGTTCTAATCCAGAAGCCAGGACTTCCCATCATTCATACAACAAGTGAAACTTGTCTCACTTTGTCCTCTCCTTTCCCTTTGAGAGAGGCAACGTCTATTGCTATAATCCCTTCTACATAAACATGAAAGAGAGGAAGATCTATTTAAGCAAAATACTGGCACAAGAACAAGCATGTTTAAACTAGATGAGACTGTGTCAAGCCTGGAAATTAGGAGGTGTCATAAAAAAAAAAACCAGAAGCTTTTCTAAAACATTGATCCTTAAAAAACGGCACACAGAAGAGAACTAACAAATAAACCAAGGAAGATATTTACAGCTTTAGAAACAGAAATATATTAAGAGGATTGTTTGAAAGAGCCAGAAGGTTCCTGATAGTCATCTGTTCCCTGCAGACGAGCCAGGAGACTCTCCAATGAATTCAATGCCCAGTCAGAACAATGCAACTATATTGTTGTTAAAATCTTTGCACTGCCCTGTGGTTGTTTACAAAAAGACGAGTGTAACATAGTAACATGAACCATGCCAACACAAGAGAAGTTCAATATAAACAGTTCATTAAAATCAACTAGGATTCACAAGTTGTGTGTGCATGAGAGCAGATGGACCCAGGAAATACCCAGATGGCTTTCTGGGGAAACCATGAGCCTTTCTGGGTTACCAAATCTAGCCCCACACTACCAGAGACAACACCAGACAATCCTTCCCATAATCAAATTTGGTCCTGAAAGTAAGTTCATTTCATTTGCTCCCATCACTTCTCTCTGCAGATAATCAGAAACATACTCCTCATTTTTAATTTCCCTCTTTTCCTAGGAAAAATTTAGGCAGTAGATTTATTAGCAGGTTAAAGCAAAGAGCAATGGCAAGTTAAATATGGTTATTTGCACTGAAAAAGAGCAATAAGGGCTTGCAGCACTTGTCCAGTTACCGGAAGTGACAGCTGGACATTAAAAGCTGTGCTCACTCAAGACTTACTCTGCACCAGTAAGAGATGTTGAGTAACATCTTTAAAATCATCTAAAGACCTTTCATCAATTTGTCCAGCAACATTTAGAGAAACCCAAAACTTCCCCCTGAAGATAATAAAACATTAAGAAATCCACACGGGAAGAGTTAATGTATTATAAAGGGTGTTAAATTCTTTGCTTGCATTTTTATATAATTACGAAAATTCTAATCTCTGAAGGAAAAACTTGAAAGCAATACACTTACTTTAGTATCCTTCCCTCTGGATGTAAACAAAATTAGACCTACCAATCTTTGTGTCCATAATACATTTTCTTTGCCCCTTCTTTTATTTTTGCATTTTGGAATAAGCCATATTCCAATCCTGCCCTTGATTCTTCCTACACAATTTCAAAGTGTTACAGCTTAATGTGCACAAACATGCCAGAAACAACTTCTACATGAAGATTACTAAATGCCCAAATTGCACTCTAAAAATTCATTTACAGAACTTCAGAAGACAGCAAGATGCCACTTCATTGTCAAATTCCAAGCTGAGTTTACAGAACTACTAGCTGGGGAAAAAAAGCATTTTTACTAACAAGGACTTAAAATATGCAGAAGTCAAATGACAAACCTTCACAACGGCATTTTCACATTTCCAAACAGTGACACCAAGAAATTCAGATGGCAAACATGTAGCTTCATGTATCAAAACATGTGCCAATCCATCAGAAATGAAATTGTACAGAGATCAGAAAAAGCCTGGCTGACTACAAACTACTGAAAGAAAAAAAGCATTGCTAAATCAATCAAATTTGAACCTTCTTGAAGGCAGAGGAACCCAGCAGCCAAGAAGAGTCTTGGCCTGGGCACTAAATTTAAGAATAATCATGATTTGGTGGGTTAAAATTATAGATTAGGATGCCATTACAGCATGCACTACTCCCTTGATGCATCTGCACGGGCACCCGGGCAAAACCCAGTCACTGTAAACAACATCACACTTTGGTCTTCTGGTTCATTCAGCCAGGACATTTTGAGAAAGTTTTGATAGCCACAATTGTTTTATTCCATTTTATTCTCACTACTTGGGATATACATCCTTCAGCTGACTCATTTTTTAAATCACTTCAGTACTTAAACTGTCACACTCAACGCATAATCTGACACCACAGAGTCATAGTTTGAATATTTCAGTTCTATTACTTTTAATTCTGTACCAGTTAATCATATTTTATTTAAAGGTAAAATGTTAATCTTCTGATGTTAAAAATCATCATATGTTACCTTTTTATGGCCGCATATTAAAATAAGGATACTTGCCAATTACCTAGAGTCTTCTTTTCAGGATTTAAATGAGACATTGACAAGAGGTCAGCTCAGACTCTGTGCCATACAACAATCTGCTCTGCATGCCAGAGGTGCTCTCTTTAAATTTCCCAATACTTCACAGCTGAAATTAGCACATCTCACCAATTTGCTAGTCTACATTGCTGTGTCCATATTTAATTCTGAGTAAAAGGTGTACTAAAAAGCAGCTGGCTCCAAACTGTTTGCTATAAAATGGTTGCCCTATTGCAAGCTCAAAACTCTAACAGAAATCCTTGACAACTCCTATGGCTCCCTCTGACATAATGAAAGCAAATTTTTTGTTGTTTTAATATAGCTGCTTCTCATGACTTAAAACACACCTCTACACACACCACCAGAATGAGGTCTTAGACTGCAAGCATTTCCTAGCAGGGATTTTTGTCTCCATACTTGTCTGCAAAGTAACTAGCAAATTGTTAATCATCTATAATTAAAGACACCATAAGCCCAGAACACATCAGAGTTTATCTCCAGTTTGCTCACGTGGCCCTTTATGCATAAAATATGCCTTTTCATTTCACTCCAAGTACCTTTTTCTACTTGGCTGCCCCATTCCAACCTTCTTTTAAGACATGACTAAGAAAGGCATTCTTTAACAAGTATTTTTTTTATGTATAAAACATTTTTTTATGTATAAACATTTTTTATGTATAAAACAATGAAACTGACAAACCAGTGTAGTATACTTCTCTCAGTCTTTTCCTTGACCCTAAAATTTTTTGTTTTATTTAAAATTTTCAGTGTGTCCATGAAATGTCGTAACTGAGCAACATGCTTACATTTAACCTTCATGTCACACAAAGGCCAGCAAGCAGTACCACAAATTTTTAAACAGGTAAGTAGGAAAGAAAACAGAGGAATTGCCTGGTGCCACATCTGGTAAATCAGGAGAAGCAGAGAACTGAGCTGGAGATCCAGTGGATCTCCATTCTCATTCATATGAGTCATACTGGGCTCATAAGCAACACATTCTGTATCTCAATAGCTACTTTTTCCTGTGACCAGCCTGAATACTGCAGGCTGCAAACACCTGCTCTACCTTTAGCACTCTACTTGCAATAGTAAGCAAGTCATCCCAAGATAAATTCATACAGAACCAAATGCAAAATACTAATTTCATTTTTAAGTGGAAGAAAAGCAATGTGATTTTGGTGGTGCTGCTGATTATATTTATTTCTTTTTATTCCATCATTTCCACATTCAGACCTACAATTATTGGTCGCTCAGGTTTTTGATCCTCTGCCTTCAGTGTTGACTTCAGTAGAAGCATCAAAGCCCTTACATACATTAAAAAAAAGTCAGCCCTGTTCATACAACAACTACCATCCACACTTAGCTGGCAAGAGCTCATATATCTCTGCCTGTCTGCAAAGTGTAAGACTAAAAGTGTAAGACTAAAAACCTGACAATGTACAAGTCAAAATACACTTCTGCTGACAGAGCCTAGCAGGTGAAACAGTTTCCTCCCTTAACCTTCTTTACAGCCATGCTCTGCTGCCAGGTAAACCAATCTGGCTTATGGGCTGCTGCCTGACCAGGCAGCTTGCTCTGTGAGACTCCATACCTTACACAGGCAGCAAGCTCAAGGCTACAATTTTTATTTTAACATAACTGCTTTGAATTTTAGAAGATTTTTCCTCCTTCAGGCAGAGGACAGGCTCTCACTGTTCACAATGAAGGTATCTGTTATTACAACATTTGGAAGTGACTAACGGAGGTGAAAGCTTAGTTTCATTTCTTACATATTCTTTAGAATGAAACAAACTATATCTAAAAAGTGCAGATATGCTTTTTTATTTCTTTTGCAGTTCAGGGGAGGGGGAGGGAAAAGCATCACTGATTTGTATATTAAAGTGCAAGCATCTGTCCTACTGATGACATTCTAGGGAAGCACATTAGCATAAAATTTAACGATGTCAAATAAGTGGATGTGAAATAGGGACTGCGTAAAGACACTATTTCCAAGCCTGACAGAAACATCACTGTTTAGAAATGCAAATGATACCATTATGTTCAATAATTATATGAAAATATGAACAGTTCAGCATGTTTTCCAGCCCTGATGGCGGTTAATGGGATGTACGCTTATGTAAATAACTACTATTAAAGCTAATGCTGAAAAAAACTAATAAATTCATACTAAAGCAACTGATTTAGTACGCTTTTAAACCCCAGCAGTGCTCACTTATTAGAAAGGAGTGCATTCTTATGTTTAGAACTCATTACTGTTACAAGTCACTGCAACTCCATCAATTACCATGCATTAATGAAAATGGGACACATACAAAAAAAAAATTATTGCCTCTCAGCAGTTTTCTTTAAAGACAAAATATAGGGGTATTACCATCACTGGGCCTTGAGGGGAACTTATCAGCAGCATAATCCTTATTACTACAACTGTACTCCCTGTTCTATAAACCCCAGGGTATTTTTTGTCCCAAGAAGGGGATGACCTTTATGTAAATCTCTTGCCATATGTCCAATGAAAATGACCACACTGCCATTAGCAAAAGCTTACCATTTCCACAGTTAAAAATGTATTTAAATAAACACATACATACTAGGATCTGAACTGAAAACTGTAAATGTGAAATGAAACACTACTTCAACTCCTGAAACTAGACCAAAGAAGGTGTAATGCTAATAGAATTAAGGATAAAACATATATGTGGAAGTCTTCAATGAAATTCTTGTATCCGGATAAATTCCATCCAGTTTTACACTTACACTTTTAATAACCTCCCAGAGAGCCATGGAATTAAGACTTTAAGGATGCTATTCATTCCTCTTCGGATGTTTTTTCCTACTCCTCAGTATTCTTAACCCTTGTTAAGCATCACAACTGATAGAGGAAACAAAACCCAGAGTGCTGTTATAGTAATGAATTCCTAAGGAAATTAAAAGCTGAGACTGACTGAATGTCTATAACTCTACAACTAACCCACTTTCATTTTCTAAGTAGTCTATGGAAATGAGATATTAGTGTAACATCCACTAGATCCTAAGAAGTTTAGCAAGGCTAAAAATGCATTATATTAGTTTGCATTGACTGACAGTTAAAAATTAAGAATGAATTTGAACAACCTTACAAGAGACTATGAAGGCACTGATGCCAAATGGAGAAGATTAATGTAGGACAGTCACCTGTGCAGTCTCACCTGCTGTAAAACAAGAGGGCATTTTGCTATGGGAAGGCACAGACTTGTTACTCTTGACTACAAAATCACTGTCACTGAGAACCATGAAATCCCACATCAACAGAAGGGGGTTAAGAAACAGATACTGTTTTCATCATGCTTGAACAGTGACAAACTTCTTACAGGCCAATGTCCACCGTAAAAGCCAATGTTAAATTAATGCTATGCTTAAGTGCAATGCACTCCCCGCAGCACAAGGCAAAAATAAAATCTAGCTTAGCCTGAAAAACTTCCAATTTAAAAGCAGTCAGCAAAACAAGGCTTTCAGAAGGCCAGCAGCTCACAGAATACAACAGCAAACACATGATGACAGTCACTGTGACAAATGTTTGATGGGAGAGAGAGGGAAGAAAAAAACCCCACAAAACTATCTGATTGCTTTCACTAAATCTCTGTTGAAAGAGAGGTATGAAGTGTTTTGCTATCTAGACCATTAAAACTATTTCATGAGTGAAGGCCACTCTAAAAACAGTAAGACAAATTTGCTACTGATTAATAATAAAGCCATTCATTTTATTCTTCAAATCTAAAGTAATTACAAGCCAGAGCATGGCAAATGGATTTAGAAGAAGCCATTACGTCAGAAGAATCCTTTAAAGAAGAACAGTAATTTAAAAGACTGAACTGAATAATGAACTCTCCTGAACAACAATTATTATGAGATTGATTTATTGAAAGTGTATTTAATTATGCAAGAAATGTTTAAACTTTCCAAAATAGTGCAGGAAGACAGAGAAACCAATAGCAGAGTCAGCCCTACGTCCTCATTATAGTTGAGAAGCTGAAGCAGATGGAGAATTCATTTAGTTTAGAAGGATAAAGTACATCAATTTCTCTGAATCCACATTTCTAGTCAATTTGTTACAGTACCAGCTTCAACAATTAATGATCTCATTTTCCCATTTGTGCCTCCTTTTAAAAGAACTCAGTCTTTGTTTCCAAATGAGCAAAATGTCATAAAGAAAAAATGTAACTCAAACATCACTTTGAAAGCTCACATGCCTAAGGCCAAATGTTTCAGCAATAACCACAAAACCAGTGGTCAAATTCAGTCAGGTAAGTAGCCTGGTCACTTTAAGTATCTGGAAAAAGCAGAGAGATCTGTCTTTCACCTGAGACACTTAAACTGACCAGCCTGACTCCTACAAAGAATTTTTTTTTTTACCTGAACTGCTTGAACCTTTTTTCTTAAAATACCTGATACAGATGTATGAGATTGCCATGGCTGAAGGTGCATTTCCAATGACAGGTTTCTCCTGTTTAGTTTAGACAGGGGCAACCCATCATCATACCCAGTTCTGTCATGCTCACAAGACAGTTAATATATATAATATCATAAACCTGTGCTTCAGATACCCAGAGCTGGGAGACAGGGTGTCTGGGAAGCACATAGCTACCCATGGGTATCCACAATCTGGCAGAGCAGAACTCCAGCTCTTATTCAGTTTCAAAATCATCAAGTCTCTAGTACCAGGTACAGATCACCACATTGTAAAAACATCATGAAACACGGGAGATGAGAGAATGCCACTAGCCCTCAACACTCACCTCAGGGGAACTCCAAAATTCTATACAAGAGCTTTTGGGTGGGAACATCTCCACTTCAGTCAGATACACACAGAACACCATTCCACCCTTGGTATAAAACACAGAGCAAATATGCTTCTCCCATTCCACAGCTGTATTTCTATGCTGACAGTACCATCTCACAGACAATCGTGCACCACTGAGTGCAGAGGTTTAGGGCAAAAAGCCTGTCCAGCTCCTATTCTACAGAGGCTGTTGCTGACTGCTTCGATGCTGCCTGCCGATTCTGGGTATTTTCATAACTTGGACAGTGTTGCTAGATTGTGCTACAAGGCACTAACTAAGATTAAGCACAAAAAGCTTCAAATTAATCTCCAGCCATTGATCCATTTGAATACTCAACATTACAATATGTTTCACCTTGTTTTAGTTTAAAAGTTCATGAAAAATTCAAAATATCTTATTTACCCAATAGTCCTTGACTGATTCTTCTACATTTCAGTTCATAAATACATACATTATTTAACCAATACTGCAGTTACAGAATAGCATATAAATATTCAGGGACTTTTTAATAAGTGCAGCTTTTTTTCAACAGACCACAATGGTTGCTTAGAAACATTTACTAGTAGGATACCTGAAATAACAGTAAGAGAAACACCTTCAAAGAGTAAAGTACTTGGATAAAATGGAAGAAAGGAGCAAAATACTAATTCTCCATTCTCCTCACACACCTTCAAACAAATTATGATGCACAAGAAGATATATAGTATGCATTCACATATGAAAAATAGAAAGGGAAAAAACTTTAAATGATAAGCTGAGGGAGCCAAGTTAAGAAATAAAAGAAAAATAATGACGGTCATTTCAAACCCTCAGTTCATAACTTGTCAGAAACTATACCATCAGGAACAGACTCAGACAAAGTTAATCTCTAAAATTGTTACAGAGTTTTAAATAAATAGCCTGACTTTCAAAAGCACAAGTTTCCTGCAAATGGCAAATTTCCCATTCTATAGAAATTTTCTTCTTACCTTTTTCTTTTTTCAGGGGCAAGGGGTGGGGGCACAGCAAGGCAGGAACCCATTTTCTCATATGGATGCTAAACTGCAGTGTTAATATCTGTTCCCCACCTCCCCCTGACACTGTGCTGACATTTTGAGTACAGACTGTCCCCTTGCCAACAGCAGCCTCAGGGAGGCACACACACATGAAACTGCCACACAGGACACTGGGACCACACAACCAACAAAGAACATGGCCAAAGCCCTTCTGGGCAAGACCACCTTTGCTCCCTCATCTGTGATACAACTTGGTGGGTCTGATTAAAAAAGGAAAAGAAGCAGAAGATCATATTTATCATTATAGGGAAAATAAGGCAGAACCAGCAAGTAAATTCTGTATTCTGATATCTCCTTTTTCTACCATTTTGTTCTTTGCATTAAGCAAGCCAGTAACTCTTTTTCCTCTGAAAAATATTACTAATTTTACATTAACACATTAAGAAAGGAAAAGGAGAAAATATGTAAGTGGCCCTAATTTATGTATGCAAGACTTATGTAATGAACAGTACTATGGCAAAACTAAAAGCATTTTATTAAAGTCTCTAGATAATACTTATAAAGCTCATTATTCTTCCAGCAAATTAATATTCTATGTCTCACTAACACTATAAGCAAATGAACTGTTTTAGTTAAATTAATATTCATGTTAACTGCATGCAAAACCAACTAATTAAGTAGTTATATAATATTAAGGACATATGTAAACAGAGTCTGTGATCAATTTTAAGACTAACCAAGTAAATCATAGAGGATTTGTTGTGTGAATTTGGCTGGGTCTTCAGAACCTGGTCTACCGGGAGGTGTCCCTGTCCAGGGGTCAAACCTAGATGATATTTCAGGGTCAAACCATTTTGTAAGTCTTTGTTCAGTCAGAAAATAATTGCAACAAAAAGCTTAAATAACCCAGGTGCATTCTAAATATAAACCAAAACAGTAGCATAATACAGGTGACTAGTTTAAATCTACAAAAAAAGAAAAGAATTTTGTAATAAACAGAATCTCTTTTTTCCTTTATCTGCCTATTTTTTGTCTATATAATAATAATTTAAACAGAGCTTAGAATTCAATAACTAGTTCTTAAATTCTTTTTAACAAGTTTCCTCTTCACCTATTAGTAAGTCTTTACAGAAATGTTACAGCTGCTTTTTCTTCATCATTTATGCAACCGCATCAAATTTACATGAAAAAAAATCCCTAATGGTGATAACAAGAAAAGCTAAAGACCACAACATAATTTCTTTGAGCTATGAAGTATCAGTAGTATTTGTTTCTTTATAATCTCATTATAATTTTTTTCCTATGGCATATATCATGACAGTATTGGGACATCTTACAAAAGATATTTTAAATTAATTTATTAATTTATTGTTAAATTAATTTTAAATTAATTTATTAATTTATTGTTAAATTAAATTATATTTGGGACCTAAATTAATAATAGGTGCCCAAAAATACATCATGGGAAAAAAAAAGGAAAGCCAAAAGATTTTCTATTAGCAGCTCCTAGCAAAAGAGGAAAAAGATGCAGCACAAGTAGTCTAAGTGCATAACATGGTGCACACTGCTCATCCCTTACTGCGAAACACAAATGAAATAATACAACTAAGACCAAGAAAGCTGCAAGTCACACACTCCAAAGCCAATTCCAGAATCTAGACTGCCACTAGAAGCAGTTAAGTCATCATACAGCAGCGAAGAAAACACAAATACTAAGAGTAGATGCTGTAGAAAACACTACAGGAGGTGATACATGGCAACTCTCACATGCACTTAGAATTTAAATTCTATTTCAAAAGTTCAGAGGGTGCTTGAACACCCTAAACAGACACATCCCTGCTTGCATCAGGTGTCTTACAATTGTCTGATTGATCCTAGGTCACCTGCGGCCATCACGGCTCCTATTAACCCTAACTGCTCAAACATTTCTGAACCCATCAGTTCAGAACAACAGGCTTCTGTGGCTTTCACATCAGTCATGTCCAGCCCAAGCTCCTTTTCCAAGTCTTGCTTTCCAGATCTCACATTCTAGATCTCACTTTCCCAATACATATGCCATTTACATTTTGCCTCTTTATCTTTTACGTAAACTTCACTTTCAGAAAGTGATATTTTTCCCCACCACTTCATCATCTTCAAAGTAGTAAGATGCTTTCATTGGGGAGGGCATCAAGAGAGCGTGAGCAGCTGTTACTGGATTATCCAGGTCAGCCCAGTTGGGCAAATTTTAGTAAGAACAGCAAGAGCTGTCATCCCAGCATGCGTCCCTGAACACCACTAAGTCCCAAATCTTCTAAGAGCAGTACTAGAACTTTCTAGTCTATTATAAGCAAAAGAGTTTAACACAAACAAAACAAAGTTTTGATCCTCTTTTGGTTTTGGAATATTTTTTTTAAACACTTCAGATCACATTTCTTTTGAAAGAAGTCAGTCTGAAATGTAAATGTCATGAGATAAACCAAGCCAGAACAACTACTTTTGACCAAATTATACGATAATATGATAGGCCTAAATACTTCTTTAGGAAGCCAACTGACTACTTGAAATCCCTAATTTTCCCTATTTCTGTCATACTAAGTATTTGGCAACCCTGGCAATAGGCTGGACTGTTTAAGGTTTACAGTATGCTCATCACTGTTGTTCTCCATTAACAGCAGGCCCTAGTACTAAGTACTCAATTTTCAAAGTTTCACCTGCCAAGGAAGGGTAGAATTGACTTCTAAATCTGCATGAAATTTTAGTTGTTGTTCCCTATCCAGACAGCACTGAGCAGTTCCAAAGTAAATGTGAGCTTGGGCTGCAGACAGATGCTGTTTTCTAAATGCTGATAAGTTACTCCAATTTTTGTAGTGAGATTGTTGCAGGCCCACCCATCTCCCTTCCCCCAAAGCTTCTGTCACAGTTCATCAGCAGCAAATATGAACAGAGGGGTCTTCACAGCTTCTCAGGGATTTCCCTCAAAATAGGGATTTCAAGCACCAAACAATATTTCTACTTCAAGAATCTAAAGGAAAAAAACAAAACAAAAATACGTGTTGCTGAAAACAACCCACACAGTCCCCATGATAAGTGAACCAAACCCTTACCAAGCTGAAATTGCACTTTGCTGGATAGCTGCATTTATATATATATATCTATCGGAAGCACTTATTACTGCAGGGTACTTTTAAATACTGCAGTAAAGAAAATTATCTTATGGAGAATAAATTAGCTATGTGGGGCAAAAAAAAATAAAAGATAAATTTTATTTTAACAGGCTTGAATTTTTTTTCTTTTGGTATTACATCCCTGATAACTTATTTGCAAGTGGACACTATAATCCAGAAGAAATTAAAGAATTTCAAGTTGCTGAACTTGAAACAGCCATAATCTGTATTCAGCCTCAGCAAGTCATTTCTACTATTCCTTGTCTCTGCAACAAGCTTTAAAAAATTAAGCGATCAGAGCTACACTGAAGATCTTGAATCATTCATGTATGATAGGCAAGTATTGCAGCAGTTAAAATTACATTGTTTTAAATTATAACCTTGTTTTATATATCTAGGTTTTACAGAGTTTTATGAAGTGTAAAATTGCATGCATTAACCTTCTGCCATGTCTACCAGACTTCTGGAAAAGTATTCATGCTTGTGCAATCTATTTCTGGTAAAGAAACAAAAAGAAAGGGAAAAACCTCAAACAACAAAACAAAAAAAGCAAGCACATCTACTTTCCACTAGCCAAATAAAGTTCATGTGAATTAGTGAAATCTTTGTGAGGATAAATAACAAAAAATCAGGAACATGCATCCCCCCCACATTCATGAGCAGACTGAACACACAAGATGTAATACACAAAATACTAGCTTCACTGAAATCAATGTCAAAGAGCTGCTGTCACATCTAATGGTTCTTGAAATACCTTAGATCTAATATTTTCCAGTAACAGTTCACAGCCAGCTAAGTTTGTTGATGTGTATATTGTTTAGGACAAACAGACAATTTTTTTCCAGAAAAATAAGTGCCACTGTGCTACAAGGGATGTTCTAAGTCATCAGGGCAATGCTCTCCTGACAGAGAGCACGCATCACTGAATGCCTTTCCTAAGCCAAGCAAGCTCCATCATAAAGAAGCACTATTTTTGTTACACCTCCAGTGCTAAACTGTGAAACAGGATTGCCAGAATTTTCAAGAACCCTCCTCTAAATTCATGTGTAAGTTTCTCAATTATCCCTATTTCTGTTTCAACACTGGCCAAAAGCTTGAACAGCCTCTTTTTGTCACTAACTTTGTTTTTAACTTGAACAAGGGATGGCTCAGGACTGCACACTGGGCTCCATCATGCTTTCTAAAACAACATTACTACCCTCCCTATCAGCACGGCAGCTCCCAATGAATCACACACTATTTGCTTTTCCTGTAGATGAAGTCCTGTCTGTTCCCTATCCCACTGCGGCCAATCCTTAGACTTCTGAGAAATTTAACAACAAAGCATCAATACCAGAGATTTGGAAGAGATGTGAACAAGAGAATTTTGTAAAGGTCTATCACACCTCAGAAAGAAAAATAACAATTCCTGCAATAGTGACTTTGCATTTGATATTCCAGGATTGGGACTAAGCATATGCATCTTAAATAAATGCAAGTCACAGTCAGCAAGAAAAGAGAATCTCCTGTTTTTAGATACAAACAAACCCTACACCAAACAAAAAGTCTAAGCTAGCTAAACCTCCTAGTACATATATTTAATTTATATCCATTTAATGTAGATTCCCCTTCTCTGGACATGGAGAGAAATGGAATACCATGCAAGTTTTAGACCTAAATTATGACCACCTAACAGAATTTTTAAAAAATATCTATAATCATATTTTAATGTGTAAATTCCTTATTGTCATTTTTTTAGTTGACAAATATCTATTTCATAGCAAAACAACATCATAGGAACAGCTGGATGGCAGTTTAAGCTCAAATGAACCAGTGTCACATGCTGACAAGTCATCTCTCTGATTGCTTTTGAATGGCAGCACATGCAGATTTATTCTAGGCCATAAATTAGAACAATTATTTCTCTGTACTTCACTTTTTATTTCAGTGAGCCATTGCACATATTTTTAAAGGATATCTTCCCTTTCCTTGATGATAAGTTCATTCTGCTCCTCTAGTTGTCTGATCTTCTTCTCAAATGATTCCTGTTCAGCTTTCAGCCGTTCTTCCGTCACCTCTTTTTCTTCACTTACCCTGAAAAGAATTTGAGAAAAATAAAATATATGCCCATAACCACAGTGCCTGAATTCCAACTCCTCCACCACTTGGCAAGTAAATGGATAACATCCTCTCCACCCTTTAACAGGTTAGGTCCACACAATGTTTATAACATATTACACAGGAAGATGCATACAACTTTATGCAATACTTTTTTTTTTTTTTTTTTCAAAAACACTGGTCTTCTCAGTAGAGTGCACACACATTAATGGACAGCATGGAAGAACAAAGTCAGGGCCTGAAGCCACAATTAGGTTTGTCCACTCTGATTCTCTGCAGCAATAATGAAGATTCACTGGGCTGCTTACAAACCTAGGACATGAAGACAGAAAGCTCAGATGGGAGAGCTCAGCTGACATGACAAAAAGAAAATTCTGGAAAACTTTTCTGTTTCTTAATCTATAAACTAATCCTTCTTTCACCTTTACTGCTCAAATACAAGTCCAGGAAAGAATCATTTTTCTTGTTAGCTTTCTCCAAACAAAACTATTTGTCCTTTTCTGAGGATTTTCAAATATCAAGCTGCAGGCATAAATTCTCCTTTCTGTCTGGGGCATGGCACCCTGTATCTTGCTGTTCAGCGTAAATAATTGGATCAAGATTAAAAGATGACAATGGGAGAAAGGCTTACAATGGTCATTTATTCTGTACCTCAAGAGCAGGCTATAAAAACAATTATTCTGGTATCACGTAGGCAAGAAGATCATTATGCACAGATGATCCTGTAACTATGCTAAGAAACGTGGCTTGGAAATCATGGTTCTATAAAAGCTCCACAAAAATATAAGTAATGAGCTTAGACTAATAAATATTATTGCTCTGCACTTAGGCAATTTCTGTTGCTGAAGGCTCTTAAAGTTCAGTCTTTTATGATGATGAAACAGCTGCCACAACACAGGTGACAGGAGACCAAAGCAATACAACTTTTAGAAAACTCCAATTTTAACTTCCTTAAAGTGGAACAATCTTATAGGAAGAGGAAAGAGGAGAGGAAAAATGAAATATATAAGTACTAGACTAAGCCTTCCACTCATCCCATTAGACTAATATTCTGAACAGAATGTTTCATTCAAGGACTGAGCTATACATTTGGTATCACTGCTCCCCTTAAGAGGGCACAGATTTGTTTTGATCTTCCAGTGGAAAAGTCATAAATACCACAACTGGGTCACTCCCCTGGAGTGAATTATAGGCAAGCAGTATTCCCCAACTCCAAGATGAGCCCACAGCCCTTCCCATATCAGCTCAAACAGACTGCATGAAGTTGGAAATAATAATACTGAAACTCACACTTTTTCTCTACAAACCTAGAGGGAGAGAGACAACAGATACCGGATAATCAAATTCTTAAAATTAGGGCAGTTGGAAAGCTTGGATCAAACTATTAATTGTAAAGTTTCTAACGTACAGGGAAAAAAAAAAAAAAAAAAAAAACACAGATTAAGCATAAAAGCATTCCACTAGTCAAATGCACAAGGTCTCACTTACAACCTTGGGCCCCTTGAGTTCAACCTGTTCCTAGGCCCCTTCCCCTCCACTCACAGGCTGTCAAAAGGGTTGTGCACATAGCATTAAAGAAACACGGTAACAGGAACTACCTGCATAAATTCTGGACCCACACCAACACCTCTGCACTCTTCAGCCAAGCAGGCAAGAAACTTTTGAGGAATATCCACCACACTTCCTTGCAGTAACAGCCACAGCACATTTGCTAAAGGCTGCAGATAGAGACTCCCCTATCCAATCATGGCCCACTTGCTTCCTCTGAGTCCAGTGCAACCACCTAAATGACTACAGAACGTATGACCTTCCTTCACATAATCAGTGAAAGATGCAAAACCAAAAAAAGTTAATTAGAAAACCACAATGAAGAACACAATGACCACATGGATGAAAGACAGGAATGAAACAAGAGCAGGGCAGGCAACTGGAAAGAGACAACAAGTACCATCTCCAGGATTCTATGAAAGGAAGGAAGCTTGCTTAGTAACTTGCAGGAGTGATGCTGCATGTGAAAAGGGTTTAGGGCAACAAACACTGGGCTATGCTGGCACCCAATAACACTAAAATTGAACAACAGTATAAGAAAAAAAGGCATGAAAGAAGAGTGCACTTCTTCATCAGACTAAATCTAGCAGGCTTTAATCATCTCTAGATTCTGTGATTTGTTGCTTATATCAGTGTGCATTATATCAGTGTGCACCACATTCATGTGCTGTGTTTGTATTTAACACATATCACAGCAAGCTGTCACACTCCCAGACACATGAATATATTGTGCCACATATCTTACGCGGTAAATGACTGAGAACAGTAAGTGATCTCAGAAGAAATGTGGCAGTATGTGTTTATGTATCACAAAGCTGGAGACAGCCCATAAAGGGCAGGCGAGATACAAAAGACGGTTACTCACAGGAGGTGGCAAAAGGAAGTTAGAGAAAAGGAATACAAGAATCTCATCAGATTATGCTGGATTTATGTCATTTCCTATAAATAGCTTAGGGAGTTGCTGGTTTTTTTAAACTTATTTCTTTGCCCTCTGATTCTTAGCAGAACTATGGAGGACTTCACTGATGCTGTACAAAAACATTACAAGGCTCATATAATGCTCCTCAAAAGTAACTGGCAGCTACTAAAACACCCTCTGTTCACCCTCTTGGGTCAGAAAAGAGAGCGAAAGAATGAAGGCACAACTACAAAGAGCTCAACTGCTTCACTGAGCAATATGCAGTATCCAGCTCCATTGTTCTTGCTTCCAGGATCAAACAGACAACTGACAGCTGAGAGCAAAGATGATGAATCAGTGGAGCTATTCCTTCCATTTAGTGTCTGCAACACCTTCTTGCATTCAATTCACATCCACCTACCTTGTGCCACAGGACATGCACCATCTTTGTTCAATATTTGCTTTAAATTCAACAGTTCAAAGCCTATATAATTCTAAATGCATTTAAATAAATTATTTTATTTTACAGGAGCCTCTTTAGAAAAACTAGTAAGCCCTCCTATGGCATCTGCCTTAGCGTTAAAATTAATTCCTAGTTCACCAGTTCCAATTATTATTGTGCGCTCCCACTGCTGATACTAGTATTTCTGTCTAATCTAAAGAAGGAATTGATCAAGGAGTTTGCTGATGACACTCACTCATTCCACTGAGTAAGCCGGACTGATGCTCTCCGGGTGGAATTTTTGGAGCACTGCACAAGTCAACAGCACTTCAAGTTTTATTTGTTTAATGAAAAACTGACATGCACAAGAAAGAGCCATGATAATACTCACATCAACACTACACTAGGGACAGAACTCAGCTCTTTCTGACTGAAGGCAGAGTTGGAAAAGCAAATTAAAAACAGCATCTTCTATTTTTTAAAATTTTTTTAAATGAGCTTTTACCAAGAAAAATCTGAAATACAGCAAGAGGATTGAAACTCAGCTAGTAAAAATAGAAGACAAACTAAACAAAAAACAGAGATATAGACACTGAGAACTTCACTGATCAGTCCTACACTCCTTGGGAACACTTATCTTTTAATAAACACCAATCTGGTAGCAGTCTGCCAACTGGCTAGCAAAGATTAAAAAAGTTTGGTGACCATTCTTGAATACTACAGGTCTTAAATTCCAGGAAAAGAATGGCATCTGAAACAGGGAAGACTGCCGTGGCGGGGGGCGGGGGGGGAGGAAAGAAAGAAACAGAATTTTTGTCCAAGGATCAGGGTTCACAAACCTGATACATTCTACTCAAGCATCATATGCAGTTTGCACACATTAGAAAAAACTAATAATAAAAAAACAGTGCTATGGGCCCAAAACCTAATTGAAATTGCTGCACAATAGATAAATTTTATGATATGGAACCTGCAAAATACAAAACTAGATTTCACAGCATGAATTTATAGCTACAAATGACTTTTTAAGCACAGAAAGTAAGTGTGATTGGTGATACAATAATCCGGGGCATGCTTTACCTATCAACACAAAGTAATTTCCAGACAAGCTTAGGGATATCTCATTTGCAGTCTCACTGCCTGGCCAATTAAGAAAACTGCAGCACAAAATTGCCCCTAAAGTAACACACAAAAAAAGATAAAAGATTTTGATTTTAAAGCCAGGTAACAATTTGGTTAAATATAAAGTAGTGTAACCCAGGAGAGAAGACAATACAAGAGGCCAAACACACAAGATTTGTAATACAAACCACAGGCAAGTTTTCCTTCAAAGATCTTAAAGACTGGAAGAAAAACAGCAAATATACACTATAACAGCTTTACTGAAACCTCTTCAATGGTTTCCAGTTCTGTAACCAAATTAACGTTCTGTTTTGACACCCATTTTCACCATTTGTTAGAAAATTTCAGTTTCAGTTGGTCAATTTCAGCTTCTTATCAAAGACAGTAGAAAAGACTAGTATGCCAAGCTGCTAGCACCCTGCAAAAGGTTTAGGAATCCAGGATCTTGGGAAGAGGGAAGCATTTTCTCAATAAGGGATAACAGGCTGTCTGAAGGCTGCTTTAGTAACTGCCAGTTACAAGTCATTCTGGGCATGCCAGTGATCTTAGCCAGAACACTAATATAATAGCAAAAACCATCTTGTATCTCATTTGGAAAGAGAAATCTCTCCCTCTCATGGGTGCAGAAGGGCATTATGGTAACTTTCTACTTAAATTGATTTTGAAGATTTGTTTGCAAAGACAACAGGAAGCCAGCTTTCTCCAAGTTTATCTCATTCAAATAAAGAAAGAATGCAAAAGTTAGGTACCAATTCTTGCCACTAAAAACAAAATTTAAACTTTCATGAACCATTCTACATAATAACTCAAGGCTTCTCTTCAGTCAAAAGGCAAACTCCATATGTGAGCTGTACAGGCATTTGTGATCAGGGGAGAAGTATTTATGATGTACCTGCCATACTAGGAGCCCCAAAGTCACAGAACTATGGCTATATACCAGTTAGGAGTGAAGTGAATCTTGCAAACACACACACCTTCACTCTCTCTTGCTAAGGAGTTATGATCGTCCCCCATTTAACCAAAGGCCTAAAAAGAGAGATCTCTCGAAATCTGCATGTCACTCAAAGTATTTCACCCTAGAATACTTCATAATCAGTCTCAGTGTGGTCTCTAGCAAGTCCTTAATGTTCAACAGTCAACTGGCCACGTCCCAGCGGGCCCTGCGCTGCTCCTTCTCAGAGGAGGCTAATGTGTCCTGACACTGGCAGCAAGCACGAGCACAAGAATCTTTCTGTGTCTTCACCACGCCACTGCTCATTTCATTACATAAGCTGATGACTGCTTCAGGAGCAGCCTGCATGAATAAAAGCTCAGAGAGAGTCTTCTTTGCCACTTTTGAAAGGACTTTGCTTACAGGGAGAGATAAAATTTGCTCTTACTGTGCCACTCTCACCACCACACGAGGAGGACCTTACTGAAAACATGAAGGTGCTACACTGGTTGTCTCAAAAAATAATGACTGATCACACTCAAGAATACTCCACTTACTCACAAAGCACTTTGGCATTCATGGGCATGACTCATTCTTCTCAGAAATTCCTCTACAAAAGCAATTTTAAAAGAATCTGCTGACACAATAAATTAAAAAGCTCAAATTTGCAACATTCGAGTATTTTAAAATCTGGCTCCAGTCTGCCACTCTCATTTCACCTTAAAAGGATACATTCAAAGAAGGGCAAGATAATGGTTAGATTTACAGGTCACAGCACAGATCAAAAACTACAATTATTTAGCCTAGAAAGGAGGATTAGAAAGGATACAGCTGAGTCCTTTCTTTAGACCCTGTCTCAAAATCCAATTCCATAAAATTCCGAACAGCTAAGGTGATGTCAGCCACTGGAATCCCCAGCAGGAGATCTTTACAACCCAGAAGCTCTTCTCTTTTTCCCCAGACAAAATGATATTAATGTAGCTAGCATCAGAACTTACTCATACCAATACAAAGTCTTACACTTCAGCAAATTAACAAATGCACTGGCACACACACCCTCAATGTTCAGAAGTGCAGTGGGGGTGAGAGTTGGAGGAAAAATGTAAAAAATAGAAAGAAAAGTACAAGTGAGCTCTCTCCTTCCTCAGCAGTCACAGAAGCTGGGGAAAGACCACTACTCTGAACTGTTCAAGCAAGACCTGGCTGAAATTAAAGCCCCAGTAGTCAATCATATTTTCCAACTGGTTTCCACACAAACAGAATTTTACCACTTTTAAAAAGCTTTCATGCATCTGCTTACTGACCAGTCTGTATCTGTTTACCATCCTGCAACAAACGTGAACGAATTAGCCTCAACAACCATTCATAAATTATAGCAAAATAAGGAACAGCAAGGTACAGCCCAAGTGAGACCTTTATTATTCCAAGTATTTACTGCAGGACAGTGTTCCCGTAAAACTTTCAACATTCTGCTGCTCCTTTTTCTTCTCCAAAGTAGCAAAGAATGTTCTACTGCTTGTAAAAACTCTCTATCATTGCACAACTAAGGATGAAAATTATGGAGAGTTTTAAAAAAGTGACGAGGTGAGCGGAATTAAAGTTCAACTTCCCTATTACTCTGCAAAGGACTTTTAATTACATCCAATAAAAATATGATTAGGTTTAAAAATAAAAGAGAACTAAGTATAAAATAATAGTGTTCCACTAATTTTACTTTTCAAAATTAATGTTGCTGCACCTTCTATTTTTCTTCAAAGAAATGTCAGGCAGAAATATCAAACTGTCCTCAGGGAAAAATCACAGCATCTGAGATTTAAGAAGAATCCCATGCTCGAATGAATTACTGTACTACTATTCACTAGGGAGCAGTGTATTATGAGGAACAATGTAATAAAAGGCTTTTTTTAATATTAGAATATTCCTCTATATATCAACAATGGCAACAGTGTCCGAATAGCTCCAACATCTGACAATTTGTAACCAGGCATCCCACCAATCTACTCTTTATGACAGTCTTAACTATACTTTTTCTAACACAAGGCGTGATAAAATAGAGTTGCAAGCATGAAGAACTCCAGAAATTACTAAAATACTGTATGGCAAGAAATCCTGTATTAGTAGAAATTATTAGCAGGTAAAATGGTCCACTGGATAAGGATAATCAGAGAGAAAATATCCCTAGCTGCACCAGAGTTATTGCATGACCTTGAGCAAGTCACTTAATTTCTCTAATTTTCCAAATTTTCCTATATAAAATGAAAAAGGAACAGTAAGGCTTGCCAATTATTGCACAGACATAAGGGATCTATGTCAAAAAGCATTTAATTATTAACAGTAATTATTAACAATAACTTCTAGCCCAAAGGACCTGGGATCATCTCACAAGAGCTTCCCCACTGATATGGCAAAGCCTGCCAAAGGCCCATGTGCTCCTCCTCATTTTTACAGGCACTCTGTAAGAAACAGATTTCCAGAGATCCTGAGGTGATAGGGTCAAAGAGTAGGACAAAAATCTCCTCACTTTAACTCAACCTCTTTTTACCTCCTTTGCCTTTGAGAATGTAACTAGCACTGGAATGAAACTTAGAAGAAGACTTCTGCTAAAGCTGAGAAACTTGCACTATTTCAACCTCTCCTTTCAAGGAATAGGTAGAATCTGTACAAATTAAGGGAATCAGGAAGAAGTTTGGCAAGGTAAGTAAAAATTACATAGGCAAATCACTACCAACATGTTTCAGCCACAAGATCAGCAATGCACTTTAACATGGCCTTCCATACAAAAGCTACCTCTGCCAAATAATAGGCACTACAAAGTTTCATACCAACAAAGTCTGTCATTTCCAAAAGCAGAATGTGTTTATTTGTAGCACTTGATGCACACAAAAAACAAAATCCTAGCCCAGTCATTGAGTTATTACAGAAGTACTGATGGTCATGAAATTTTGGCCTCCATTCTAAATATGTATTTAGAGGCCCAGAAAGCAAGGAAAAACCAACCAGGCTGCTTCATACTTTTTCCAGTAAGAAAAATTACCTTGTGCAAATATTCAGGTTTTTAAAGCAGTTCTACATTGCTTGATGTTAATTAGAGAAATGACTCTCTTTAAACTTAATGCATTTTCAGGTGATGCTTCTTCTTACCTGGCAAGTTCTTTAATTAAGTTCGCAATGCGTCTCTTGTCCTCAGGACACAAATCCTTTAAAGAAGCACTCTTCATTCCTCCTTCATTAGTGCCCTGAAAATTTAAAGTTACATTTCAGAATGTACTGTTTAAAAGAAAACAAATATTTCATAAGCTATTAAAAGCATTTCAAGACCTAATAATTAGAAGCTGAAAGTAGATCAATTCCAACTGGAAATAAAGTTCCTATTTTTTAAAATGTAAGTACATTTCAATGAAACAAATTACCAAATTTTGAAGAATTATTTTAAGGTATTTGTAATTCAAATGCAAGCTGCTTGGTCAATACTAAAACATGCTGGGTAAAGTTTTAAGACATGCACTATTCCTTGATTCATACGAGATAAAGAAGAGTAGGTTTTCATGGAAATCTAGTGCAGCAATACCCAAATCCAACTTCAAACTTTATCATACTAGAATCATAACATAGGGACTAAGAAAAAAACATGCTGCCTTAGCGTTTATGACCAAAGCATACAAAACAAAACATTGTTAGCAGAGAGTACATCCCTTATTTCATTTTTCTAATACAGAGAAAAGCACACACACCTTCACATGTGGCTAGTGTTTGGTTTTACTGGCTTATTTGCTTATTTTGTAAATATATACTGTATTTACAAATATATATATATATATATATATATATATATATATAAAACGAATCTTTTTTCCCGTAGATATATTCTCTACTACGGGGAAAAAAATATATTTGTATATATACATTTACAAAATAAGCAAATAAGCCAGTAAAACCAAATATAGCTTATACTACTAAATATATGCTACTTCCGTAAATAATATTTGTCAAAAGAAGGTTGTAGCAGGGCTGAGCCCTTC